>NC_092499.1:116833214-117175000 GCF_047511675.1 Marmota flaviventris | reverse complement strand
ATATATCTCAGAACACAATGGGTTCTTATACTCCCACCCACTGATGTATCTATTTTCCAGTGCTCTTACAAGAACTCTTTTAACTTGAATGTGTTGTGTATATGATGTCTCACTAAATATCCTAGGTCCCACAGAATGTTTCCATTTATATCTACCATTCATGTGGTGTGATGGAAGTATACTCGTTACCCCAATTAAACAACATAAAACTGATGAAGTCAGTTTATTTTCTAATATGAATTTTTCTCTGCAGGGAAAGGGGCGTGTTCATCGAGGAAACTATCCAAGTCCATCCTCTCCAGTTACAGTTCGGTTGCCTTCTGTGTCTGATGTCCCAGAAGAGACCTCGGCTAGTGAGGCAGCCACAGAGACTGACATCACAGAACAGCAGCAAGTGGCTATGCAGCAGGAGGAGAGAGTATTAACTGAACAGATTGAGAACCTACAGAAAGAGAAGTGAGTACCCAGGAGGAAGGAGAGAGACCAGTTACTGTCTTTTTCATTCCTTCCTTCTGTTCTTCCTTTATCTTTCCTTATTTAATATATCTTACATGTCAAGCACATTTCAGGTGATACAGGAAATGTGAAGATGACAAAGGCATTTTGCCTATACTCAGGTAATGTATGAAAGTTTTTATTTAAGGAAAGGAATTTCCATGAGCTAGAAGACTTAATGCTGCTGTAGTGATGATTCTGAACAGGCTAACTATGAGAAGTTTATACTATCCACAGAGTAATTTAGTCTTAGTTAAGATTCATCTGGTATAAGTTAGGAGAGCCAAGATGAGGTACAAGTGTCCTGACATGTTAGGGGAAAAAAGGAAGAATAAGAATCCTGATGTTAAAGCAAAGTCCCTTTGAAGAATGAGCATCACAATTTTCTGAAAGAAAGTTCCACTTGGCTACGGATCCAGGAACTGAATGGTCAGGATAAGGCAGCACTCTTAGTAGGTGCCTGGGATACTGTGTAGAGAAACTGGTTGCAGTTTAAGAGAGAGACCAATTAGAAGTTCTGTTATCTCTGTCATCACTGGGGGCAGGGGTGAGATGACACTACCTCTTAGGGATATGAATATCCCATAGTTCTCCCTGAGTGTACTATGCACTGATTCTGGTTGACTTGAGAGTTTTAAAGAGTCCTAAAATTATCTTTCTTCTTGAGTTCCTGGAAATTGCATCTTAACTTTCAGAACTTGATTCACAAGGGGAAGAGAGTATTCACTGAACAAATTGATAACCTACAGAAAGAAAAGTGAGTGGCCAGGAGAATGGAGAGAAACCTACAGAAAGAAAAGTGAGTGGCCAGGAGAATGGAGAGAGACCAGAAATAAGAGTATGTTTTGTCGGTCAGGATTGATTAGATCATAAGGTCAAGGTAATATATACTGCTCAGGCTCACAATTTGGTAGAAGAGTAATCTGAAAAGAGGACCTATGTCACCTTTGGTGAGGTTGGAATTAGAAGTATCAAGGATAAATAGTAATTTGCTAAATGGGGAAAGTCTTTGCTGAAAAAGGAAGAAGTTTGAGTAGTCTCAGAGAGGTGAATGCACATGGCAATTGTAATCACTATAGTAAATTACTGGTGAGAATGTCCTTGAAAAGATTGTGTATCTCAAGCTAGGTAGACTTCAACGGAAGCTGAGAGAGGGGTCTAACAGGGAAACTTGATTACTTGATTTAAAAGGAAGTAAAAATTGGAAGGATAAAGAAGCAGTAGATAGAGAAGGGAGTACTGGATTCAGAGTTGGTATATTTCCAGGTAATGATTAATTGCAGGATCTACCCATTAGAGAAAGTTATGTATATAAAGCAGAGAAAAAGAAGGTATAGACATAAAGGAACTTTGTATTAGGGCTTTGAAGTAAGTTTTTACAAAGATATTAATTGAAATAGATTGAGATATTATCAGGAAATATTGAGAAAGACTAGGAGCCAAATACCAAATCCCTGGGGGAATAAGGTGTGTGACTGAGGTAGATGGGTGCTGTGATGAAGAAGAATAGAGCATACTATGACTAAGAGATGACACAAAACTTGAATGGTGGAAAACATCAGTGTTTTACTTTATCAAGAGGCCTCTCTGTGACCAAGGTAGAGAATAAAGTCTGTATCCAGTTAGGAAAATTAATGGAAAACAGTTAAGGAACTGGTAGGAATTTAGAGATTACCTATTTAATCTCTTTGTTTCCTGGATGAGGAAGCTGAGGTTCAGAGAGGAAAGAGTTTAGAATCCTTATCTGCTAATTGTTTGTCCAGAGTTTGTTTTTACCAAAAGCCTACCCTTAACCCTGTCATTGGTCCTAGGTTTGTTGTTTGTTGTTGCCTTATCCTTTAATTTAAGAGTAGGTCCTCATCACTACCCCAGACAGGGATAAGAAGAAGAGCTCTCTTTGCTATTTGGATTCTTAACTTTCATAAAAGGTCTTTCTTTCTATTATTGTTCTTGCACTTCCTATCAAATGCTAATGGATTTATTTGTTGTATCTTATAGGGAGGAACTAACATTTGAGATGCTTGTACTGGAACCCCGTGCCTCTGATGATGAAACCCTTGAGTCTGAAGCCTCCATTGGGACTGCTGATAGCTCTGAAAATTTGAATATGGAGTCAGAAGGTACCACCTCTGGAAGATCAGGTAAATGAACATGTTAAACTAAAGACTTTAGATTTCTTTTATAAAGTAAGAATAGAATTCTCAAGCTAGACAAATTCCTTTATTGGTGCACTGACCTTACCTGAAAAGGTGACAAAGTCCTAAGAAAGCATTTTTCTTTATACAGCCTCCACGTAAATTGTTCATCAGACCACCCCTTCAATGTAGTGTACTTTTTTGTTAATATTTTTTCCTGTATTTACCATGGAGAAAAGCCAGTAATTATATGTTGTTTTATTGTCCCATGCCTCTTTTCTAAGAGTGGGAGGCATCTGCAGTAAGATGGATCCATATACCAAAGGAGGCATTTATCTGGGTAGTGTGTCTCAGGGAGGCAGAACTTACTATATACACATCTAGACATGTGAGTTTTGTTGTTGTTGTTGTTGTTGTTTTTTAGTTGTAGATGGACACAAAAATTATGTATTTTTATGTGGTGCTGAGGATCGAACCCAGTGCCTCACACATGCAAGGCAAGTGCTCTACCACTAAGCTAAAGCCCCAGCCCTCCAGATAGTTTTTTAAATGATATTTTTTAGATCACTACTGATGGCAGAGTTGAACATAAGGACTTCCTTGGGGCTGATTCTGAAATGATGTATGTATAAATGGATGGAGAGCTCTTTTTGAGTTATGAATGTGCACTGAGTAAATCATCCTAGACCTTACAAATTTTAGCTGTATGTGAATTTCATATGTGAACAGTGATACCTACTCAGTGCATCACAATTTTCTTTAGAGGGAACTGTCATTTACAACTTTGGTCTCTCTTTGTATTAGAGAGAAGCTTAGCCCTTAGCTCTCTGAAAGCACCGGGAAAGTCTGAACCTTCAAGCAAGTTGAGAAAGCAGCTAAAAAAGCAGCAAGACTCTTTGGATTCAGTGGACTCCTCCATCTCTTCTTATCTATCTAACACTGCATTGTCTCACGGCACCAGAAAACGATTTCAAATTTATTCTAAATCTCCATTCTACCGAGCTGCCTCAGCTGGTGAGGCCCTGGGACTAGAAGGACCTTTGGGCCAGACCAGACCCCTAGAAGAGAGGCCTCAGTTCATCAGCAGAGGAACCTTTAATCCTGAAAAGGGCAAACAAAAACTAAAGAATGTGAAAAACTCACCTCAGAAAACCAAAGAGACCCCAGAGGGGACAGTCATGTCTGGCCGCAGGAAACCTGTAGACCCAGACTGCAGCTCCACCCAACAGCTAGCACTCTTTGGAAATAACGAGTTTATGGTATAAACTAGCAGATGTGTGTCCTTTGTGGCTAGAGAGGTAAACACATCTCATCTTGGGGCCTCTTGTCTCAGCATATGGCTAAGACTTTCTATGCTGAATTCCTGGGCCTCCTACAGAAGTGGAAAGGCCTCTTTGAAGTCTGCTGGGGATGGTGCCAGCTGTGCCTTGGCTGCTGTATTTGAGTCGATTTCACTAAAAGCCACCTTGGGCTTGGGGATTTTTGTCAGCTATATGTGCCTCTTCCCACCCTCTTTCCCTTCTCAGAGAGAGAAGTTGGACTGGGGGAGGTGGGGATGTTGTAGACCTAAGGGACCATCTGATTTCTGAAATTTGAAGAACACATATAAGCTTTCTTAACTATGAAAGCAAAAAACCTTTGGGTTTATTTTAGGATAGTTAGGAGCTAAAGTAGAGTATGATTTTTTTTTCCAAGGAATTTATAAATGAAAAGCCTAAGCCCTCTATTTTAAAATTTTAACTTGTGATATTTTGGGAAAAGTAAAAAAGCTATTGTTTCCATTAAGCCATCAGAACCTGTCTCAGATATCTGGTTATACAATGAAGATGAGAATACATGCTTTGTTTTTTGATGATATTTAATGTCAAAATAACCAATGCTGTTTTAACTGCTGGTTAGTTTCTGCCAAATATATTGCATGGGCTGAAGTTTCAGTAGCCATACTATTCTCATATTCACTGATCTTAAGGTCAGATTCCTCTAATTTTTGTTTAAATGCCCCAGAGAAAATGATCCCTAAACATTTCTTCCTAATCCATCCAGGTTTTTCTCTTTGTATAGATTAAATTGTGAAGACCACATATGAGCCTATTATCTGCTGTGGATTCCCACCACAAACTCAGACAAATAATGTGACCATCTAATCACGTCTCTCAAAATATTCACGCAAAACATTGCATGATAAGTGTTAGAAAAAGCTGCCAAAATATAAAAAATTTTAATATCATCCATCTAATTTTCATCTTTTTCTCCTCAGACGATCAGTATTAAATAGATGGACTACTTGAAGCTATTTTTGTTTATATAATGGTTACTGAAGTTTACTGTAAATATACATGTACATTATGCATATTTCTTTTTAAACTTGTGCTTCCCTTCTTCCCATGGAATTTCTTCCCACAGATTAGGGGCCATTAGATAGGGGCTGACTGCCACTCATTCCTGGGTTGAAGGAAAGTAAGACCATCTTTTTCATTACTGGTGGTCTCCATACACTTAAGTTATCGTACTAGTTGAAGCATCTTAGCATTAGAAATTTGGTTTTGCTATTTATAATGTATAAAAAATGAAACATGATAGCTTTCTTGAGATAAGTATGTGAAAATGTTTATTTTTAAAGTTACTAAATGCATCTTGTCTCACTACCACATGCACTGTTCTGAAAAAGAGCCTTTACCACCTATAACCAGAATTTTGGTTATTCTTCCTTTTCATACTTCTTTGCTTTGAAGTTATGTTTTGTTAAGGCAGAGTCTCTCCTGTTACACAACACTGAACCTCATGCGACTGCCTCAGTGGTCATTGGCCAGCCCCGCAGGTCAACTTAGAGCACTATTCTGCGTGGCAGCTAAAGGTAGCAGGAGTCTTCCCTCTCCCTGATTTGAGTTCAGAATTGATCCGGGGAAAGGAAGCTTTTAAAATCTCCATAATAATGATGTTTAATCAGTGAATGTTGGGTTTTATATCCCACAAACATCTGCCACCTTGTTCATGTTGTCCTGATGAGTAATGAATGTTAAGCTTTTGAAAGTATGAAGTTCGGAGATGCTCCTAAAGGAAAAGCACCTCAGCATGACTGTGTCCAGCTAGGATGCTGCTTCCTGGGCCCTATGCCCAGCTGCACAGTCTGTGTTTCAGTATTCTTGTGAGAGTAGTGTGCTGCTGGGCATTAACTGTTACTTTCCAGAATGTTGGTTAAATACCATGTTTAAAAAAAAAAAATACCCTTGTGAATTATTTTCTTTGTCCAAGAAAAATGGCCTGGGGAACAGATCTTGGCACATGTTCTCCCATCTAAATCTTTGTAGGGCTTTTTTTTTTTTGGTCAGTTTTTGGCAGTTGAAAAAAAAACTACTTATATAGGTCACTTTATAGGAACTAGTTGGTGGATATTAAGAGACTTTATAATTTTTCTCAGGGACTTAAGACCTGAATTTGGACAAAATTAAATAAAAGATATTTGTTTTTTCATTTGCTAGATTGTGAATTTCTAGTCATTTAACAAGCTGCCAGAATGGGGGGTGGGGGGTGGAGATGGAGAGATCCATGCAATTTTAAGAATGTCTAAGCAAGTGTGGGCTCCCTCTTTGAGGGAAAGAGAGCTATTGTTCTCAGAATAACAGGCATTGTTGGCCTGATAAAGAGATGAAGCCATAACTCTTTAAACCATCAGATCCAAGTCAGAACCAAATGCTGTGTCTACTTCCATTTGTTCTTAAATGGTCCTCTGCATTGTTATGTCACCACAAAGTGATGTTGCATTACAATCATTCATGATTAGGATATTTAAACTTAATATATGTCAAATTTATGATTTCCTATTGCTTCTCCTTTGCTTTTTTTCTTTGATCTCAGTTGCCCCAAAGAAAATCTCCACATGGCAGTAGTGGGGCAGCACCACATTTGGAGCCCATACTAGTCACATTATACATTTCCAACCCCAAACAAAATCTGGTTTTTCTGGGCTGGGGTTGTAGCTCAGCGGTAGAGCGCTCGCCCAGCATGTGCAGGGCACTGGGTTCGATCCTCCGCACCACATAAAAATAAATAAATAAAGGCATTGTGTCCAACTACACCTAAAAATATAAAAATTTTTTAAAAATCTGTTTTTTCTATTCTTCCCACTAAAGCTAATGTATCCCTGTAATTGCATATGTAGGATGGAAAATGTAACAGAAGCAGAGAAGTATAATTTCATTCTAGATCACAGATTGAAGTGCATTAACAGCAAAAGCAGGATTCTGGAAGTGATATACCTAGTTTGCAAAGTACTTTGTACTTCCTGCCATTTAATTATTTGACCACACTTGGCTTCTTAAAACACAAAGGGATATATAATTCTCTACTATGAGCCTTGAAGAGACAGAAGGACCTTAGATTGGGGGATATTTCCATGCTTTTGGAAACTACCAGAAGGCTAGTGAAGACTTCTGTTTGTGTTGCATCACAGTAGGGTTATTTTCAGGGTCAAAGATGGGTTCACAGAAGGGTGCTGTAAAGTTAGGGTCTAACAAGGTTTTGCAGTCCCCCCAGTGCCTGTGGGCCATGTGTTTTTAATTGTAACTAATGAATGTGTACCTATCACGAGCACTTTGCTGAACTAGAGAGAAGGGAGTCTAAGATGCATTCAAAACAAGGTTTCAATTGTAAAAAGAAACAATCCAGATGGCTTTCTCATCTGCCTCTTTCTAGGATTTTTGTTTCCTTGGTGGGGAGCTAGACTTGAGGCTTGCATCATTCTGTATTGGAAAAACATGTTATACTCACCTGTTCTTTTGTGATCACTTTTCAGCCCCGTCCCCAACACCATGCTGGCCTTGGTGGTAGAATTCCTTGCTGTATGTGGGAGTTCTTTTTTCTATGACCCTCAAATACTTGTAACCACTTTTCTTTGGAACCACTCCCACATTTGATTTGGTGTTAAAAGGATAACAGCAAAGTGATGATTAGAGAGATAGAACTATTAGGTCTTATTGATCTCTTGTTTTCAAAAATGTTCCACCAATGAGCCTATCACCTTCTACCCATTCATTCTGTTTTTTTTAATTGGTTTTAATTTTTAACCCACCCATTCTTAATGCCTATTTATCATCCCTCTGAGGTCATATAAAAGTTCCACCTCTTGAACCAAGTGTTTGTATTTACTATGGGAAAGGTGTGGACTACAGATTAGTATTATATTATTTTAATGAATTTAAAGTAATTTATAAGTATGCCGAGTGTAAATTTTTAAAAGACTATGTATTATGAAAGGACATATCCTGTGAAATATATATCATTTTACTGTTTAATAGAATAATTCTATAAGAAGAATGATTTATTTCACCCACAGAACTGATTACATTCCTGATGCAACCAACTGGCACTTTGTAATTTCTGTTTTTGGTGGGGGGCAAGGCATCATCTGTATAAAGTGCAGTTTGTGTCACTCAAAGTATGCACTGTATGGCTACACAAAAGCAGCTTGATGAACAAATCACCCCATGGCTCATTAAAGAACAAAACTTCCAGAAGCAGCAATATGTGTGCTTTTTTTCTGAACATCCTGTCTCCCACATCCAACTCTCAACCCCCAAAGAACAGCAGTGATTTCTTAGTTACAGTGATGAATTTTAAGGAAAGGACCCAACCCCAAATTGACAAAATGCAGAGGTGATAGTTATTAAAACTCAACTGGGTTCAAATGAAAATGAGATTCAAGGGGTCAGCTTTTCTGTAATAGATACTAGCTGCTGACAAGACTTAATTTAGCAAGGATTTCAAGATGACTGGATAGAGAGATCCAGCACTCACCTGCTCCTCCACAAGGTAACAACAAAGCAACAGGTATGTAGCTGCATTTTGAGGTGAAAAATCATGGAGAACACTGAACATCAGCAGAAAGAAAATGAAACCTTATAAGATCCAGAGATCTGGGACAACAGTATAAGAGGAAAAAAATGTCTAGCATCTGCTGCCCCAGCTCCATAGCTGAGGAGGGCAAGCCATCCTTCTGCAGGGATAGGATAAAAGAGTCCTGGCAAACTATCAGCATATATATTAGCAATCCTAGCTGTTGGAAAGTATCACAGTCCCCAAAGGCTTTATTGTGTTAATTTAAAATAATTTTTCAAGTTACTTGAAATCTGCAGAGTAGTCTTACTACTTTGTGGAGAATTTTATATCATCCAGTGATGTCTCCAGGGTGCTGTAGCCAGGAGCCATTTCAAATAAGGACCTATTGTTGAATTTGGGCTGCTCCAGGGGCCTGGAATCCCTGCATATTTCCATCTTTGGGATCCCACAGACTTCACTGCACTGGCTCAGCCAATGGCTGCCACAGAAATCAAATGTGGCTCTGTAGAGTGACCCTGAATTAAACCTGCTTGGTGCCCTGCACTATAGGGGATAGGTGTTGCAACATGGAGGGTAACATTGCTGCCTTGGAGAACTGGGAGATTTAGTAGCTTGCCCTCTAAGGAGAAGAGTGTGTACAACCATGCAGTCTATACTGGTGCTGGGACTGAAGGCAGTCACTCATGTGGTTCCTGCCACCCCTATTTACAGCACCACTCTTAGGCTTCTAAGAGAATGGGGAAAAGAACTCTGTCATTTCACTGCTGCCTGCCTACTGAGGTGCTGGGGTGGCCTTGAGCATAATTTTTGTTCTTGGTGTCCCTCCCGCACACACACACAGCCTAAGGAGGTCCAGAGAGAAACTTGACCCAGTGTTGGCTGTGTCTTGCTCTCCTGTAGACCCTTTGGCTGAAGGAGACAGGATGTGTGGAGCCTCAGCTGTCACCCCATCTCTAGGCATACACAGCCAAGGGAGGCCTCAAGATTTCTGCCTAGCTCTAGGTATAACCTGCCCACTCTTATTCTCAGTGGGCACTGTAGCTCAAAGATTTGAGGGAAGAAAAAGCCCTGTCATCACCCTGTCTCCCGGTGTGTATGGCTTTGTGGGAAGAAGCAAGGTCCTCCTCCATGGTGAGCACACCCATATTAGCAGCAGATAGGAACATCAAAATTCATACTGCTACCACACCTACATGCCCCATACCTTGTCTGACTATGCACTACTGTCAAGATGGAGTGAGTGCCACAGAGGGTTGCTGTGTCTCCTACTACCACCTCTCTCTGCACCTGGGTCTCTACCATCATTTGGTCAGAGTACAGGCACTTCAGGCACCTCAACACTACTGGTGCAGCCATTGCCACATATTCTTACAAGTAACAGAGTGTTACTTGTCTGAACAAACCCCAAACAATAGGGGCCATCACTCGCTTTGCAGGAGTAGCCACACAGTAGCCCACATACTGCTATCTATACCACACCAGCCTCAACTGCTAAGAGGTCCCATTCTTGAGTGGCCTGCAGATTCAGTGAATCTCTGACTTTTGACATGGTATGCACTGGGCCCAAACTCACTAATCAAAGCTAAATATACCTGTAGTATAATATACTACAGTATAAATATATTACAGGTATATTTCCACTGTGGTGCCCAGGTGGAAATAAAGATAACATTGCATTACAAACCAATACCCAAACTATCTTCAGGAAAGCAGCTTACTAATAAAAGTAGTAGAGATATCTGACCACCAAATACACAAATCTCAATGAAGGAACACAAGAAATATGAAAAAAGAATTGACACCTCCAAAAGATTGTAACTTGCTGCAGTCTGGCTGGGCACAAAATCACCAGCCACTCAAGCAGGAACAAACTTTATTTTTGAAACTGCCGCCAATGCCCCGAACGCTCCCAGCAAGATTGCCAACCGACCCACGCGGCGTTCTCCCGGACCCCAACAGGAAGTCCCTCCTCCGGAATTCCCTCCTACCGCACTTCCCCAACCAATGGGAACTCTCCAGGTGGACAGCAGGAGTCCAATATCCATATGAATACAGATCTTAACATAATCATATCATCTCAATGGCTTGCTGGCGTCACCTTTCAACCAAAAATGCCATGCATCATATTACTTGGCTGTGGCTCTTAGCAGTAACTCCCTAGTAACATATTTCAAGGAAAATGACATGAGTGAATTTTTTTTTGAAAGGTACTTTATTTATTTTAGTAAATTTATTTTTATTTTTTTAATGTGCTGAGGATTGAACCCAGTGCCTCACATGTGTGAGTCAAGCGCTCTACCACTGAGCCACAACCCAGAGGGTGAGCTACACTATATCCTTGTGTGGCAAAGACACAATGCATCTCCTGATTGTCCACGGAGAGCTGAGACAGGAGCTGGGCTATAGCATCCGGTGTTTGTGGGACCAAGTCCAGGAGCCCAGACTTGTATAATCCAAGCTGGGTCCAAAAACCAGACCACATGACTCAAAGAGTGTGCCTAGGAAACCAGGAGAAATTCAGGCATGAAGACTGTTTTACCCAGTGTAATATAGGTCATTGAGACCCAATTAATCCTGGGTCCCTCTTATCTTTTGAGTCTGGAGGCTTGCAAGAACAACTAGGGCAGGCCAGGAATTTTATCAGGTGTGTGGAAGTGATTGTGTGCTTGGAGACTGAGCCCAGCAAGCTGGAAAGGATGGGTTCTGTGGGTGGTAGAGGGGGCGAAGGATTGGCTCCTCCACCACAGGAGTGTAACCCTGGGAGTGGAGACTCCTGGCATGCAGACTCCCAGTATGGACTGGCAGCTGCCAGGCTTTTGAGGTGTGCTGATTTAAAATCTTCATACCAATCGCCATTGAATGAAGCACCTGGGGCCTACCTAGATCTAAACACGACCTTCAGTAGCTCCATCTATGGGAACTCCTCTCATAGAACTCTACAGTAACTCTACCCGGAGAATGGAGCAGACAACACTCTCCAAACTGCCCCCACCTCATGCTGCTGAGATGGGAAGCCGAGAATTTTTGAACTCCAATCGGCAACTTGGTGAGCAACATAAAAAGAGTAAGGATTGATAGGCTGTGACTAATACTTTTGTGCATGATACATACCTCAAGAAAAAATGGAAAGAAAGCCATTTGGAAACAGACGATGAACATATATTCTCATTGACAATTTTTGACCACTGCAATAGAAAAAAATTCCTTAATTTTTCATCAAGAAACTTTTTTGAATTAATTTTTTTTCCTCCCTTTTTCTTTTTCTTTGTGTGCTGAATGGTTCATGGATGTATGTGTGTGTGTGTGTGTGTAACATTTATATATAAACATATATTTTATATATTTGTCTCACTTTTCTCATTTCTAGATTTTTTGAAGGTAGTTATCTTTCATGAGTCTTTTGAGGGCCAGGGTTTTTGATTAGTATAGTTTGATTTTGTTTTCTGTTGTTTATCACTTATCCATTTCTATTGATTCTTTCTTTTCTTTTGCTACCAAATTCTATTGTTCTCTCTTTGTACTTTCTTTAATTTTTTTTTACTTCTACTTTCTCTCCTCCTCCTCATAATCATCACATCCTAAATATCTTCTTCATTTTCCTTGTTGAACTTTTGAAATAGCAAACACTTACAGACTTACTGTTTTTACTGTTGTCAACTGTTTATTGTACCATTTCTGCTTATTGTACCAGTTAACACTGTAGATGTCATAATAAGAACTAAGTATTTAGTTTAATGCTTTATATTGTTTCCATCAGTTGTCATTATTTGTCTCCCCCACACACACACACTGCGAGGCACTAGAAACCTTCAGGGACGTGACAAGTTCATAGGGTAAAAGCTCTGCCATCTCAGATTCATACTGATAAGTGGGTAGACACAGAAACAATATGAAAAAGGGAACAAACCATCCCAAACAAACCAAAATACCTCAATAACAGATCCACCCCTGTGGAGGAAATGTCAGAGAAGGAATTTAGAAAGTCCATAGTTAAACTGATCTGTGAAGTAAAATATGATGTAGGAAATGAAATCAGAGAGAAAATACAGGAAGTGAAAGATCACTTTAATAAAGAGATAGAGATTCTGAAAAAGAACAAAATAAAAATCCTCAAAGTGAAGAAGTCAATAAATCAAATTAAAAATTCAATGGGAACACATTCACCAACTGATTAGACAACATGGAAGATAGTTTCAGGCCATGAAGACAAAATATATAGTCTAGAATATAAAGTTGACCATGGAGAAAAGATGTTAAAAGACCATGAATAGAACTTTAAAAAAATATGGGATAACATGAAATGGTCGCATGTAAGATTCATTGGGACAGATGAAGGCTCTGAAATACAAACTAAAGGAATACATAATCTTTTCAATGAAATAATATCAGAAAATTTCCCAAATCTTAGGAATAAAATGGAAAATCAAGTATAGGAGGCATACAGAACTCCAAATACACAAAATGTCAATAGATCAACACAAAGACATATTATTATGAAAATTCCTAACAAACACAATAAGAATAGAACTTTAAAGTCTGCTAGAGAAAAACAACAGATCATATTTAGTGGTAAATCAGTACAAATTTCAGCTGATTTCTCAACCCAGACCCTAAAAGCTAGGAGGTCTTTGAATAATATATACCAAGCTCTGGAAGAAAATGGATGCCAATCAAGAATATTATACCCAGCAAAATTTTCAGATTTGAAGATTAAATAAAACTTCCCATGATAAATAAAAGCTAAGAGAATTCACAACTAGAAAGCCTGCACCACAAAACATACTCCATAAAATGTTTCATGAAGAACAAATGAAAAAGAAAAATGAAAACCAGTTGCGGGAAGAAATACATTAGAAGAATAGTCAATCAAAGGAGAAACTAAATCAAAATGACAGAAAATAAAAATCATCTCTGAATAATGTCATTGAATGTAAATGATCTAAACACATCATTCAAAAGACATAGGCAAATTGGATTAAAAAACAAGACTCAACAACATGCTATCTCCAAGAGACTCACCTCATAGGCAAAGACATCCACAGACTGAAGGTAAAAGGATGGGAAAATGGGACTGCAAATTGGTGCAACCACTCTGGAAATCAGTATGGAGATTCCTCAGAAAACTTGAAATGGAACCACCATTTGACCCAGTTATCCCATTCCTCGGCATATACCCAAAGGAATTAGTGATGTGGCCACATCAATGTTTTTAGCAGTTCAATTCATAATAGTTAAGCTGTGGAACCCATCTAGGTTCCCTTCAACAGATGAATGGATAAAGCAAATGTGGTATACATGCATAATGGAATATTACTGTGCCATAAATAAAAATGAAATAATGGCATTTGCTGGTAAATTAATGGATCTGGAGATGATCATGCTAAGTGAAATAAGCCAATTCCCCAATACCAAAGGTCAAATGTTCTCTCTGATATGTGGATACTAATACACAATATGGGGAGTAAAGGAAGAATAAAAGTTTATTAGGTTAGAATAAGGAGAATGATGGGAATAGAGGGAGGATGGGAATAGGAAAGACAGTAGAATGAGTCAGACATATGTTCACGAATGAATACATGACCCGTGTACTCCACATCATGTACAACCACAAGAATAGTAAGTTATACTTTATGTATGTATAATATGTCAAAATACATTCTACTCTCATGTGTAATTAAAAAGAACAAATAAAAATTGAAAATAAGAAAGGATGGGAAAAACATATCATTTTCATGGATCTCATAAACAAGCAAGGGTATCTATCCTCATATTAGAAAAAGTGGACTTCAAGCCATGATTAATCAGAAGAGATAAAGGCCATTTCATACTGCTTGAGGGAATTATACAACAAGAAATAACAATCATAAATACCTATGCCCCAAACAATGGAGCATCTACATACATCAAACAAACCCTTCTCAATATAAAGAATGAAAATAGACCATAACACAAAAACATTGGATGACTCTGACATGCTTCTCTCATCACATGCATCTCTCATTCCAAACAAAACCTAAATAAAGATGGTGCATAATTTAAAAATACAATTAATAATTTAGACTTAACAGATATATACACAATATTTCATCCATCAATGACTAAATACACTTTCTTCTCAGCAGCACATGGGTTGTTTTCTCAAACAGGCCGTATCTTTGGCCACAAAGCAACTCAAAAAACTACAAAAAAAAAAAAAAAAGAAAAGAAAAAAAAGAGATAATACCTTGCATTTTATCATAACATAATGGAATTATATTAGAAATCAACAATAAGACTAAATAATATGCTATTGAAAGATAAATGGTTAGCAGAAGAAATCAAGGGTGAAAAAAATACTTAACAGGTAAATAAGAACATGACATAACAAAATCTCTGGGACATACTATGAAGGTGGTTCTAAGAGGATAGTTGATGGCATTGAGCTCATTCATTAAAAGAAAAGAAAGACACCAAATAATAATGTAACAACATTATTATATCTCATGATCCTAGAAAAACAAACAACAAAACCCAAATCAGTAGAAAACAGGTAATAATTAAGATCAGAGCTGAAAACGATGAAATTGAAATTAAAAAACAATTCAAAAAATCAAGGAAACAAAAGCTGATTCTTTAAAAAATAAACAAAATTGATAAGCCTTTAGCCAAGCCAAGGATTTTTTTTAAATGAAAAATAAATTTAAAAGATAGTGGGGAAAACTAATATTGTTAAAATCCATGACGAAAAAGGAAATGTCACCACAGACAATACTGAAATACAGAGGATAAATAGAAACTATTCTGAAAATTTATACTCCATTAAATTAGAATATCTTGGAAGACATCAACAAACTTCTAGAGACAGATGACCTACCCAAATTGAACCAGGAGGACCTAGAAAATTTAAACAGATCAATTTCAAGTAATGAAATTGAAGATACACCAAAAGCCTACCAACAAAGAAAAGCCCTGGACTGGATGTATTCTCAGCTGAGTTCTACAAGACCTTTAAAGAAGTACTAACACCAATTCTCCTCAAATTATTCCATAAAATATTAAAATAGGGAGCTCTGCCAAATATTCTATGAGGCTAGTATCATCCTGATAACAAAACTAGACAAAGACACACTAAGAAAACTTCAGACCAATATCCCTGATGAACAGATGTAAAAATTCTTAATAAAATACTAGCAAATCACATACAAAAACAAATTTAAAAGATAGTGCACAATGATCAAGTTGGTTTCATCCAAGAAATGCAAAGATGGTTAAACATATGGAAATTAATAAATTTAACTCATCACATCAAGAGACTTAAACACAAGAATCACATAATTACCTCAAAAGATTCAGAAAAAGCATTTGACAGGACAGGCATGGTGGCTCACACCTGTAATCCCAGCAGCTTGGGAAGCTGAAGCAGGAGGATTGCAAGTTCAAAGCCAGACTCAGCAATAGTGAGGCGCTAAGCAACTCAGTGAGACCCTGTCTCTAAATAAAATACAAAATGGGGGCTTGGGATGTGGCTCAGTGGTTGAGTGCCCCTGAGTTCAGGTCCTGGTACCAAAACAAACAAGCAAAAAACTTTTTGACAAAACACAGCATCCATTCATGTTCAAAACACTAGAAAAACTAGAGGTAGTATGATCATACCTTAACATCATCAAAGCTATAATGCACCAATAAACCCAAGGCTAACATCATTCTAAATGGAAAAAAACAAAGCATTCCCTCTTAAACCTGGGACAAGGCAGGGATGCCCTCTTACCACTTCTATTCAACATAGACCTTGAAACTTTAGCCAGAGCAATTAGGCAAAAGAAAGAAATTAAAAGGATATGAATAGGAAAAGAAGAGCTCAAACTATATCATGTCATGTTTCCCGATGACATGATCCTACATTTAGAAGTCCCAAAAAACTCCACCAGAGAACTCATAAATGAATTCAGTACAGTAGCAGGATACAAAGTAGCAATATACATCCACAAATCAATGCATTTCTATACAACAATGATGAATCCGCTGAAAGAGAAATTAGGGAACTATTGCATTCACAGTAGCCTTAAAAAATAAACACTGGAAACTACAGAACACTAAGGAAAGAAATTGAAGAAGACCTTAAAGGTGGAAAGATCTCCCATGTTCTTGGATAGGCAGAATTGATATTTTCAGAGTAGCTGTACTACCAAAATTGTTATACAGATTTAATGCAATTCCTATTAAAATCCCAATGATGTTCTTCATAAAAGTAGAAAAATCAGTCAGGAAATTCATTTGGAAAAATAAGAGGCCCAGAATAGCCAAAGCAATCCTTAGTGAGAAAAGCAAAGCAGGAGGCATCACAATACCAGATGTTAAATTATACTACAGAGCTATAGTAACAAACAGTATGTTATTGGCACCAAAATAGGCATGAAGACCAATGGAATCGAATAGTGGTCATAGAGATGAACCCACAGATATGGTTATCTGATACTAGACAATGATGCCAAAAACATACATTGGCGAAAAGATCCTTTTTAACAAATGGTGCTGGGAAAACTGAAAATCCATCTGTAGAAGAATGAAATTCGATCCCTATCTCTTACCCTGCACTCAAAGTGGATCAAAGATTTAAGTATCAGACTGGAAACCTTGCACCTATTAGAAGAAAATGTAGGCCTAAGATTCCAACATGTTGGCTCAGGAACCAACTTCTTAACAAGACTCCTAAAACACTAAAGAATAAAATGAAAAATCAATGAAGGTCAGCATCAAATTAAAAAGCTTCTGAATAGCAAAAGGAACAAGAGCATGGAGAGTGAGTGTGCAGAATGGAAGAAGATCTTTGCCACCTGCTCCTGAGGGCATTGATATCCAGAATAAAACAAAAACTCAAAAAGCTTAACACCAGGGGCTGGGATTGTGGCTCAGTGGTAGAGCGCTTGCCTGGCACGTGTGAGGCTCTGGGTTCGATCCTCAGCACCATATAAAAATAAATAAATAAGATAAAGTTATTGTGTTCATGTACAACTAAAAAGAAATTTTTTTTACAAAAAGCTTAACACCAAAAAACCCCCACAAATAACCCAATCAATAAATGGGCAAAAAAACTAAACGGACATTTCTCAAAAGAAGAAATACAAATGGTCATTTTCTCAGATGTTGAAAAAAAATGTTCAACATCTCTAGCAATTAGAGAAATGCAAGTTAAAACTTCACTTGTTGGGAGTGTGTATGAACTATGGATTTTGTTTGAGCCATTAAGTCAGGGAAGCTGCTTTTCTGTGAACTCCTGGGTGAAATTCCCTGTTTTGAGAAATCCCAGATCACTCTAGAACCCTGCCTTAGCTCACAGCCACAGGTTCAAACACAGCCACCTGGAGATGAGCGTAACCTGCCAAGCACCAAACAACCTGATTTTTCCTGAAGGAGCTCCTTACTGATTCCCTTTGTGGTCTGTACCACTATCAATAAAGCAAGAGTGGGTTTTTCTCTTTGTTAGGGTCAGATCCATCAGATCTATCCACACATAAATGTCCTCACTTTTGAATATATAATTCTCATCTTTTGTCTTTAATTACTTAATATTACTTTCATAGCTTTTATTTCATAGCTGGCCCACCTCCAACAGTTACCTACTCCCTCCCCACACAGGACACAGGCAGAATACACTGAGATTTCACCTCACTCGAGTCAGAATGGCAATTATCAAACGTACAAGTAACAATAAATTTTGGCAAGGATGTGGGGAAACAAGTACACTCATACATCGCTGGTGGGACTGCAAATTAGTATTACAACTCTAGAAAGCAGTATGGAGATTCCTCAAAACACTAGGAATGTAGCTACCATTTGACCCAGTTATACCAATCCTTGGTATATATCCAAAAGATTTAAAATCTGTACACTATAAGTGATGCAGTCACATCAATGTTTATAGCCGCTCGATTCACAATAGCTGATTGTGAATTCACAATTCACCAACCTATGTACTCATCAACAGATGAATGGATAAAGAAAAATGTGATTTATATATACAATGAAGTATTATTCAGCCATAGAGAAGAATGACTATGACATTTGCCAGTGAATGGACGGATCTAGAGACTATCACGCTAAGTGAAATAAGACAATCCCCCTAAAACTAAAGATTGAATGTTCTCTCTGATGTGTGGATGCTAACATACGACAAGGGGTGGGGAGCTAGGGGAAGAATACAAGTTCATTGAGTTAGACAAAGGGGAATAAAGGGAAAGGGTAGGGGACAGGAATAGGAGAGTGGAATAAATCTGACATAACTTTCCTATGTACATATATGAATATGCCACAGTGAATCTCAACATCATGTACATCCACAAGACTGGGATCCTAATTAGAATAAGATATATTCCATGCTTGTATAAAGAAATATGTCATGTATAACTAAAAAGAACACATTAAAATTTTTAAAAATGAAAGGTCAATTTCAAATACACAACATAATAATGCATATCAAGGACTTAGAAGAGCAAGGACAAACCAAACCCAAAATTAGAAGAAAAGAAATAATAAACATAGAAGCAGAAATAGAGACTAAATTAAAAAAATACAAAAGATCAACGAAACAAAAAATTGGTTCTCTGAAAAGATAAACAAAATTGACATACTTTTAGCTCTACCAACCAAGAATAAAAGAAAAGATACAAATACACAAAATTAGAGATGAAAAAGGAGACATTACAATTAATACCTCAAAAATAAAAGGGACCATTAGAATTTTTTTTAAAAAGTATATGCTTACTAACAAATTGGAAAATTGTGAAGAAATGGGGCAAATTTCTGGATATATACAGCCAACCAAAATTCAACCAAGAGATATAAAAAATCCAAATAAACCAATAACAAGCAATAAGAGTGAATCAATAATAAAACATTTCCTAAGAAAGAAAAGCACTGGAATGGATGGCTTCACTGGTAAATCTTACCAGGCTTATAAAGAACCCTTCCAAACTCATTCTATAAGATTAGCAAATAGCATCACCTCATCACCAAAACCTAACAAGGATTCGACCAAAAAAAAAAAAAAAAAAAAAAAAAACAGAAAAATTATAGAGCAATATCCCTGAAGAAGATAGATGCAAAAATCCTCAACAAAATGCTAGCAATCAAATTCAACAACATATCAAAAGATCATGATTAGGTTGGTTTCGTTCCAAGGACAATTCTTCAACCAACACAAATCAATAAATATAACACATCATGTAAACAGAATGAAGGATAAAAATCATAGATACAATAGATATAGGAAAGGGATTTGATAAAATTTA
Source organism: Marmota flaviventris (assembly GCF_047511675.1). Lineage (NCBI taxonomy): Eukaryota > Metazoa > Chordata > Mammalia > Rodentia > Sciuridae > Marmota > Marmota flaviventris. The sequence continues at coordinate 117,155,268 of NC_092499.1, read as the reverse complement.
ACATCCTTTCATGATAAAAGTCCTGAACAAATTAGGATCATATCTCAACTTTATGTAAATGTATTATGACAAGCCTGTAGTCAGGATCATACTGAATTGGATAAAACTGAAAGCATTTCCTTTAAGATCAGAAACAAGGAAAGGGTGTCTTCTCTCACCACTTTTATTCCACATAATACTGAACTTTTTAGTTAGAGCAATCAGGCAAGATAAAGGAATAAAGGCATACAAATAGGAACGGAGGTAATAATTTTTTGAAGATAATATGATGCTTTATATACATACCCTAAAAACTCCAACAAAGACTATTAGAATTGAAATAAGAATTCAACAAAGTGAAAGGATACAAAAATTGACATATAAAAATCAGAAGATTTTTCTATATACCAATAATGAATTTACTGAGAACTAAATCAGGAAAACAATTCCTTTCACAAGAGCCATAAATAAATGAATAACCTAGGAATAAGCTTATCTAGGGAAAAAGAAGACCTGTACAATGAAAAATCACAAAAGACTTATGAAAGAAATTGAAGAAGACACTAAAAGATGGAAAGACCTCCCATGTACCTGGATTGGAAAAATCTTACTAAAATGTCCATACTTCTCAAAGTGATCTACAGAGTCAATGTAATTCTATCAAAATACCAATAACATTTTTCACAGATCTAGAAAGAATTCATTGGAAGTCGAGAAGACCCCAAATAACTAAAGCAAACACAATTGTGTTAGTCTTTTTTTTTTTTTTTTTTTTTTTTTTTTTTTTTTTGTCACTGGGACAAAATACTTGAGAAATAGAAGGAAAGGTTTACTTTGGCTCATGGTTTCAGTGAGTGGTCATCAGGCTCCAAGGCAGACATGTTACAATAGAAGGACATGACAGAGGAAAGCTTTTCAGTCCATTGCAGCCACAAAGGAGATGGAGAAAGTCAGAGAGAAAGTCCAAGAAGAAGACATACCCTGCCAGGGTACACCTCCAGTGACCTATTTCTTCTGGGAGAAGGGCTCACCACTCCCTCATACCAAGCCCACCCTTAACTGCCTACATCAGGACCTGCCCTGCTCTGATTCCTGAGCCTGCCTCATAAAAATCCCAGACCCCAAGCCTGTTTTACCTCTCTCCGTCTATGGAGAGATGGCCCTTATTTGTCAACTCTGACAACTAAACGGTCCTGTGTATCTCTGCCTGGTCTCTGTCGTTCATTTCTCGCTTGCCCGTCTCCTGGTTCCTCCCTTTCCTTTCAGTTCTCTTATCTGGAAGTTAAATTTCCTTTCCTGGATAAGTCCTACTGACTCTCAGTTCTCAGTGTAAAAGGCACTGGGAAGTTTCTTGAACCTTGAACTGGTTTAGGTTTCTTTTTTCTTCTCAATAGCTGCCAGTATTTGCTGGCAGCTGTATGTCAGCAAGTGTGTGCCTGTCTTGTTGACTCTCAGGTCCCTAGCACATAATGAAAGGTCCTGGGCACTTAGATATTGAATAGTATCAGTTCCCAAATGCCAAATCAGGTTTAAGGTGAAATGGGAAAAAAAAGGTAGTGAGTTTTTCCTTAATGCCACATTACTCAAACTCTAGAATTCAGGTTCCATGTGGCTATTCATCCCTGCACTCAACAGACACTGAGCACCTGTAGGTATTGTCCTCGGTGCTCAGTGTTCGGTTACAACAAAGAACAAAACCACAATGACGGTTCCTATACCCTGTGGCACTTGCATTCCAAGTGGAGAAAAAATAATGATGTCCACTGAATGCAGATCAGACATCCACAGTGCCTGGGTTTGACTCTCAGGTAATAATTATCAATTTCAACATTTCTTCATATCTTTAAGTCGTTCTCTGCCCTTCCTTGTTTTTTTTTTGGGGAGGGGGTGTACTGGGGATTGAACTCAGGAGCATTTGACTACTGAGCCACATCCCCAGCCCTATTTTGTATTTTATTTAGAGAAAGGGTCTCACTGAGTTGCTTAGCACCTCACCATTGCTGAGGCTGGCTTTGAGCTCGCGATCCTCCCGTCTCAGCCTCCTGAGTGGCAGGTATTACAGGCATGTGCCACTGCACCCACCCGTAAGTCTGAAACTGCAGTTTCAGTTGAAAAGAAAGGGCTGTATAGGCCCATGAGGATGACTTCTGTGGTGCTTCCCAACCAGAGGCATTTCTGGCATTAAGGACAAGAAAGAAGAACCTTCCAATTATCCCCTCTCCTAGCAAGGGCCTAAAATGCAATAAAAGAGCCATTACCCATCAGAATTTCAGTAGAGCCCATTTATCACAGAGTTGAATCAATTCTGAAATCAACTGTACCATATTAGTCAGGAAAAAAAAAAGTCACTCAGTATACTCCAGGTGAGAAGGATTGATATAGAAATTAGGAGCTGACATAAACACTGGAAGAACAGCAGTCAGAAAAGTTCCCAGGAAGGTCAAGAAAGCCAACGCTGGAGCCAGCTGAAAGTTGTGAAGTTCTCAAGTGCTCACCTGGAAGCTACTACAGCTCTAAAGAAGAGCTAGCAAGGAGGCTGAGGTGAAATCTCCCAGGGCCTCACAAAGCTGGTTGCAAACTCTCCAGAGTAAAATCAACTTCTCTTTTGTTTTCCAAAGCTCCTATGAGAGCCATCCATTAGCAAATCAAAGGGGAAGGGTATTCTGAGAAATACGATATGTTAGCTTTCTAGCATGTGACAAAATACCTAAAATAATCAATTTATGAGGCCACTGCACCCCCCTGGGGTAAAAGTTTGATGGGGAATTATAGATAGTAGACTATTGGATTATAAACCTTGGATGACCCAAGTAACCAATGTTTTTAGAAGATAGAGAATCTCAAGCAGGTTGCATGCTTTGTTGAGAGTTCACTGTACTCTCTGGGCCCAGCCTAGCTTGCCATTTGCAGAGTAGACGTGATTATCACTGCAGCTGGCAGAATTCAAACAAAGGCCAAAGGGCAGGGGACCCCTAGGATTTCTCACATGACTCTTTCCTTCTTGACTCATATATTTCTTCTCTGAAGGAAGAAAATGCAATGGAATTATTCAACCATTTCCAGAGTAGAGGGGGAAAAGGGAGCAGGTAGTGTCAGTTAAGCAGCATTAAGTCGAGACACACCTAGGTGTCAGTCCTAAGTCTCTGTTTTTTATTATAAATGGCAGTAATCAGTCCCTCCCCTAGAGTTAATTTGAGATTAAATAAGAATGCCTATTAAGTGCCTGGCTCACTACCTGCTGTATATTTAACATATGTTTGCTGATATATAAATATAAAAAACATGTTTTGACTTTTTAAGTTATTTTCTAGGTCTCCTGAAGGATGAGGTTTTTTTCTGAGCTTCATCTTTCCAAGAGGAATTAAGAAGTAATAGCCTTTTTTATAAAAAAGTGCCTGTAACTGCCTTGAACTGAGTTGGACAATGTTCACCTTTATTTCTGAAGGGGATGAAGAAAGATAAGTGAGATAAAGATGGAGAGGTGCTGGGAAAGGTGAGGTGCCATGCTGGTTGTTGAATCCTGTGGGAGATTTTCCCACTGAGCTTGAATTCACTGCACCTGGACTCTGACTTAGATGAACTCATTCCTTCATTGTCTTTGAAGGGACAGGCTTGACCACATTCATCTTCCTGTTTATTTGTTTGTTTGTTTTTTAACTTTTTTTTTAGTACTTTTTTAGAACCCAGGAGCGCTCTACCACTTGAGCTAAGTTTGCTGTAGCTGGTCTTGAACTTAGGATCCTCCTTCCTCAGCCTCCTGAGTCACTGGGATTACAAATGTGAGCCACCATGACCTGCTGTCTTTTCTTTCTCTTTCTTTCTTTCTTTCTTTCTTTCTTTCTTTCTTTCTTTCTTTCTTTCTTTCTTTCTTTCTTTCCTTCTTTCTTTCTTTCACATTTTTATTGAAGTCAAAAGAAGTGCAGAGAAGTGCACAAGTCTTAAGTGCACAGCTCAAGGAATTTTTAGGTATGAATCCCTCTATGAATTTCCCACCCGGATCAAAATGAAGGGCATTTCTAGGACACCAGAAGGCTCCCTGGGGCCCCTCCCTCATCAACACCCACCCACCCATAGGCCACTACTATTCCAGCTTCTACCACTATCAGTCTTGCAGTCTTCAACTTTGTGTAAAAGGAACTCTTTTCTTCAACTTTCATGCCTGCCTATGACATTTATCCATGTTGTCACAGATTATCTGTAGTTCATTCTTTTTTATTGCTAGTGTCAGTATGTGAATACACCACAATATATTAATCCATTCTACTGTCATTGTGGAGTTTGGGGCTATCATGAATGAAGCTACTATGAATATTCATATCTTTTAGGGGACATTCTGCTGGGAACACATACCTATTAGTGTAATTGCTGAGTCAAGGGGCAGGCAAATGTTTAGCTTCAGCAGATTGTTGCCCAGAGTGGTTGTGAACATTTATTTCTACTCCCACTAGTTTTTGAACATATCACAAAGGAGCTTCTCCATTGGCGTATTCCCTACGGTCTTGCGGAAGAAGAGGAGCTCAATGCGTTCAGAGGTGATGAACCTCAAAGACGGGAGGAGTAGGAGCAGTTTCCCAAACCTGAACAGGAGAGAGGGACCATCAGTTTTATCCCCAGCTTCTGAGCACTAATCCTTAGGGCAGCACCCTCCCAGGAAAGACAGGGAAGGAAGTTGGAGAGGACCTCCCAGAAAGGCCCCATTCACTACAGGGCTTGTCTCCACCTACCTGGAGCCCCAGAAGTGGGATGAAAACAGTGAGTGAGTATTGTATATCATGTGTAAAGATTATAAAGCAAAAAGTCATTTATATTAACTCTGTATATGAATATAGTATTATGAGTATAACTGTATATTATGATAATTACATGATCAGTTTTGTACATAAGAATATAATTTCCTGTCCATAAAAATGCATAGGATAATAGTAGCCATTACTGGAAATGAAGTCCAGGGAGAATTTGGTTGACTGAGATCCTTGGTCCAGAAAAAACTTACTGCCCTCTTAAATCAGAGCCATTTCCCAAAGCAGGTGCCCCTAAGGCAAAAAAAGAGACAGATGGTGGAATCAGACCTTCCCTGGGCCAATGCCCAGTGTCCAGGAGAAAGCTCCACGAGGGACAACTGCTGGTTCAGCACCCGCCTGCATCTCCATAGGAAGACCCTCCACTACCCATGAACCCCTGAGCTCACCTTGCCTACCAGGGGCTTTCTTTCTTTTGTGATCTCAGGTGAGTGACAGTGAGCAATGATATCCCTCCTATCTGCCTCCCCCTTATGTCTTTCTGATCCAAAGAGTAGGAAGAAGTAACTGTATGATAATTATATAACTGTTTTCAAACCACAGGTATCCATCCACTTAATGGGTCTGAAATTAAATTTAAAGGGACACAACCCACCTTTTATTAAAATAAAATAGAACCAGAGTAAATTGTACAAAGTAAGGTAGGTATCACTTGATAGAATTGTGTTTCAGAGTCTATATGTATATTAGGTTATAACAAAAAATGCATTTCTTCTTTAATCCTGAATTTTTTAAAACTGAAATGAGCTGACTTAGAGAATCCAACTACTATCTTAACACTCAGTTCTGCCTATAGTAGGTAATGAACTGTAATTGGAAGTAACAGGAAATCTTAACCAGCACTTCAAAATTTGTCACAAAATCAACAGGCTAGGCAGGACATCTCTGGGAGCTGGTCTCAACAGAAACTTGACCTTGAAGGCTCAGCTGCTGAATGTCTCTGACTGTCAGGTCTCAAGGTACTAGTGATGAATTGTTCTACCTTAATCTTCCTGGGCAACTCAGTGTAGATCTTGTCTACTTGGACTCTTCTGAAAGGGAAATTACCTCTTCTTATGATCAGGTCTCAGATGAGAAATGATTTGAGGGTGCTTATATTAGCTCACTTCTTTAGTGACAACAGCCAAGAGCCCCCAGAAAATGCAGATAATAGATTTAAAATAGCCCACAGATGCCTGATGGCTGAGTGGTCCAGACACGGCTCCTGTGTGTGTCCCGGTGCTGGGTCAAGGTGGGCGGTCCCAGAGCACTGGCTTCTACCTCGCTCTCCCCTGCCACACTCAGCCTGCAGCTATTGTCCTCCAAACCACTTTCCACGTGAGTGTGTAAGTGCCTGCTGGCTTATGCAGTGCATCTCTACAGGATGCCCACTGTGCCTCCCTGAAGACATTGTAACTTCCCTCAAAGCCATCTTTTACTTTCAAATTTCCTCTTTATTGTTTGAATACTCACTCCCAAAGAGTTCCTCTTCCCTCATTCCTTACCTCCATCTAATTGCTAAATCTGACTCACTCCAACTCCCATGGCATTTATGGCCACTCTCAAAGATCAGAACTCCACGGAATCCCTGGAAGGTGGCAGTAGCTGCTCTGGCCCCCTGGGAGTACACTCTGTCCCCACTGCCATGCCAGTCTTTATGAGGTTCAGCCAGTATATGACACCTTCCTCTGAAAAACCTGTAGGGGGTCCCCTCTGCCTCCCACATCAGATGTGGCCCTTGGGGGGGCATTCAAAGTCCTGACCGGTCTGGTCCCAGGGGCCCTTTCTGGCCTAACCTACTATCTTCTTGCTGGCAGGAATCTGTTATAACTTCTGAACTGGACTTCTAAGAAGAAGCCTCTCAAACTTTGTAAATGATGCGTTCTTTTCTGTTAGACCCTACCCTTCCCCCCAAATCCAGCCCTGCCTTCACCAAGTCTCTCCTGATTCTGCCTGCCACCTGCCACCCCTAAGAGTCTGTGTGTCCCAGACACAGACAACCCTCTCTACTCGACTAGGGAAGTTCTGTTTTCAGTGTGGTCACTGTGTCAGGTGGCCCCTGGAAGGCAGCAGCTCTGTTTTATGAACACTTGATCCTCTCTCAGGATCTGGCACTGTGCCTGGCCCATGGGAGATGTTGGGTAGATGCTGGTTGGATGGAGACCTTTGTCCTATTAGGGGGACACCGGAGGTGATGTGAGAGATGTGAGCAGGGTAAAAAGAGGAAGGATAGGGGGGTGGGTAGGCATGTGCTCAGGTCACCTCACGGGCTGGCTGGGGTAGTGGGCCTTGCTGTGTTGGCTCAGCATCACTTGAGACTGGTCCTGCAAGGCCTCCACGTGCTCAGGATCCTTTAGGCCCCGTGTCTCTGGGGGAGAAGTGGCAACCGTGAGCTCCCCTTCCAGGACCTCCCCAGCCTGCTCTACTCCTCACAGTCATGGAGAGGAGGCCTCTGGGGACGTCATACCTCTCTCCTCCTGCATACCCCCACCCCTTAAAGAAACTGGCACATCTGTGCACACGTTGGGTTGTAGAGGGATGGTGAAAGGCAGAAAGAAGTCCCTGGAATTCCTAGTCTCCATCCCAACCATTTCTCTGGAAGGTTTAGGCCAAGACTTAGTACCTGGTTTGAAGAGGACCAGGGCCTTCATACAAGCAAACTCCGTGGGGTCCACCACCAATGCCCGGAACCGGGAGATGGTTTCCTGCAGGAAGCGTGTCTCCATGCTGGCCAGTGCAAACCGGCCCTGAGAGCTGCTGGTGGCAGAAGCCTCTGGTGGGGCCAGCAGTGGGCAGCTCTCCAGGGGCAGAGACCACTGTATGGCTCCAAGGAGGAAGAGTTCACTCCATGCTTCTTCCAGCAGGATCACCTGTGCTCAGAGAGGGTGTGAATGTTGCAGTGCACACACAGCTCCTCCAGCCAGCCTGGAGCCTCTGCCACCTTCTCCAGGAACAGAAGGGCTGGTCCTAGTTGCTCAGAATGCTCTCCTGACCTCTGTCTAGCATTTGGCTCTGGCATTTGGCATTATCTGGCCTAGCTGCTTAGTCTCTGAGACACTATGGGTTTCATCCAGAGCTGGGACATTTGGAATAGCCTAGGACCATGGGATGCCAGGCAGTCTCAGGGACATGCCTAAGAGTGACCAAGCTGAGTGTGCTCAAAGACTCAGCCTGAATCTTCTGAGTTGCTTCTTCCAAACACAGACTGGTTGAAGGCTTAGCCCTCTGTGCCTCTTCCAGGTTCATCGAGCTCTGCTTGCCCATCCAAAGCCCAGAGGCCATACCAGATGTGGAGAGGTTGTGTTTACGCTCAAGCCCTGACATCACGGGAACTCATGCTCTAAGAGGGCCTAGAGTTGGCCACTCATGGTGTTCAGGACATGCACAGTGCTCTGTGCCATACAGAAAGTCTGTGGGCCCAGCAGTCTATCCTGGAGGAAAGAAGACCCTGGGAGCTGCAGGCACTGCCTTCAAATCCTGGGCCTCTGTGTACCCTTGGCCATCATTGTCCCCTAGATGTGCACTAATACTGTTACCCCTGATTATCACCAACTCAATCAGAGAAGTCTCCAGCTGTCACTATCTGAGCTGTGCACACCATCACTCCTCACCAGCACAAGGGTGCTAGTGTCCCCAATCTGGATGACTCTCATGGCTGCTGGCCCCAGCCCAGCCAGCTCTAGCAGGCAGGCTGCACAGTGTACCTGATCCCGGAAGGGCAGGTTGGAGAACACGGGCAGGTTTTTGGCCCACTTGACAGCCATGAAGAGCAGGCGAGCTGATGTCTCATGGATATTGTCCAGGCTACAGAGGGATGAGGGGAACTCAGGATCGTTGCTGGTGACATCAATATTCTCATCAGCTGTTGGAGAAAGAAGTTGTGACCTTAGTCTCTGCACCATGGAGATGGGAGGGAAGACTCACGACCTGGTTGTGAGGCTCTAGAATGAACAGAGGCCCCTGGTCCGTCCCTCAGTCGCCCTTCCACTTACCATCCTCTGGCTCCAGTTTGGCACAGGATTCGGCCGTTATGAGGCTGGCCATGAAGTGGTGGCCCAGGCCTCTGGCTGTGGATGCAGGTGTGGAGCCCTGTGGGCTGGGCCCTGCCTGGGCTGGAGACACCACCAGGGCCTGGAGGCGGGGCTCACCATCTGACTCCACACTGTCCAGCCGAATCTGGGCCGTGCTTCGGGGCTGGCGCTCGTTCTGCACGGCTGGGGAGGGAGGAAGTTTTAGGACCCTGCAGTGGTCACGCTGCCTGTCTCTTCTGCCCTTCCTGGCTCCCTGTGCTCCCCACTCACCATCCTGGTTCATGCCCGCTTGCAAGCACTTCTTCAATCGGCAGGCCTGGCATTGGTTGCGATGGGCCTTGTCCACAGGGCACATTCCTGCCCCAACTTGACACCTGCAGGGGACAGGGAGCCCCAGGGGGTCAGTTTCCCAGGCTCTGGACATTTTGCCCTAGCTCCTTCATCCCTGACAACCTCTACCTGTCCTAGGCACCCTAGTGGGCAGGAACCCAGCAGGGCTTACCCTCCTCACCTGTAGATGAGCCTCCGCCTCACGCTTCTCTTGAAAAAGCCGCTGCAGCCGTTGCAGGCATAGATGCCATAGTGCTTCCCGCTGCTGCTGTCCCCACATACACGGCACTGGAGTGAGGGGCCCACGCCTGAAAGACAGAGGCAGTAGCTGGGCCCCTCAACCTCTCCACCCACCCTCCACCCCCACATCCCTCTCCCTGTCCACAGGTTCCTGATCTTCCACATTTAGATGTGCCCTTGTTGCTCCCAGCTGGAAAAATGTTTCCCTCTTATGCTTCCCTGCCCTCCTCCTTCAGTGTCCAGTTTTCAGCAAGGGTACACACCCTGCCTCCACCCACCCAGCTCCCATTCCTTCCCTGTGGGTGACTTTAGATTCCCATAAAATAATTCTTGACCTCACCTCTAGGGATCCCTTTGCCTCCAAGTCCTAAGGGTGCTTCTTGGTTTTTCCCTCCCATCAGCTCAGTATCCTGCCCTCTCTGCCCACCTCCATGTGTCTAGGATTCTGGGTTCACCAGCACATTCCCCTCACATTTGCCCACAGTCCTTGGGGCTGGACCTAAGTTGGTCTGGCACATATTCTGTTCCCTAAGGGCCCAGATCTCATCTCCAAGAAAAGCCATACCTGTTGGATCCTCCCCCAGGCCCCACCTGCCTGGAGACTCCTTCCTGGAGGCAGTCACAGTGGCAGGCACAGCTGTGGCCACGCTGGAGCTCATCGGACTGCTAGCCTGGCCCTGGAGGCCCCAGAGCTGCCGAGGATGCTGGCTGAGTGGCTGGGTGGGCCCAGCCTCTGCCTCACTCTCCACCTGCCCCTCTATTCTTTTCCCCCTTCTATTTCTGCTTCTCCTTCTCCCAGGCTCTAGCAGTCTCTGACTTTGGGTCTCTTCTCTGTCTGGACTCGGGAGCCTTCCAAACTTCCCCAGGCCCCTCACAGCAGCAGCTCTGGCTAGAGGAGATTTCTCTCAGGGAGCTGCTGGGCACAGTTTATGATCCTCTTAATCTTTACTGTCTCCACAGGGGATCAACTGGCCACACCTGCAGTGTTACCAAGGTGCCCCTGGGAGCCAGTAAGTCCTGCTGTCCCTATGCTAGCTCTGGGGTTATCCAATATCCCCAGGTCCCAACTATGCTGTGCTGTCAGCTATTTGTTCAAATATTATTATTCAATATTTATTCAAATCCTGGAGAGAGGTGCAGTTCCTCTAAATTTTTTTTTTCCTGTGTGTGTGTTGAGGACTGAACCAGGGCATTGCACATGCCAGGCAAATGCTCTATATCCCAGCCCATTTTATTTTGACACAGGTCTCTCACTAAGTTGCCCAGGCTGGTCTCAAACTGCCTCAGTCTTCTGAGTAGCTGGGATTACAGGTGTGCACCACCATGACTTTAATCTTTTTGAGGTGCTTAGCATGTGTCTGAAGGCAAGTGTGTGTGTGTGTGTGCTTGTGTGCATGTGCACATGTATGCACATGTGTGTGGCCCTGTGTTTGTGTGGGTCGCTGTGTGTAGGTGTTCATTTTTTTTTGTCCTGAACAGTTGAACCCTCTGCCCTGATGATTCTCACCTCAGCTTCTTGAAAAAAGACCTGCTTGGGGACCATGATTTGAGGATTTTGCCCCCCCCACACCCAAAAGGTCAGCAATCCTCAGATGCCCGAAGAATCAGGTCCAACGTAGGGTTTGAGGCTAGCTGGAGGCAGGAGGCCTGAGAGGTGGCAGAAGAGAAGCCGATAGGCATTTTTATCACCTACCTGGAGCACTGGGCCTGCAAGATAGGAGGGAGTGAGGACAGAGCTGCCTGCATCTGGCTCCAGGATCTCAGGTAGCTTTCCCCTTCCTCCCCTGACCTGGCCTCCAGTCCCTAGGCAGGCTGGTCTCTGCTGCCCTCCAGGCCCACCTTCCCAGCTCAAGACCAACAGCAGTTCTGAGGGGTGGAGCAGGGACAGACCAGACGCTGGGCCCCAGCAGGCAGAGGGGTGTGAGGGGAGAGTGTAAGGACTGACCCAGGCTCACATTTTTGCTCCATTACAAGCCACATGTTCCTGAGCAAGTGTCAGCCTGCCTGAACATCAGTCTCCTCATCTGTGAAAGGGATTGCAGCGTGTAGTGTAGGTGGACACAGTACCAGTGGTTCTCACAGAGTGCTTACTAAAAGCATTATAAATGGTGGGGTCTTGCTTTTACTCACGTTTCTCAGGGTCACTGAGAAAATCAGAGCAAAACTCAGGAAATATATTTTCTTTCCTGCTCCTCCACCTCCATCTCCACCTCCTCCTCAAGCCCCACCCCATGCCCAAGACAGATAGGAAATCCTCATGTTGGCCTAGGTGTCTGCACAGGGGATAGACATGGGGAGGGGGCTAGCCTAGCCTTAGAGCCCAGGGAACATGCAGCTTCTAGAAGAATGATGGAGTTAAGGGGACAGGCGCCATAGGGCATGGCCCTCATGTAAGCGGGGTTAACCCTCCATGTGACACAGAAGCACTATTGGGGATTTTGAAAGTCAGTGTGGAGGCTTTGCAGGATAATCTGCTTTCTGGAGCCTCAGGAGATCGAGGCCACAGGGTGGAGGTCATTCACTGGCCCTCCTCTCTTCTGTCCTTACCCTTCCTGCCCTCCTCCTGCAGGAGGTTCTTCAGGACCCTCCATGGACAAGGTCTCCAGTTCCACCTGGCAGTCAGAGCCAAAGCAGTGTCTTTGAACTTGGTTGAGCACTTCCTGCTTCCTGAAGGCTATCACTTGATCCTTCCGGAGAATGGGTCATCACCTAAACTTGTCATCACCTCCACATGCCCAGAGGTGGCCCCGCAAGTCTATCCCCCTCTCCACGGGCAATCTTGTGTACATCCACTGCTTCCAGGACCACTCAATCCCAGACTCCCACGTGCTTCTCTGCCCTGAGCTCCCCATCTATAGATCCACCTGGGTTCCACTGTGAAGTCCAACTTCACTGGCCCCACAGCCAACCCATCCCCAACAGATCTGCACAAAGATGGGAAGTGGGGTCCCAGGATTGAGGGATCACCAGTGCAAGGAAAGAATATCTAGGGATGAGCTGAGGGTCTGTAACTGAGTCAAGGAATAGGCAGAGAGGAGCTCAGGACTCTTGCGCATTTGGGAGATGAAGGAGAAAAGTCAAGATCGGAGCTTTACCATCCAAGTGCTCCATGAGGTCCCTGCCAATAGTAAGATGCAGGAAGTGCATGTGAAGAGTTCTTACACAAACACTTGCAATGTGTTATTCAAACATTAAGCAACCTTAGGTGGGAGCTGCCCTTATTAGCCTCAACTCACAGCTGAGGAAACAACAGAGGAGGCTAAATAATTTGCTTCAAGTCACACCGTTATTGAGCGGTGGTAGAGGTTGGAGACAGAGATGGGGATTGCAAATTTGCATCTGATCCCCAAACTCCTGTTCCCCACAGAATCTTCTCCAAGAAGCAGCCTGAGCAGCTTCCTTTGGTGTTTGTCGCCAGAGTAGATGAGCAGGGGTCAGGGAGGAGAGGGAGAAACAGAACGGCACACAGGCCATGAGGGAAGGAGACAGAAATATTTTAAAAGAGAAATTCATTTTTAAATAGGAGATACAAAGGAGAAGGCGAGGGAGAGACAGAGTGAAGCCCCAAGTGGGTGTGGACCAAACGCTGATCCACCCTGCAGTCTCATGGGGGACACAGAGCATGCCTGGCAGGGGGTCCTATGAAGGAATCAGGGGACCCAGGGCCTTCGGGACAGGTGTGGGGCCAGCACACCTCCTTTCAATTCTAGTTTTGGTGGGATTAGAGGAAGTGCTTTGTAACATGGTGAGATGGAGGGGAGGAAGGGGTGGGGCTGGTCCAAGAGCAGAGGATGGAGTTTTTCCCTTTTCTGAGGCACAGCAGGCCTCTTTTTGGGGGTGGGGACACTGAGCAGGGGCTGAGGAGGGAGGGCAAGTTGTGAGGCAGCCCTAGTAGGGAAGGGGCCCAGCAGGGTTTTGGGGAGCTTTGCGGACAGCTGAGGTTAGGGACCTTGACCTTGGGGGTGTGTGGTCCTGGCAGGTGTAGGATTTTCCCTGAGGCCCTCATCGGGGAGAAGGCTGGGAGAAGGCTATATGAGGACTGATCCATGGCACAGGAGACCCCACAGATGGACAGTGGGGAAGGTGTTGAAGTCAGGGCACGGGGCTGGGCAGAGAAAGGGTCTTTCCCACTCTTGCTTCACCTGCCCATCCTTTAAGACCTGTTCAGCCCTCACCTTAACTCACCTGTTCTCTCCTAGAGAGATTCTGACCCAGGTCAGGCTTCATGTTGAAATCATTCCAGGCCAATGTTCTCTGTCCAGATGGGAGATTCCAGGGATGGGTTTATTATTTTAGTTTAGCCGAGTATGTGGATCACAAGGCCCTTACTGGATGGGAAGTCTGTCTTTAAATTTGTATTTTCCTGATATTCTATAGTGGGTATTACTCAGAATGACAAACGACAACAGCAAAACCCTACGAAAGAACCTGCAGTATTTGACTGCCTATTCTTACACTATTTTTTTTTTTAATTTTAATTTGTCAACACCTCAAATCATTTCAATGCCAGCTGAGCTCCTCTGTAAGCCTGGCCCTCCGTTCTGGGTTCTCTGGCAAGTGAGGCCTGGCCCCAGCTGAGCCCTGTGCAGGGGAAAGCAGAGCCTGGAGGCTGAGGGGGGTGCAGTGGCCCTCAATCTGTGACCGCCAGCTGCTGGGGCAGACGCCAAAGGATTACTCAGCTCAAAGCCTTGAATCTGCTGACGGAAGCCACCAGAGGCCACCTTATCATTAATACAATTATTCCCCCAGGGGACAGGTCAGCAACTTCCTCAGACTCCCTGAAGGCCTGGGTGGGTGGGGGTGGGGAAGAAGGTGGTGTGCATGATAAAGGCTGCAGAACTGACCTCCTTCTTGGGGCCCTGGCAGGTAAATCACCTGCCCCGGCCAGCTGGGGCCATCAAACACAGCATCACTAGGTCCCAGGCATGGCCTGGGTCCTGCCAGAGGGAGCGGGGAGTGGCTCCCGGATGATTTGGCCAATGGTCAGGCTAGCTGGCCTCAATTTCCATCCCAGCAGCTGCAGGCTTTGGGTCTGGGACAAGTCCTGTTCACAGCATAGGGAACATGTTTCAATCTGGGAGTTCTTGAAAATGCTCCCTTCTGTACAGTTGTCTTCACTGTCTTTGAGGCAGAGCTCATGGCAAGTGCACGGGCTCCAGAGCTGGCCACCCAGGGACTCTGCTTCTGGTAACCTTCCCCGCAGACAGTTTCACAAAGATTTAATCAAACTTGCAGCTGCAGCAATTTTAGTAAAACACCCATCTGCAGACAACTGGCTAAATTACGCTCCATCTCTGCTGTGGCATGCCAGCAGCCATGGTGGCATTTCTATACTCATTTACATGGACGTATGCCCGCAGTGATTCCAACTCAAAGCCAGTTACAAAACAGAGCTTATAGGTTGATTTCATGTGTCCCAGGGGAATTTCTGGCCAAGATCATGGGACGATTTTCTCCTTGGCAGGACCTCTGTGAATCAATGGCTTCTTTCTCTAGAGCGAGGAATAGAAGATTCAGAACTCTAAGAGGCAGACACCAGCAGGAACGCTTCTCAACAAATCCTCTTTATTCTCTTCTCAAGATAACATTTAGAAATAATCAGATACTTCCTTGCACAATCTTCGCAGCCCTTGGCTAGTGAAGTCCCCTTGAATTTTTTCAAAGGCCTGAGCAGACACAAAGCAGTCTGTCCTGAGGCTTCATGGCCAGGTGACCCCCTGCCTCCTTTGCACTGGAGATGACTGGCAGGGACATGTCTAGGTCAGCTGCTCCCTCCTCTTGAGTCCCGCTTTCCCCAGAAGAGCTTCTCAGTTCTCTAGCAGAGCATTCTGGACTCCACGGCAGATTTTCTCACCACAAGCAGAAATTTCCCTTTCTCATTTCACAGTTTCATAATAAATATGTATTGCAATTACAGTCAGGGCAAAAGAAAGTTCATTTCATTTCTAGAAAAGAGAAAGGGAACTTGGAGTCAACATGACCTATAATAAGACTAAAAGGAAATATGTATGAAGAAATTAAGGGGTGAGGATGCAAAGTTGGTCATGTCTCATTTTCTTTCCCTCATTAAACCAGGGCAGGGCTGAAATCTCCAGCAGCTGGTCAGGCCTGGGCCTCTGCTGATGGGAACAGCTGCAGCCTACAGTGGGGGTGGGCCCATCCTGGGGATTCCCCTGCACCTGCTGTACCAGGCATAAAACCTTGGCTAAGGAGAGGATCTGGGTTCCCCAGGGAGTGGAGTGGGGTGGAGAGCTATCTGAAAACTAGCACAGAAGTATTTTAAAAATTGAACATGAGGCACAGCCATGCCAGTGCACAATAGCTGACTGACCCTCCTAGTTATGATATTTATTTCTTCCCAGAATGAAACAGCCTACGACAGGGTTTTTCAATCTTGGCACTTTACTCTCGGTTATGGGAGCTGACAATCCAGATGCTTAGGATGTTTAGCAACAGCCCTGGGCTCTACCCACTCCATGCCAGGAGCACCCCAGTTGTGACATCCAAGATGACTTCAGACATCACCAAATGTCCCCCTGAGGGGCAAAAGCAGCCTGGGTTGAGAAGGGAGATTTTGCATGACTGGCCTCAGCTGTGTTCACAGGACATTCGCTGCATCTGTTCTCACAAATGCAGGAAGCACATGTCCCAGGACCCCTGGGGCTCTCCCTGCCCTGGGAGCCCCAGGTTCATGAGGCTGCAGCGCTCTTCCTCATTATGTTGTGCAGACTCAGGAGCTATCAGGAAGATTGATCAAAGTGTTCAAAGAGTTTTTTCTGAAGGAATCTTGTACTATTTTTCTCTTTATAGTTTTCTGTATTGTTTAATAATGACCATGTATAATTCTAATCAAGATAAAACAACTTTTCAAATTTTTGAATGAGATCAGTTAATTTGAAATATTTGTGAATAATACTTATAGAAAATATCTATTAAGAAAATTTAATAAATTTAAATTCTCAGTGTTTATATGTGTAAACTTAATCCTTAGAACAACACCACTGGAAAGGTATTATTATCATTATTTTAATCTTACAGAGGAAACTGACAACACAGGGAGGTTGAGCCACTTACCCAAGGTCACACAGCTAGTAAGTGACAGTGTAAGTGACAGATCTGGTATCCAAATTCAATCACCTAAGTTGGCTATTTTATACTTTTATACATTTAATAAAGGAAATCTTCTCCAGATGTTTCTTGTCTCTGGGTAGGCCTAAAGGATAAAGCAGATATTCTGGGCTTTATTTGTGGAAAGTCACTTTTTAAAAAAATATTTATTTTTTAGTTTTAGGTGGACACAATATCTTTATTTTACATTTATGTGGTGCTGAGGGTCGAACTCAGTGCCTCATGCATGCTAGGCGAGCGCTCTACCACTGAGCTAGCCCTGGAAAGTCACTTTTGAACTGGCATTTCTGTTCTCAGTTTTTCTATGAGATTGCAGATTCTTTTTTCTTTCTTTTTTTTAAAATATTTTTTAGTTGTAGTTGGACACAATACTCCCACTTTATTTATTTTTATGTGGTGCTGAGGATCGAACCCAGGGCCTTGCACGTACTAGGCAAGCGCTCTATCGCTGAGCCACAACCCCAGCCAGAGACTGCAGATTTTGAATGCAGAATATAATAAAATTCATAGAGAAAGGCTAAAGACATTCTGTGGGGAAAACTTTCATGTTTTCTGTGTCTGCTTTTAACGGATAGCTCTAGGGTGGCACTGGGCACGACTGGGAGTTGCTGTGGTTGTGTGCATGTGCGTGTGTTTGCAGGAATGCACACATGGGGTTTGAGACTGTCACATGACCATGGATGGCTGAGTTGTGCTGTGCTGGCACAAGGAAGCCACTGCACCTGTGTCTATTGTGGTTTGTTCCTGAGGTCCCAGACAATGTCATGACAGCTGCAAGGATAGATAGAAACTTCCCAAATGGAACTCTTAAGATGAACAGTATTCAAAGGTAGTATGTGGCATATTTTCCTACATGACTTTTAAAAATATATGTATATTAGTTATCGATGGACACAATACCTTTATTTTACTTATGTACTTTTATGGGGTGCTGAGGATTGAACCCAGTGCCTCACACATGCTAGGCAAGCTCTTAGCCGCTGAGCCACAACTCAAGTCCCTCGCCTGACTTTTGATATTGAAGTAAGTTCTGTTTTCTCATATTCTTTATTAGCTATATTTATTAACTTGGCAAAATGTTAAATTGAGGTAACACATATCCAATGCCCCTCCACAGAGATGAAGGATATGTTCTTTAGAAAGACATTCTAGAAAAAGCACATGCTCAAAGCATTTCTCCCTAAATCATAATCTGTAGGAGGGTCCTGGTGGCACAGCTGCACCCTGCTCTGCTCCGTGCTCTGGCCACAAAGATCTCTAGGATCCCTGTACCTCGCATACTTCTTCCCAACACATGGCCTTCACATATGCTGTCCTTTCTCTTTTGTGCTATTTAGACAGAATTTCTTACATGAACTCTGCATCATTATCAGTATTGAAAGTTGAAATCAGGGGCATCCAGTTCTTTCTATTTTTTTTTAATTTTGAAAGAGGGTCTTGCTAAGTTTTCTGGGCAGGCCGTGGACTTGAGATCATCTTGCCTCAGTCTTCCTAGTCTCTGGGATTATAGGCTTTGCCATGGTGCTAGGCTTTGGCAGTCTAATTTCAAAGGAAACTTCTAACAGTAAATTTGTGACCTATCATTTTTGTTTGTTCTGGTGTGTGATTTATCAGTTCTTCCCAAAACATGATCTTAAGGCGAGGCTCCTGCATAATACAGTGAAGCTTAAAATATTTTTCTTGGACGTGTGAAAATATTTTGAAAATAAAATGTTTAAAACAAATACAATTAAAGCTGTTTAGTTTCTATGACAATGGCACTGCAGTTATGTCTAATAAAAAAGAATCCTTACCTGCTAGAGATTTATCCTGAACTACTTACAGGAGTTTCTCAGTGTCTTGGATTTGCTTTTGAAGCTTACAAGCAAAAGTTAAAAAAAAAAAAAAAAAAAAAAAAAAAAGAATGAAAGCAGGTGACTGAACTGAGAATAATAAAACTGACGGCTGATGACAGGAGGACTTGGTATTTTATCCACCTGTTATTTGTTTATTTATTTTTTTTAGAGAGAGTGTGTGAGAGAGAGAGAGGGAGAATTTTTTAATATTTATATTTTTTAGTTATCGGCGGACACAACATCTTTGTTGGTATGTGGTGCTGAGGATCTGACCCGGGCCGCACGCATGCCAGGCGAGCGCGCTACCGCTTGAGCCACACATCCCCAGCCCCTCCACCTGATATTTCTAATTTTGTTTGCCATTGAAATTTTACATAACAAAAGTGAAACAAGAAATGTGGTTGATGACTTTGGACACACTCTCCAAATCTTTTCTCCTTTTCCCCTCTGCTTCCACCACCTCCACGCTAAGCCTGTCTTCACTGACAATTCTCACCTCTCTACCTCTCTCTACGCAGTTTGCGAGGTGTCCCCGCTGAAACCGAAGAGGAGAATCCCCGCGCAGGCGTGGAGCGCCTTGGCTGTTGTGCCTCAGCGCCCCCTCCTGGTCCGAGCCAAGGTGCGGCGCGCCGGGGCGGAGCCGCGGTGGGCATTGTCCAGGGGAAGCAGTGCCTCGCTTCCTTTCGGTCTACTCCCGATGTTGGAGACTTGGAATGCCCTTCCCCTCCTTCTCCAGCTGACTCCTTCTCGCACCCCAACACCGGCTCTGATGTCTCTCCTCAACCCCGATGGCTCCCCACATCCCAGTCATGATCAGAAACCATCGTTCACTCGTGATGGCCTGTGACCTCCACCGAGACCACAAGCTTTATGAGAGCCAAAAATTTGTGTCTTGTTGAAGGGCCTGATAATTATCTGTTGAGCTACTGAGTGGAGGTAGCCAGCCCAGGGTCCCTGAAGATTGCCGCTCCAAGCTGGGCACCCCTCTCTGACCTGCAGGAGAGGGTCGACCTGCCCCCTGGTGTCCACGGCTCCCGCCAGCCCCCAGGCCCCTGCACGCTGCTGCCCACTTCCCCTCCGCCGGCATCACTGGCCATTCCGTCCTAAGAGGTCAAAACATTTACTTGCAACTGAAAACAAATCAATTTAGAGACTCTGGGAAGAAAGGTGTAAAAATGAAGAATTGCTAATAATCGACAAAGAGAATGTGTTTTAATAAAAGGGACAAATTAATCAACTCCCTGAGATTGGAATGCTCTTTTCCCAGGGATGACTCTTGAGGTTCCAGTCATGTTTTTGTTGGCCAGAAACGCAGCCCCTGGTGTATGACAATGGTTTTTAAGGTGGGCTGGCAAGGGTGGGTCCTTATGTCACTTCCACCAGAACACCCTTGCTTTTGATCTTTTATACTTGTTAGAATTTTGATTGCAGAAAAGTTTCCTTTTCCTAAAAAGGAACAAGGGGATTGCAGGAACCTTGGGTAAGAGACTACCTATTAGCTGGGTGGGGTGGACAAGTCTCTTTCCCTCTCTGGGCCACTATAGTGAGTAAATAATAGACAAGTCTCACCTGGTTGAGGGTAGAGGACATGAATTAAGGTTCTCTCCAGATGTAACTTACGTGTACCAGTAATTACAAAATATGAGTAGTCTGACCCACTTGTAACGCCCAGAAAGACCACAAGATGGAGGCATTATCCCTTGAGAGAAGCTCTCCCCAGCTCCCTAGACTGTTTTATTCCCCCCAATTCTAGCACATTCTTGAGGATTTGAAGTTGTAGAAAAGAAAACGTCATCAGTACATACTTGCAACTTGAGGCAGAGGGTTTAAACTCAGTGACGAGTCCTGGCAAAGTTTTCCAGTGTTTAATGCACAATTTTGTTTCCTTTACCAAAGAACTAAAGAGGAAGGAGCTTATATAATGGGGTCAGGAGACATTGTGTAACATTGAGGTGGCATCTCCATCCCATTGGAACATTTGCTAAATTTTGTTCTGATACATTGGTTCATGTGTGTTAGAGCTCCCAATGTTTCATAAACATCCAGAATATGGGTGTTGAATAGAATGGAATTAGATTTGTTGTATTGAATCACCGAATGGCACCTTGGCATTAAAATATACAGTATTTCCCCCACAAAGGATTTCCTATGCTCCAACAAGAATTATTGAGATGGAGACAGAGTTTTGGGTTACACTTTGGTTTTTGTGTATTTTAGAAGTGATTTGTTTAAGGATCAGATTACTGGAAATTGGTGAGCAATGAGCTGGAGGAATATTACGGAATTAAGATGAGGTGCAATCATTAGGTTAAACCTCGAAAACCTGTCATTTATGAGGGTCTGTTACACACTGATGAAATTCTGCCAGTCATGCTTGGTCCAGAGTCTTTGTTATCCTACACTTTACAGTAGGAAAAAAAAGTATGAAAGCAACAGGATTAGGAAAACACTGTTTGTACTGAGAGGGCACCTTATCCAGCAGATGTTCAGAGTAGGGCAGGATAAAGTGGAGGAGCCTGTTGAGTTAATTCCTAGCAGCCATGAGAGGCAGGGAGCTCTAAAATGCTTGGAGGAATAGTGGAGATGATGGTGGCTTCCTGGGAGCACCTGTCATGCTCAGGAGTAGATGCCCAGAACCTGAGAGCCTGGGAATTTTCTGGACACAGACCTGCCTGCTGCTCCCTCACAGTGTGGTCACCGGCAGAACAAACGAATTGACCATTTCTGAATCCAGGCTGCAGCACCTAACCACATAAGAGCCCTGGTGCGGTTGTGGACAGGCCTGGGCAGGTAATGACTGGCCTTTTGCCATCTTGATTGCCGAGAGAGAGCTTCCAGCACTTCCTGAGTAGAAGGGTAACTCTTAATATGATAGTAAAATCAAAACGAATTTGCTAACTAAATAAAAACATGACTTCAAAGCAGAATTAAAACCAACATTGATGGGAGAATGTTTTGCTGAAACTCAGTTGCCCTTCACAACATGGAGATAGGAATCAACTGAATGGTGGGAGTTGCTTTGGGCTGGGCAGGTAATAACACCACGCCACTCTTCTGTGCTTGCTCTGCTGCATTCTTTTCATATTGGCTTAGCTCATGGCAGTTAAGGAATTTGTTGGATTAATGGTGGCATTGGGGTAAGGTGGTTTGTCATGCAGCCGTAGATGATACACACAGGGGCAGTACGTGAGAGTGTGGGTTGGTTGTGAGGGGCATGGTTCTGAGCTTCGAGGAGCCACCAAGCAAAACAATAGTGAAAGCCAGACTGACAGCACTTGGGGCTCATGTGGAAGCAGCAGCCAGGAATTCTACGGTCAGGGTGAGAAGCTTGAGGCTGGCACTGGCATCAAGTTCATACAAATTTAATTCTTTGGGTCCCAGTACACTTGTCCCCCTTCCTCCTTTGGCTAGCCTCCAAACAGAATTGACCATGGGCTTTGAAAAAAGAATGTACATGTTAAGCAGGACAGAGAAGTAAAGGTGGCTCCTTGGAGCATCTTCCCTGGAAGAAATGAGTGTATGTGTAAGTGTTACAGGAGTGTGGGGCCCATTGTCCTGAGTCTCAGAGTGGGAGAAATCTCTGTGAAGCCACAATAATCAACAACAAGGTCTGCCGTGATCAACGCCACATGTTCAGGAAGCCAGTTCTGGCCGAAGTTCAGTTTTAAAGGGAGTTTTGCCTCACATACGGATGTGTGGTGCTTTAGGTCAGGCAGTCCCATTCAGAGGAACAAGACAAGCTCTGAAACAGACAGATGTGGGTTCGAATTCTGCCATCATGCATGATCTATATGATGACAAGGAAGTTCCTTACCTGGCTGATACCTGGTTTTCCCAGCTGAAAAATGGAGCAGAAGGTACCCTGTTGCCCAGGGATCTCTGAGTGTTAAAGGACATGTGGATGATATTGCCCAGAGGCGCTACAAGTGTAAGCTCCTTAACCATCTGATCAAAAGTCAAGTCTGTGTCATGTCACTCATTCCAGCTACAGAACACAGCCAGCCCTGTAGTGTCACTTTATAGTAGGTTCTTTGCAGACACCTGGCTGCATCTGCCCCTTCACTGGCCACTCATCCAGGGTGTCTCTATTTGCAAGTGTTTTAGGTTACACAGCATTTGTAGGATCCGTTGGAGTTATGCATTTCTAATGCCCCCAAAATTGCTGGACACATAGTGGGTGCTCAATAATTATTTGTTGAATGAATGGAAGATGGCAGCCTTAACCTTCATTGGAGAGGCTCCCCAGTGGGTGGAAGATGATGAACAGACACTGCAGTGTTTGAAGTTCTTTGGCTCCTTACTCAAAGGGTGCAGGGATCAGACATCATTCCCATCTTCCTTCTGGGCTAACAGAACACCATTGTGTCCAGCAAAGTCGTGTGTCCAGAAATCAATGATGGATCCTGATTTGTTCAAGCTAATCAGGGCAAAGCTAATTTGGCCAATAAGAGGAAGTTTGCTGGATATAGGAGGGGGTTCTGGGGCTGTTTGTTTTCTTGGTAAATGGAGACAAGTACAACCGTAACTGCTCTTCCTGTGTTCTTTCCTGAAGTCAGATGTGGTATATATACACAATGGAATATTACTCAGCCTTAAAGAAGAATGAAATTATGGCATTTGATGATAAATGAATGGAACTGAAGACTATCATGCTAAGTGAAATGAGCCAGAGGTCGAATTTTTCTCTAATATGTGGAAGCTGATCCAAAATATGGGGTGGGGTAGAGGGGAGAAAGAAAGAGAGAGAAAGAAAAAAAAGGGAGAGGTAATCTCATTAAAATCAAGGAAAGATCAGTAGTTAGACAAAGGGGATGGAGCGGGAGGAAGGAGAAACTGGGAAAGGGAAGACAGTGGAATCAATCTGACATGCATACATGAATATACCACAGTATCCCAACATCAAGTATATCCATGAGACACTATAAAAACTATAAATAAATTGCAGAAATATCAGTAGCTGGAGGGGAGCAGAGGAAGGGAGGAGGGGGAGGTGCTGGAGGCTGAACTAGAGCAAGTTATATTCCATGCTTTTGTGATTAGTGAAAATGTGTCCTAATGTTAGATATAATTTAAAAGAATCAATAAAAAGTCAATTAGGCATATATGTCAATAAAAGTTTTAATTGAAAAATCAATAAGAAAAAAAAAGAATCTTCACTTTGCAGAAGAAAATTGTATACAGAACCTCAGAAGTCATTTGCTTATCTTCCCAGTGGATCCAAGAAAGCCTGCAACATTCCCACAATACTCAGTGTCTCTGTCCAAAGTGTGATCCTGGACCAGCAGCATCAGCAACACTAGGGAGCTTGTTTAGGGTCAGGGCCCAGCACAGATCCCTGAGTCAACACCTAAATTCAACAAGGTCCCCAACTTAGACACCCTCTTCCCAGGGGCTCTCAGCCCCTGCTAATATTTGGTCCCTACCCCAAACAACTGAACCCTGGGATTGCAGGGAGGGGCCCCTCAAGATCATGATTCTTTTTGAAGGTCCATTTTATTTCGTTACATAATGAGGCTTAAAAAAAAAAAAAAACTAAGCCAGATCCTGCCATTTAATAGCTGTGTCTTCAATCATGTTACTTATTCTCTTTGAGCCTTCATTTATTTTTCCATAAAATGGCCACAGAAGAGTGCTCACTTCATGAGAGTTGTTGAGAAGATGAAATTAAATGATGGAAAGGGCCTAGATGATATCTGGCACATAGCAGGTGCCCAGCTAATTAGAGTTTCCTGGCCTCGATGATGATTACCAGATCATCTGGTATCTGGAATCCCATGCAAATTTCCAGGCCTGTTCTAGTGTAGGCACAGGCACCTGGCGGCTGATTGAATGGGCAAACCAGGTGATTTCTTATTAGACAACTTAGGGAAGATTTGCAAAAGGTGGGAGTTCTCCTTTGCTTTTTTTGGTACTTTATTTTCCCCCATAACTTTTTGTTTTGGAAAAATTGACACTTCAGACATGTATAGTATAAAGGACATATACCTTCATTAATAGGCATTTAGTCACCTAAATTCATTTTACCTTATTTGTACATTCTCTCTCTCTCAAACACACACACTCACACATAAAAGCAAATGGAAGACACCATGAGATCCATTGCTATATGTATCACATGCTTCTGCTTCCACACCCCACATCACATACAAGAAGTTTTACCCAGATTTGATCATATTATATTATATACAATCTACATTCAAAACTTCCCTCTTCCCCAATGTTTCTGATAACTCCTTTTTTGAGGGTCTCACTGTCTGTTTTAATCAGCTTTTTTTTTTTCTTGCTGCTGTGACTAAAAGATCTGACCAGAACAATTTTAGGGAAATTGTTTATTCAAGGGCTCACAGGTTCAGAGGTCTTAGTCCATAGAAGATCACCTCCATTCCCTAGGGCTGGAGGGGAGGCAGAATGTCATGGTGGAAGAGTGTGGCAGAGGGAAGGAAGCAACTCACATGATGATCAGAAAGGGGGGAGAGAGAGAGAGAGAGAGAGAGAGAGAGAGAGAGAGAGAGAGAGAGAGAGAGAGAGTCCACCTCTAGATACAAATATATACCCCAAAGCCACAGCCCCAATTCCCACCTCCTTCAGCCTTACCCTACTACTTCAGTTACCACTCAGTTAATCCCCATCAGGGGATCCAATCACTAATTGGGTTAAGGCTCTCACAACCCAATCATCTCTCCCCTGAACGTTCTTGCATTGTTTCACACGTGAGCCTTTGTGAGACACCTCACATCCAAATCATAATACTGTCTCTTATTCTTTCCCACTGTTAAGCCTCTCTGATTGCTGAGAACATCTCATTTTGAACCAATCTGACTCCCTGTCACTTACCTGCTCTGATCTGTTGGGGGTATCCAGGTTCTGGTCATCTGTCCCTGATAGTCTTGAAGTGTCTGAAGGTTGAAGACACTCAGTTCCCCCATCAGGACCATTCCTGTCCTGGTTGTCATCCTCTGGGTTCTTTCCTGGTGGTCAATAACCTGCCTGTCAGTATCCCCTATAACTGGAGACTGGTGATCTACACTTGGGCCTGGCCCTTATCACAGAGTGGACTTATTTACTCCTGGTGGCTCTGAAACTTCCATGGCAGCCTGAGGTCACAGTGGTCAAACTGAACTTGGGCAAACAGTGCTGCTCTTTTTCATCCAGTTCTCGTGGAATCTATATTCATTGGCTGGAACACTTGCAGAATATTATCTTGAGACCATATCATTTGTCAGGTCCTGGGGAGACAGAGATGGGGATGATACAAGCTCCAGCCTCTAGGGGGCGCTGTAGGATCCCAGCACCACCAAGGATTGGCTGGGCAGAGGGAAACCTGGGTCTCTAACTTTGACCTATGGCTGTGAAGAGAAGCTAGTGTATTCATCATGCTCTCTGGCACATAGTGAACTTCTGATTTGGGCGCTGAAGAATAAATGGAGTTTGGGGGGATGGTTGCATAACATGGTGAATGCACTAAATAACACTTTGTTGAACACTTGAAAATGGTTTTAATGAAGAATTTTATGGTAAGTGAATTTTACCAGGATAAAATATAGAGAACAGATGGAAGTTTTCCAGGTAGAAAAGGTGCATGGGAGCAGGAGAAGGTAGCATCTTAGGTAAAATAATGTTTCTGAGACTTATTGGTGAACTGTTGCACAAGACAAGAGTCAGGAACAGAGCTTGTAGGCATTCCACCAGAGACGCGCTAGCCAAGGACAACTTTCAACTGATGTTAAGATCCAAGTCATATTTTACTTTATTATGCACCAAGATAACTTGAAAGATTTGCCAAACATCCTGCTAAAATTGAGACCAAGGTGAGGTTAGCTCAAGGGGATTTTGAAGGACCTTAATTCAAGTGAGAGATGGAACCGACTGAACCAGGAGGGTGGTGTTCAGTCTTTCCTGCACAGTAGAATTACCTGGGGGAGGTTTAAGGAAATACATGTGAAATTGCAGTCCTGGGAGGTGGTACATGTGCCCAGTGTTTAAACATCTCAGGTGATTCTGACACACAGCCAAGGTGCCGAACTTGGGTCAACTAACAGGCTTGAGTTCTTTTTATCAAGGGTGTGTCTTGTTCCCCATTGGCCCAGTTGCCCAGAGAGCACCCAGGTCAACATCTGACAAGTCAACTCCCTCTGAAAGGCTCCATTCTTCTTTTTGGAGGGGGTTGGTATTGGAAATAATGTGGATAGAGCATGAATAAGGTCGGAGAAAACACATGTTACCAAAGCAGATCTTTTAACCAGTTTATTGTATTTTTACAATAAAAATAAATTAGTCATACACAAAAATAGTTGTCATTTTTGCTGAAGAGAAAAACAGACTGCATTTACTCATATAATTCACCTTCTACTCACCACCTTCTTACATAATAATTTAACACTATAAAGGAACATGGAATTGATGGGAGCATTTAGTGAGCTTCTTGCTCTGAGTCATGTGGTTCACAGGACATCCCCGGGGAACTGGCCCCAGCAGTCCCCAGCAGGGACTGTGGAGGTGTCATCAGAAATGAGGAGGCTACCACATCCTGCCAGGCGACCCTCCTCCTTCCCAGCTCTGACCAGTCCTCCTGAGCAACAGATGCTGGTGAGCCTAACAGAGAAGGCAACAAAGAAAGAACGAGAAGGACAAGACACATGTCCTTCTCCAAATGTTGGGGGATGAGGAGAGAGCAGATTATATGAGGAAATATAATATTTAAGACAGAAAGGTGGCAATCCGGTTCAGGTACAATACCAGGGGTAAAAGTCCCTTGAACGAGTCAAAAAGTGGAGCAGTTTATACTTGATCTTAAACCCCAAGGAGTTTGGCTAATCAGTATACTAAACAATTGTAAAAAATGGACTTAGAATCTCTTAGGCATTATTGTGTGCAACATTCCAGGGAACTGGGTTAGTATGATCAAATGATCTTACACAAAATGTGGATGGCATATGTAAATAAATACCTATTAGGTCCCTTTAAAATTAACATACTCTAAATAATAGAACTATTTTGGTGTAGTGACTCATTCTGCACATAGAGTTCAGAATACATATTTCCTATAAACATTTTGTATTTACAAAGAACAAAATAATAAGTTATAACAAATTATATCCTTCTGTCAAACTGGATGGCGGGGAGCTGGGGGTCAAGGCATGTGGGAGTTAGTTTGTGTAACAGAATGGGTTTCCTCTCACTGAGGTGAGGGACTCATTGTCCGGAAGATGCTGAGAAGGTTGGCTGGAAGTTTCCACCATCTCGTGGTCATTTTTCCATGGCATGATGGGAGTTGGATAGGACCAGGAATGGGGGACAGATGGTTCAGGGTGGACAGAATTACTTTGCACCAGCAAAGGTGCAAGAAATCAGAGGAGGTAAGAGAGTTCTGTTAGGTAAAGGAGCCCAGCCAGGAGGAGGCTCAGCCTCCATCAACATGTGTGATCCCAGAGAGGCAGCTAGGGTCACAGCATGCCTGCACACTCCTCTGTGGCACAGGACCAGATGAGGCAACGCTGACCATGTTGTTAACGATGCTCTGAGATACAAGGCCACAACCAGCTCAGGGGAGCGGTGTACTGGCGAGCTTGAAATGGCTGACAGGGTGGCAAAAGTCAGGAAGGGGAAGTACGTAGGCAGTGCACTTGCCATCCCAGAACAGATGGATTAGAGAAAACTGTGCTTCTTACAGAATCACCAAAGCTCAGACCTGAAAATGACCTTGAACATCATGGTGCCCAGCCAGATGTCTGAATCCCTCTCCTGCAGCCCAACACATGGCCATTTGGCCTCTGCTGATACCTCCATGACGGGTCAGTCACCACCTTTCCTAGAATCCCTCTGCCTTCAGCAGGATCCAACTTGTGGACAGTTGGTTTTCCTGCAAGAGTTAAAATCTGGCTCCCTGCAACTTGTACCTCCTTGTCCTAAGATGACTTTCCTGGTGCCTGAGTCTCTGCTCCAGGCTGCACGTTCTCAGGAGGTCCTTTCTGCTGTTTCTGATCATCTGCACTCTTCACTTGGACTGGACATTCTCATCTGAATGTTACACGTGATCAACTGTCTTTCTAAAGCATGGCTCCAATGATCACAGACAAAACGGGGTTTGACTCTCGTCCATGTTTTCTCCTTGCATAGTCTAAATGTATTTTAAGTTTTGTTTATTTTTTTTTGGTGGCTTCCTCCTGCTTTCTCAATACACTGAGCTGAGTTACCTGAAACTCTTACATCTCTTGCACCTGTTACTTGTGTAGTTAAAAAAAAAAAATCCAAATGTAAACCTTTATGTTGCTTCCTACTGACTTGTGAAGCTTTGGGATTTATTCTAGCTTCCCTGATCTTATTTGATCAGAACCTGTTACCCAAGCCATTAGCTCCACAATTTCATGTTATCCCCAATTTCTATTGGTAGGGCATCTATTTTCCTAAGTCATATTAAAACATGTCTTGTATGGCAAGGGATCAAATGCTGGTCTCTGCCTTCCAAGCTGATACAATCGTTCAGCTTGTCTTACATTTATATTTTCTTCCACATTAGAAATTGATATTTCAACTCTAAAATAGGTGTATTAATGAAAAAAAAAAAAGACAGTTGCTTAGGAAGGCTGGCTTGAGTTTGAGATTCTCCTGCTTCAGCCTCCTGAGTCACGGGATTATAGGCATGAGCCACCATGCTCAGTAATAGTGGCCTGGAAAGGCAATATCTAGATTTCTCTCTCTGCCTTACAGCTCCATGAAAATAAGCCAGGTTGGTGTCCCTTTTACTCCTTTATAAAGCCACACTTTCTAAAACAAAAAGTGCTGAACCTAAACACTTTGAGATTAAGTGGAAGGACAAAGAAAAAACAATATCCATTGAACTCTGGGCCAGAGAAGTGAGACAAAAGGACAGGGCAGTTCTGAGCATGCCTGCCATACAGTGGCTCTTGTGACTCCCAAGAGCTGAAAGGAGTCTCCCTCACTGTGGTTTCTCACCAGCTGACAGCTATGGCTTAATGAAGGGAACTGATGCCCTCTAGTGGCCGGGTTGACAAGGTGTCTTGTTAGTGTTATTATGAGGTCCCTTTTCTGTGGCAAGAACTCCAGGTGGTGGTAAGAACGTGGAGGATGGATAGGTGGGGTTGGCTTCTACCTAGGGCAGCAAGAGGCACCACTTCCTTTTCTGATAGTGAAAGAAACAAAGCAAACTACTTTTGTTGGAAGTTTTGCTTTTTTTGCGAGAAAAACATATCATAGCTTTAGTTTATCTAATTAAAAAACTCAGATCATGAAATGGGGCAATCCAATGCACAGAAAAAAACCCTGTTAAGATAAAAATTTCAATACCACATTATGGCAAGGTAGGAAAGATGGAGAGACCTGAGAAGGAGATGGCAGATAATAAAAGGAGAGGGTGAAAAAAATGGGGACAGAGGAAGCAGACAGAGCCAGCTGGAGGGAGAGGGTCATCCCAAGGTGGGCTTTTCTCAGACTT
Organism: Marmota flaviventris; assembly: GCF_047511675.1. Taxonomy (NCBI): domain Eukaryota; kingdom Metazoa; phylum Chordata; class Mammalia; order Rodentia; family Sciuridae; genus Marmota; species Marmota flaviventris. The sequence goes on along the minus strand of NC_092499.1, from coordinate 117,125,495 downwards.
CCTCCCAGGAAAGTGGTCTGAAAACACCCAACAGTCTGACTGCATGGGTTGTGCGATGGAGAAGGGCATTTGGATACCCGAATAATTGGCTTTCTAAGACAAAAATGTCAACAAACCCTCTGTTCTATAATCTACGACCTTCCAAAGACTAACAAACTCCAAGAACATCTCAGTTGTTTGTTGTAAGAATAAAAAGACCCCTTGCTGAGGTGCCCTTTTTCCTGGAAGACATGTCCCTTTGTTCCTACCTGGCCATTATTGTGAGAGGATCATAGTCCTTTGAAGGAACCGTTAGATAACATTCAGGATCACAGGATGCTATTTCATGTCAAAGGGACAAAGCCATGTTGACCTCACCTGGTCATGAGATTCCTGAGTTGGAAGGACCAGCATGTGCCCCTTCCTTCTACTTGATAGAGAAGTCCCTTTGGGAACAGAGAGACCATGGGGTGTGGTGGCCCATGCCTCTGTTGGGCAGCTTTGATGGCTAGAACATTTTCCCTCACTGGAGCTAAAAGTCAGCCTTCCTCTCTTCCATTCTGTCCTGACTCCAGCATGTAAAGAAAACCTCTTCCAGACAATCTTTCAAATGACCAGCTTGTTTAGCGATATCTGGAAGCAGCTGCATTATAGAAAAAACTTCCCTGTGACAAGAAGAAAAAGCAAGTGGCAAGAGGGAAACAGAAGGCACTGGACAGAAACTGTCCATATATGTGGCTTCTCACATCTCTTTTTGTTTGGTCAGCAGGGCAGGCTGGGCTTCTGCTGGGCTGTGGACCTGCAGGAGTCACATGAGCATCAGGGGAGATGGAGATGCTGTGGGAAGTGGTGCCTGTGCTCTCCAGGAAGAGGAGTTGGGAGGGACCCTCAGAAGGCCCAAGGCTGGTGGGAATCCTAGTGGCATGTGCTGGGCCAGGCTGGTGATATCACCTCCCAAAGCTGCAAATAATCATCAAGTTGGCAGAGTTCCAGGTAAAAGAGCTCATGGGAGAAACTCAGTTGCTAAAAATACAGGCTTGCTTTACAAGAGTAACATGCCCAGGGCCAAAAATAAGAGACATTTTCTATAAGTTTACAGTTATTTAGCTTGATACCTTTCTTAATGGATAAAAGAAAAGAAAATGTTGCTCTTAAGTGGTTTTTCAGTTGGTTCATCTTTCAATATGTGCTACACCTTGCTGCAGGCGTGAGGCCTCTGGAACTACATAGTTGGATAAAGTGAGTCAGGAATATGGGAGGGGCTTCACCGCTCCTTTTCCCAGGCTGGCTGCACAGGTAAGGGTCTTCCTGGTCAAGTCTGGGAGGAGGTAAGGATTGGGAGTCATGTGATTTAGATGTTTTTTGGGGGACCTACCCGCTCGACTTTCTACTAGGTGGTGAAGAGCACGGGAGAGATGGCTGAGGAAGGCAGGAGCCCAGAGCCCAGAGCCCAGAGCTGTGGGCCTTGGGAATCTGCTTTGCCACATGGAAGGCCCATGGCCAGAGGGACTTGTCAACTTGAAATGGAGCCAGAATCCCAGGCAATCACCTGGTTCTCCCTCTAGCTTTCTTGTCTCATGGGACAGTTCTGCTGAGGGTGGAGTTCAGCCAAACCTGCAGAGTCCTGTCACTAGGGCCTGTGACTTTGTGGGGAAAATGGAAACAGAAATCTGAATCCTGGGGATGAGGACTTGACCTCCAGGTGGAGGAAAGAATTCAATTTGTTGCTGGTGGAAATTTCAGGCTTTTGGTTAGAAATGAAGCTGCATCCTTCACACCTAAGACCTCTATAGTGGTAGAGGTGCGGTTGGGTAAGGGTCATGTGCAGGCGATTGGAACAGGCACTCAGTTCTGCCACGGAATGGCAGGTCAATGACCTGAGCTGAGCCTCAGATATTTCCTTGTCAATAAAGTGGGACGATTATTTATCCCCTGCTTCCCATTCTGGGACGTTGTGACGACTAATGAACTAATATCTGTGAATACGCCTGCTAAACAATGAAGCACTACATTAATGTGAGATATCTGTGTCATAAGGCAGCAGAACAGTCTAATGTCTTTGAGAATGAAAACAGGCACAGCCAGGCTGAGGTGACAGAGGGTGCACAGGTCTCAGCAAGGCTTGGCGGGTCTTTGGGACGGAGCGCTGCCTCTGACTGTCCAAGGATGCTAATTTTGGAAGGCCAGTCACACCAGGGATGAGGCAGTGCTTGGTTAGTGGCCTGTCTGCTTACGTGCAAAGCACCAGGGCAGGAGTTGGGCTGAGAGCTACGGAGTTTCCCATGGCTTGGTTTTCAGAGAGCACCGTTAGCAGATGCCAGGTCTCAAGGGAGGTGTCATCAGTGTATGACGATGATTAAAGGACCCACTGTGGCTTTCTAACATCCAGGGCACAAAGCTCCTGGTTACACTTGACCAAAGGCAAGGGTGGTGATGAAGTTGACTGTCAGTGTCCTGGGCCAGGGAGCCAGCCAGGCACATTGCTTACAGCCCCCGGGAGGGCAGGGATGCTGCCCTGCTGACGAGATGCGATGCGGGATGTTATCTACTCCCCAGGAACCCGGCATGCCTATTGGCCACACGAGTGCAAGAGGCACAGCAGGCGGTCTTGTAGTAGTTGTAGACACAGAGGCGCGCCTGGACCACCACGTTGCAGTTGTAGTACTTGTCCTTGCAGTTCTCATCTGTAGCGGGAGAGAGAACACAAGACTCCTGAGCTCAAGAGGCAGCCTGGTCCAGTGGAAAGAGGAAGGGCTGTGGATGTGGCTTTTCATCCTGTTCCTGCTGTTAATCTTTTTTGTTTTTTAAATAGGACTTTTTGTTGTTGTTGATAGACCTTTATTTTATTTATTTATATATGGTGCTGGGAATCGAACCCAGTGCCTCACACATACCAGGCAAGTCCGATACCGCTGAGCCACAGCCCCAGCCCTATTTTGTTAATCTTGTAGTTCCCTTTTCCCTTAATTGGATTTTACATAATTGGTAAACAACTAAATACTTTTTCCCCATTGAAAAGACACCATAGGCAAAAATAAATGAACAAATTGGAGGGGTAAAACAAAAATTCATATCACATCTTATTAGTTGGAAACCTTTGCCAAATGTGTGTCAGCTGAGTGACGGGCCTTCAGAACAGATGACTTTCTTATGCCAATCATTCCTGATTTTGAAACCTGAATAAGCAATTCCAAGGATCTGGCAATTCAAACTGTTTTTAATTATCCATATCCATGTGCCTGAGACAAGCAGGCAACTTAACATATACAAGTATTCTTTTCAATATTGCATTATAATATGACCTTAAAAAAACAACGTGAGGGACAATTTGTGATCCAAATTTAAATTAAGTTTTTAACTCGTGGTATTGCCAATGCAAGTGAACATGTTTGTGTGTGTGCACAAATTGGCCACAGTAATTATATCAAACTTGTTCCTCAGCTTCCTGGCTGATGGTAACACATTCTCCTAAAATGTGTTTTGGATATTTTCTCATGATCTTTCCTATTCTCTTCCTCTCCCTCTTTGTTTTCCCCTTCCTTCCTTCCTTCCTTCCAACTTGGGCTATGACATCCTAAACAGGAAAACAGCTTTTAACTTATTGTGTTCCCATAACTAGCAATAACATCTAGGGTTTTGGGTTTAGCTTATGAAGGCTTTAACCAATTCCAAGCTATATATAGTTTTTTCCTAGCATTTAAATTTTTAAAAATTTATAGTTGTATATAGACAAAATACCTTTATTTTATTTATTTATGTGGTGCTGAGGATTGAACCCAGTGCTCCATGCATGCGAGGCAAGTGTTCTACCTCTGAGACATAACCCCAGCCCATTTTTTTTTTTCCTAGCATTTTTATAGTGTTTTCTGTTAGGCTCTTTAATCTATTGGGCACTTGTATTTATTTGTATATGGCATGATGTAAGATTTAAGGTGTCTTGTTTAATAAAAAAAAATTGTCTCAATACAATGGAAGTTTCTCCTTTCCTCAATTGACTTTCAACCATTATCCTAGTTAATTTCCCTTGGATAAAAAAGTCTGTTTCAGAATTCTGTGGTGTAACAGTTGGCTGTCTCTGCCAGTAACAGTACTATATAGTTTTAGTTTTTGTAGCTTTATAACATGTATAAATAAATGGAGAAATGCCATGGTTTGAATATGGCTTGTCCCCACCCTGTTGCAGATGTTTAACCCCCAGGATCATAATGGTATCGAGAGGGTGGAAACTTGATCTGGCTATGGTGTTTAGAGATTGGGTCTTGGGAAAGTGATTAGACTTGGAAAAGGTAATCAGGATGGAGTCCCATGAATGAATCCTGGTGGCTTTATAAGAAGAGGCACAGAGACCAGAGATGGTGTGCTCCCTGTCTCTTGCCACGTCGTGATGTCATGTGCTGTCTTGGGACTTTGTTACCAAGAAGACCATCACTCAAACTGAGCCAATGCAGGAGCTCAGCTTTGAGACTCCCAAATGGAATATAAGTAAATCTCTCTCTTTCTCCGTCTGGTCCTGGGAATTGAACCCAGGGCCTTAGGCATGACAGCCTACTGATACATTACCATGTTCCCTTTAATGTTACTATGATGATGAGGAGAGTAAATAGGTACCTAGGGACCCTGAAGAATTCTAACAAAGGGGGTTAGAGTTAGTCAGTTTTTCTTCCATGTGACCAAAATACCTGACATGAACTACTTAAAGGAGGAAATGTGTATTTTGGTTCACAGTTTCAGAGGTATCAGTCCATGGTTGGTTGACTCCATTGCTTTGGGTCTGAGGGGAGGAAGAACATCAGAGTGGAAGGGCGTGGTGGAGGAAAGCTGCTCAACTCATGGCAGCTAGGAAACAGAGAGGAAGGAAGGGGTCAGGGACAAGATGTCATCCCCACACCTCCAAAGACCCTCTCCCTCCATCTAGACTTCACCTCCTACAGTTTCCACCACCTCCCATTAGTCCATTCAGATTATGAATTCAACAATGGATTAATCTACAAATGAGGTCAGAATCTTCAGGATCCATTCACTTCTCCAAAACTCCACCTCTGAACAGTGATGCACTGGGGTCCAAGTGTTTAACACATGAGCCTTTGGGGGACATTCCAGATCCAGACCTTAATAGGGCGTTATGATGTAGATATGAGGTATCCCCCAATAAGTTCACATGACAGGCAAAGTAGGAACGTTCAGAGGTGAGATAATCAGATTATGAGAGCTGTGCCAATCAGTGAATTAATCTATTTGATTGATTGATAAATTGAATGAATTATTGGGTGGTAATTGTAGGCAGGTGGGGCATGGCTGGAGGAAGTAGGTCATTGGGGGGGGTGCCCTTGGGATGATATATTTGTCCCTGGCTCCTTGCTCTGTTTCCTGGCTGCCACGAGCTGAGAAGCTTTCTGCCTCCATGCTCTTTGGCCATGATGTTCTGTCAGCTGACCATGGAAAAAACTCTGAAACCGAGAGTCCCAAGTAAACTTTTCCTCCTCTAAATTGTTCTTATCAGGCATTTTGATCACAGCAGTGAAAAGCTGAATCATCATCATCATCATCATCATCATCATCATCATCATCATCTGAATAATAAAAGCTCAGCACATTTCTATTCTGGAGCCAGTCCTGGCAAGCCTGGCAACATATTCTGAGTAGACTGTGGGGGTGGGGGTTGGGGGCATCCAGTATGCCTCTGGAGCTGCATCTTCACCCACCTCACACCTTCTTTTGTCCAGTAGATATGTAAGTTACCTTCCTTAGTTTTCTCACTGTAATTCAGTTCTACAAGGATTGGGACCATTCCTCATGAACACACCCCAGGGAACCTGACCCAATTTCTAGGTTATAGGTTGGGTGGGGCCTCCTGAATTGCAGGGCTGTCGTTCCCTGCAGGACTCCAGCCATGTGGTGGCTAACTCTCCCACTGGGATCTCTTCATTCTTGATTTGAGATTCTGGACTGTGCCATGCAGACATCAGGTTGGACTCTCCATCACTGTCTCTATCTGTTCTTGAATCTCCCCTTCCTCCATTCTCAACCAAGCTGCTGTGAGGTCTCAGCATTCCTCTTTATGGACAAGCAATACTGATTTGCATATACAATTAAAAGTTGGAAATTTTACTACTTTGACATTAAGAAGAAAGAACTAAATCTTTGGATGCACTATAAAGTTAATGAATTCACACTAATGTTTTTCTTTTGGCTGGGATAGCCATTCATGCTGTGAATAGTTATCTTAAACCCTTTAACTTATAATGTCAAGAGTATTTTGACCCCTGAATTCCATGACTGTATGAGGTCATAGACACACCTACATCAGTTTGGCATTTTCAGAATTTAAGAAAGATGAATATTTTCTCTCTCTCTCTCTTTTTTTTTTTGCGGGGGGTGTGGTGGTACTAGGGATTGAACTCAGGAACACTCAGCCACTGAGCACATCCCCAGCCCTATTTTGTATTTTATTTAAAGACAGGGTCTCACTGAGTTGTTTAGCACCTCACCATTGCTGAGGCTGGCTTTGAACTTGCGATCCTCCTGTCTCAGCCTCCCGAGCCGCTGGGATTACAGGTATGTGCCACCATACCTGGCTGAACATTTTCTCTAAGACAGGAACTTAGGGGACTTACCAACTTCAGGGACACAGTCCTGGGGGTTACAAGATTCTCTCTCTTCTGGTTTCAACTGAGGGTCACAGAGATTACTTAGGGTCATATCATCTGACAGACACCTCACTTCCCGGACCCGGAAGCCACCCTGGCAGCTCTTGGAGCACTGCATGGCAACAAAGAGGAAATGTCAGTCTATTAGGTCCACACACTGGAGAGGGAAGATACTGGGAAAGTTCAAACATTTCCAAAATGGAGACAGAATATTAAAGCAAACTCCCATGCACCTATCACCCAGAGCGCAACTCATGCCGTGTCCCATCTATGCCCCTCTCACTTCTACTCCTCATACTGTTTTGAAGCAAATATAGGCATCATATCACTTCTTCCATAATATTTTGGTTTATAGCTCTAAATGACAAGGACCCTTAAAAATTATAATACCATTGTTACACCTAAAAACTAAAAGTTCCTTATCATCACATATATATTCAGTGTTCCTATTTTTACTTGCCTTATGAATCTCACAGGTTTTATAAGCACTTGCTTTTCTTTACATTCTAGGATTCATATCAGGTCTGCACATGGCAATTAGTGGATGTCTTTTTTGACTCTTAATCCACAAGTTTCTTTTCCAGTGGCTTTTCCCACTGGTACTTCAAACATTTTTGGGTACAAGAACTGAGTAATTTTTCTGTGGAATTCTGAAAGAATGGATTTTGCTGAATGGATTTTACATGTTCCTCTGTTCTCTGTATTTCCATCCATTGAATTGGGTCTAGAAGAGGCCTCAACAGGTGCAGGATTGATTGAGAGTTGTATGGCTCTCTCTCTCCTGGGGATGTTAGCAGCCACTGACATGTAATGCCCAGATCCTTAGATCATTTGGGGCTGAAACATGATACTGTAGTTCTCTTATTTCTTCTTTTTTTTTGAATATTTACTTTTTAGTTTTCGGTGGACACAACATCTTTATTTTTTTATTTTTATGTGGTGCTGAGGATCGAACCCAGCGCCCTGCGCATGCCAGGCAAGCGCGATACCGCTTGAGCCACATCTCAGCCCCTCTCTCATTTCTTCTTAATAATCCCTTCCCCAGATTTACTTTGTGCTTACCCAGTGATATAATTAAAAGAAAAAAAGAGTAAATGCTTGATTCTTTCTCTTTATCACTTTTCAGAATAATGAGGTGATTCTATAACATCCTGTAATGGTGATCTATTAGTTTGTTTTGTTTTTTAAAAACTATTTATTTGTTGGTTTTTTTTTTTTTGCTTTTGCTTTTTTTCCTGTAGTGCAGGGGATCAAACCAGGGCCTTGTGTGTGCTAGGCAAGTGCTGTCTCTACCACTGTGCTCATCCTCCAGCTCTTACTTTTTTTAAAAATTGCTATAAACCTATTACAAATTGATGGATTTAAACATATATAATGTGTTTCATTGAGTTAATTGTACTTATTATTCTTACCAATGCTCAAACCATCCATCAGTGTCTAGCCGAAGACTGTAAAAGTTGCCTTCTAAGTCTTTTGGATATGAATTCAGCTGTTTTTGAGAATGGCTGATGAAAAGCTCATATCTGCTGTCTCAGATCTGGAATCAGCCGTTCCTTTAAGAATCCCTGGTCCCCCCTTCTGGCAAGAGTATTTCAAAACTGTAATTTGGATATCAGGAGTGCCCTTTGCACTGTATTTGTCACTGTTCCTAGGCTCTTTCGGTGGATGAAATGAGAAACTAGAAAACACTCTTTAAAGATGTATTAATTTATAAGTTATAATATTAGTACCTTACTTTTTTTTCTTTGTTTATTTATTTTTACGTTGTGCTGAGGATCAAACCCAGTACCTCACATGTCAAGGCAAGCACTCTACCACTGAGCCAGAACCCCAGCCCAGTACCTTACTTCTAAATTATAATATAGTACCTTTAGCAACATTCTTTAATCCAATCAGCTACTGTTCCTCTGCAGCAGTGTTTCTCAGAATGCAGACCAAAATTGACTGCATCCTGCTTATTAAAAATACAGTCTTTGTCCAGGATGGGCCCAAAGTTGGTCTTTTCAAACAAGATCCCCAGATGATTCTTATGCACACTGAAAGAGTCACTGCCCTACAATTTAGAAGTCAAGATCATCCAAGCTTCAGGTTCACCCCCACTGAGCAGGGCTACTTCCAGTAGCAGCTACTTAGAGTAGATTGCCACAGAGAGTCTAGAATCCACTTTTCAACTGAGCCCAGCCTGGCCCAGAGGTGACTCTGGGGGGCCAGCAGGGGAACACTGTATTAAGACAATCTCTACCGAGAGCACCGTGACTTACCATGCTCCATTCTGTGCTAAACCATTTAGCTCCACAAGGCTGGAGGTGGCACGATTGTTGGCTGGGGGGTCTCTCCAGGAAGGAGCATTCGTAGGGGTCCAGCACTTCAAAAGTGTCTGCGTTCTTCCTCACACAAATCACCTCCCTCTGCTGTGTCCCACTCCCACACCCGATGGAACACTGGAGAAAGCAACAGAGGAAGATGGTGCCATGTGAGAGAAAGGGAACAAGAACTACTGTCCATCAAGGGACAGCACCCACTCTGCCACCAAGTCAGTGAGAAGAACCCAAGGGAACCTGAAGATGTTTTTGGAGGAGAAGCTACAGGTGGATTCCAATTTTCCTAACAGTTCTGCTCTGGAATGCAGAGTCAGTGCCCTTGGGTTGGCATCACTCAAGGTCCCTGATACCACATTGTCTTCTGTGCTGGGACTGAATAGTTTCTCTTACCCTAAAGGAACTTGCCAGCCAGTTAATTTGGCTGTTTCTATCCAGTCGACTCTGACACCTCTCAGAGGTCCTAAAACAATGAGCTGACATTTTTGTTTTATCTTTTAGATTCTTAGAGGGTGGATAGCATGAAATGAATTAACCTCCCAGAGCCTGCACACCTGTGGAAGAAGGGTGACATTAAAATTCTTTGAACACATAAAATGAGGAGAAGACCCCAGACATGGGGCAATGTCCCCTATGGCCATTCCTCCCTTCCCAACAGGCAGGCCCCAAATCCTGCTCCCTTCCTCTCTGTTCAGCCTGGGCCACTGAGTCCAACTGAACTGTGTGACAGCTGTGATCTGACACTATGATTTCACAGAGGTCTCTTCCAATGCTTGTTTTGATGGATATATTTAGAGTCCCATAAACAGTCACCTCTGAATTATTTGGGAATTTAGATCCTAGGTGCTTTGTTACCAAAAAAGATTTAAAAAATCTGGTTAAAAGTTGCCTCACCCAAGACTCTAGCTCTGAGCACCCTGGCCTGGGCGTGGGGACCCTTTGGGGTGGGACAGAGTCTCTTGGCACTTAGCTACCCTGGTCTCTCAGCTAAGAACTCTGAGTACCTAGCCTTGCCCTGGGTTTTGGTAGGTCTGGGGGGTGAGTCCGGGGGTGGGCAGGCAGGGGAGTTACCCCAGCCTGTACTTTTCAAGTTCTTGTCATGTCTCTGCTGACCCCCATCCCTTGGTTCACCTGAGAGGGACACTGGGCCTGGAACTTCAGAGAAAGGGATGAGGAAGGTGCTGGCTTGACATGCTCCCCACCCCCTCATATCCAGCTTGCAGGGCTTGGTCTCCCCGGGACTCAGTTCTGACAGCAAAGTTTACTTGGCTTGATGCAAGATTCTAAGTGGGATCTCCACCCATCCGTTCCTCTCTCCAATTACAGATGCACGAAATGTGCCTCAGAGGACACACCTGTGGCATCATTTAGAGACTGAGCTACTTCTGTTTGCATCAGGGCTGCAGAGAGTGCTCTGGGTATTGCTTACAAACCCCCGATCCATCTCTTTCTTGGGAGTACCTTGTACCTCTTCTCTTGCTGGGGGAGGGCTCATAACAATGTCCCCTGGCCCCTAAGACCTGAAAGAGGAAGCCACAGCAGCACTGTGGGAGGGTCCCCAACATGTTGCCTGTGTTTCTGTTTCTGGTCAGCAAGTCCTGGGATGCAGGCTCCACCAGGACCCCGAGAGAGATTCACAGAGAGATCTCCTGCCTGCCTCTTGTGCCCTGGGGAGCCGAAGGCCCTGGCTTGGCTATGCTGTCTGCCAACCCTGGAGGTAGCAGGGATTAGAGAGATGGCAGGGAGTCACAGCAGAGGTGAGGCAGCCAGGTTTGGTGGCAGAGGCCAGGAGTGGTGCATACGTGCTGATCTACCTTGGCACAGCGGCAGGCCTGGCCAATGCTGGAGAATGCTTTGTGGGACTGGGTCAGGGCCGAGGGCCAGAGGAGACGGGCCAGGGCCTGGGCCTCAGAGGACACTGAAGGACATGGGGTTACTGCCCAAGGATAGGTCCATCTTAGCCCATGGATACCAGAGCCTGGGGCCCCTGTCACTTTGGGTCACCCAGGGTGGTGCTTCTGGCTTGCAGTCCTACGGCAGAGACCTTTCCCTGGCCAGTCTGTTCCTCCTCCTCTGCTGGTGAGCTTGGGCCTGAGGCTCAGCCTCTCTGGGCTGGGGCAGGGGCAAACATGTGAAACAGCTGTCAGAAAAAATTAATAAAAATGGAAACAGAATATTTATTAAAGGTTCCCCATGTCCCAAGCAATGAGTAACTCCCCATATGTGTAGCATCTTATAAAACCTGTTGTTAACAGCATGAGGAGGTTGGTGCTGTCCTTATATTCAGATGAGGAAACAGGCTCAGAGGGGTTAAATTACCTGCAGTCAGAAAACTAGTGAGAAGGGGAGCCGGAATAAGTTATCAATGTATCTGACTCTGACGCTCACCAGAGTAGGCAATGGAAGTAGTTGAATCCTCTTTTTTGTCTGAAATTTTCTGTAATTTTATGGATTATGTTATAAGAATATTAAAGAGAAATGGAAAACATTTTTCCATGCTGTTTACATAAAAACTATGTTTTGAGATTTCGGGTTGACATATTTTCTTGTTGTATTTTCACTTGCTATTATCTCACACATACTTTTTATATCCTTTAATGATCATTGTCATTGGTACACAATATTTTACTGAGTCTGACATCCCATAATATCCCTAGCCATCCTGCTGTCATGAACATCTCTGTTGAAAAAGCCATTTTTTCTTCTGTTAATTATTTCCTTAAAGCAAATCCCCAGGAGTAGGGTGACTGGGTGAAGGCAAATGAACATTTTTATGGGTCTTGACTTTTATTGCCAAATTGCTTTCCAAAGGGCTTGTATCAATTTACAAGGACAAGGCAGTCCATTTTTTTTTCAAGGTCTGTTTTTAAAGCTACTTAAAAGAAATAAAATTCTATATGGAGCCAGAGGTCCTGATAATGTGTAAATCATGAGCATCAGCCAAAATGTCCTTGGAGAACCAGCCAGCCCCGGGAGCCAAATGCTAAGTGGTCCAAGAACTCGGATACCGAGGGGAATCACAGCAGGGCAATCAGAGGGAATGACCTGCTACGTTTTCTCAGGGGGATCACCTTCAAAGTTGGAACAGTGAGGAAAGAATTGATTCATCCATCAAGTTACTTTTTTTTAAAAGTATTCAATATTCTCTGTTCTTTATAATGTACAACTCCAACTTGTAAAACTTTCAGCTCTGACACTGAGTGCAGACAAAGCTGGCCTAATTAACAGTAACAATACCAGAGCAGCAGCAGCTGCAACTCCCTGTGTTTATAACTCCTAAGGCGAGGCCATTGCCATTATTTTATAGATAAGGAAACCGTGCCAGGCCATAGCTCCCTGAGAGCAGGGATGTTTGTTTTGCTTCCTGATGTAGCCTAAGTGTTGAAATGAGCACACAGTAGATGCTTAATTAAAACTTTTGGTGCATGAGGCACAAAAGCCCAAGTAGCTTCTCCAGAGTCACGGGAGCCACTGCACAGCTGGGATTCAACGCTGGGACACCTGCCACAAAGTCCTGGTTCCTAAGCCCTCTGGATGCTGCCTCTTGCACGGGACAGACAGACACACCCAGTTCTGGCCACTCACCTGACTCCAGCTCCCAGTGAACCATTCCACCTTGCCAGTGCAGGGCCCATTGTCACACGGGGTGGCCTCCGCTGGCCGGTTGTTCCCGCAGCCCTCCAAGGGCAGGCTGCTGACATGGTTGGTCATGCACACCACTGAGCGAGTCCTCACTCCAACCCCACACTCGGCTGAGCACTGTGAGACAGGAGGAGGGCAGGTGAGAGAGGCGGTACCCCAGGCTCGGAAGCCCCTTCCAACTGATGCCAAGGAGGGAGGAACACCTCATTTCCCTACCAAGTTCTTTCTGTAGATACACCTGACCACTTCCCATGCACAGCCTGCCCCATTACAGTAGCCTCCCCTTATCTACTGTTTTGCTTTCTACAGTTTTGGTTACCAACAGTCAACTGTAGTCTGAAAATATTAAATAAAAAGTTCCAGAAACAAGTCACATATTTTAAGTGTCCCCAATCTGCTCCTTCTTTTAGACTAATGTTTCATCACTCCATCCCATACACTTCACGCTGCAGAGCCAGGGTGGTCACGATTCCCTGACTACAGGACATGCTGTTCTCTCTGCCTGGAATGCTCTTCCCTTCCCCAGGACCCATCAGACCCCTTTAAGCTCAAATATTATCATCTCTGGGGAAACTCCCTTGATCATCGATTCAATGCACTCTTTCTAGCATCAGAATCCTATGGCACTCTGTAGTCTGCCTTCTTCTACTGTGTTATGGTCACTTGTGTCCTATTTCTTTATTTTTTTCTTTATAGAAATAATCTTGGCAAGGAAAAGGGACTACTGAATCATCCTTAATTCCTTCTCATATCACTGCCTTGTCCATGGATAAATCCATGAATATCAGCTGAATAAATGAACATGGACTTGGGTCCCCTCCCTCGTTCATTTTCTTAACACTTTCAGTCCTGTAAGTGGTCATTTATAGCATGACCAAAGTCCATCTAAAGGTTTCTAGGTCTTCTTTTATTTTTATTTTTGGGTGTTGGTGCTTGAACACAGGGGTGCTTTACCATTGAGCTACATCCCCAGCCCGATTAATTTTTTTTTATTTTGAGACAGGGTCTCATTAAGTTGCTGTGGGTCTTACTAAGTTGCTGAGGCTGGCCTTAAACTTGCAATCCTCTTGTGTCAGCCTCTGAAGTTGCTGGGTCTACAGGTGTGTGCCCAGCTAGGTCTTCTTTTAAAGACAGAGTTAAAGTTTGGTTTCTACCAATTACCACTTAAAATTTTGTTGTGTATATTTAAGGTACACAACATGATGTTATGGGACACAGAGATAATAGAAAGATTACTATAGTGAAGCAAATTAACATACCCACCATCTCACATAGTTACTCCCCTTTTTATGGCCATAGCAGCTAAAACCTACTCATTTCGCATGAACAAATTCATTACCTATAGTCCTCCTATTGCACATGAAAGCTCTAGATATTTTCATCCTATGTATCTGCTACTTCACATCCTCTGACTACAGCTCTCCATTTCCTTTGCCATTCACCCTTAGTAATCCCTATTTTGAGGAAAGAAAAATAAATCCTCACAACCTCATTTCATTATCAAAATGTCCATTTCCATTTTTTGTATACTGCCGTCTATTTTCATAAAGCCACACCTCAGGTGAACAGTCAAACATTTACATGACTTCTGCTGAATTGGACCTGCCTCCTTTTGAATGAACTCCCTTCTGGAGAAAAGGGTTTGCAGAGGGCCAGAGCGTGCCACCCAGAATATGCTGCTTCAGTGTACTAATTCTTTTGAGCTGAAGGCAATTGAGAAATAGGAGAAGCAAGAAGGGCTTTCTGTTCTTTCCTTTTCTTCCTAAAAGCAGGGCATGAATTTCCAATGAGAAAGGTGCCTTCCCAGTACTAGGAAAAAGAGAACATTTTTATCACTCGAGATAGGGAGTTGGCTCTGAGATGAGTCTGCATAAACTTAGTAAAATAATCTTTAACTTCCATTACATTCCCCCTTATACTTCTTTCTCACTATCTTAGAACTTACTCAAAGCTCAACCCTTTCCCCCTGTCTAGTTACTTCTCCACAATTTACTGCTCTTTGTTAAAGTGGTATATGAACCCTTGAGTCTAGACACTTCTTTGGAGTTTTTGCTTCTTTTGTATGAAGTTCCTTGTGCCACAAATATACTAACATCAAATAAAATTTGTATATCTTCCTCCTGTTAATATTTTGTAAGTTAAATTCATAGGCTGCAGCCAGAAAATCTAAGAGGGTAGAGGATAAGTTTTCCCTCCTTTACATGTTTACATACACATTTTATGACTTTTGCTCTTTTTGCATCATTATTAGAAATCTTACACAATGCAATAGTTCCTTAGGTTAAGAAAATTTTTTGTTACAATAATCGGGATTTTTGTTTCAGTCATGTATGATCTGGTCTTCTTCCTAACTTGAAAATTCAAGGTATTTATACTCTCTTGTAAAGAATACAAAAATCAAATCTCAATGATCTCTGTGTTTAAAACCCTAAAGAGGGGGCTGGGGGTTGTGGCTCAGTGGTACAGCACTTGCCTAGCCATGGGAGGCACTGGGTTCGATCCTCAGCACCACATAAATAAATAAATAAAGTTATAAAAATATATTTAAAAAACCCTAAATATATTTCTTCCCACATAATTTACATCTGACTAGCTAACTCAATTTTCTGCTTTCTAAATCTAGAATGCACAGGCATCTGGGAAAATTTCTCCATATTCCCAGGTGGCTTGATTTAAAAGAAGACCGTTAAGGATGAATGAGTGGACACACTGAGGAGACCTGTAGAGAAGCTTTGCTTTATTACATCAATGGCAGTGAAAAGCACAACTTTAAATTTGAAGAGCCTATTCAGGGCCTGGTCCAAGAAGCCTACTGGCAGAAATGAGGGGCAGGGGAGTCCCTCTCAGCAGCAGAGACTCATCTTCAAAGTAAGGCACCACGACACATCCATTTGTTTTCTCTGGTCTGTCCCTCTTTTTTAAAATTGTTATTTTTTTTTTTTTGCAATACTAAGTATTAAACCCAGGGTTTATTAGGTGTTAGGAAGTGCTCTACCACTAAGCTACAACCTCAATCCTTTTTATTTTATTTTGACACAAGGTTTTGCTAAGTTAGCCTTAAACTTGCAATCCTCCTGCCTCAGCCTCCTGGGTAGCTAGGATTATAGGTGTGCACCACTGTGCCTAGCTCTGTTTTTTTCCTTTTGAGCTCAATGAATCAGAGGGTGTGTCTTGGTCATGTGTGGTATGCAAGACGTGCTCAATACATGATTATTCTCAATAATGAAAAATTGCTAAGTTTAGACTGAAGCTTAGCAGGGTGGATTTTTATATAAAGCAACTATTCAAATGTGGAATACTGCCATCAGGTGGTCAGTCCTTCATGGAGACTGACTCTTGTAAGGCCAACGGGTGCCTCAAAGGTCCGGTGTAGACATGGAGCCTATGAAGGATGAAGCAGCCTACAGAAAACTCCCCACTGTGCCAGCCTCTCCTTGGTCATGATTTCCAATGCATTAATCCTTAATGCTCACCTGGCAATGTTACAGATGAGAAAACCGAGAAAAGCTCAGAGACTCAGCAGCTGCTCAAGGTCAAATAAGAAGTAAGTGGTAGTCAGCTGTGGTGGTGCACACCTGTAATCTCAGCAATTTGAGAGGCTGAGGCAGGATGATTGCAAGTTGAGGCCAGCCTCAGCAATTTAGCAAGGCCCCAAGCAACTCAGTGAGACCTTGTCTCAAAGTCAAAAATATAAAGGTCTGGGAATGTGGCTCAGTGGTTAAGCACCTCTGGGTTCAATGCCCAGTACAAAAAAGAAGAAGAAGAAGAAAAAAAGCAGTGGCCACAGAGATGATTCCAAAGGCAACGAGCTGTCCTTAAACCCAACAGCATCCTCCTACCACTCAGCCACTCAGCTATTCTAAAGTTCCAAAGAAAGAATGGACATTTAGGGATAAGTTTATATTCTAGAGGTAGACAAAGCAAAATTTATTTTACTTACATCCTAGCTCCAAACTTACATGTCTTAAAACATCTCCATAAAAACCAAAAAAGTTCTCTAAATAGAAGAATAAAGGGCCCATTCTTTGCTCTATTTTAATTGTAAGATAGAGGCTAGATGCAGCAAATACTTATGTTAAAATAAATAGGAAATTGACATTAAGGGGAAATTTAGAAGTTGTTATTGAAGGGGAAATAGCTGATGTAGAAATCCTTGGAAAATTTATGTGTAGAAGTTTACTACACTAAATAAATAGGGGAGACACACAGAGGAATGAACCACGGCAGGTTTTTTTTTCTATCTACATAGTTGTTTTATTTCTGTATCTATTGCAATCTGAGTCCAGTGCCTTTTTCAGAGTGGGGCAAATACAGAGAGATACAATTAAAAAAGTATAATAATTCATCAAAGTAAACTGATTAGTAAAATGCTCCTAGTTTGTTGGGGAGATGATAAATTGAAATAATTTTTATGGAGATAAGTTTGTCAAAATCTATTGAGTTCATATTATGCATCCATAACGTTTGGTCCAATAATTCTACTTCCTAGACACGTTTTAGGGGAATAAGAAAAGGCACATATAAAGAGGGATACATAAGAATATTCACTGAAAATCCTTTTGAAGGTCCAATTTAAAATAGTAGAAAATTAGAAAAAAACTCAAACATTTAGAAATGGGGGACTGGTTCAATTACAGTAGCTATACAATAGCTTATTTTTTACTAAAAACCATGCATTAAAGACTTTTAATACTATAGAAATGTTTACAACATGTAAGTGAAAAAAGCAGGTTATCAAATTATGCCTGCATTATGACTTATATCCTTAAAATATCTAAAAGTAGTATAACCCCTATGTGCAGAGTATGTTTGAGAAGCAAAAAAAAATTTAGAAAGTGTGGCTAAATAATCTCAAATTATTATCTTTTAGTGAAGAGATTTTGGGCCTAGTTTTCTGAATTTTTCATATTTTTTATAATAGTGTATTACTTTTTGACTAGAAAAAATGAACATTCTTCAAAAATAATCCTCCATATGAAAATGAAACCCAGTATCATTCTTCTCATCTATTTTCTTACACAATATATCAAGTTTACTATGAATGCAAATAGATTCTGGGGTGGCTAGAAACCCAGAAATGAAATCACTGAAAGATTAATGGAAGGAACTAGGAATTTTTAGTCTGGAGAAGTGGAAGGGCTCTCCAAATGGCCACAGGCTGCCGTGCAAGCAGGGTCACTCAGATTCTGTAAAGGACAAGTGGGCGCCGGCAGCTCTTTGGAAACCTCCGGAACCCTTGAGCTGTATGAGAAACAGATGAGCGAGTCTGGACACGGGGAGAATTTCTGACCAAGGAATCAGACAAGAAACTGAGTGACCTTGGTAGGAAGGCTGCAGAGCATCCGCGTGCTGGCAGGGAGCTGACCAAAACGACCGCCAACACCTCCCAGCACAACACTGCCAGTTAATATTTGGGTTGGGAGGCTTGGAAAGGGGGCGATATGCAGGCAGAATTGGGATGAGCTCCTCTGGACTCAGCAGTCTGAGTTGGTGGATGCCTTTCTGTGTGTTTCCCTGTGGGTGCAGCCTCCCAGGTGGCTAAGCTGGGGCCCCTTACTGTCTACCCCTGAGACCCAGGGCCCAGTTAGCTCCTCCCAAGAGCTCAATGTTTACACCAAAGGCTCTCTATCTGGGGGCATCCTGGGGCTAAGAGGCAGCAGTTGTGTGCCGCCAGGAGCCCTGAATCCACCAGATGACAAACCTCTGCATGACAGTCTCCAGGACCATCTCTGAGGGTGGGCCCAAGGCTGCATTCACAGGTTGTCCTTTCTTTCTGAATAACAAATCACTGATGTGGATTATGTGGTGAAGAGAGGGACAGAATTAAATGGCCCTTCTCATCTCCTTCCCCCTTGCCTTTTCCCCACCCCAACGTATACTCTTTAATTTTGCTTAGTGTTTTTCCTTCAAAAATAAAAATAAAAACTTATTTTTTATTGTTATGTATATTTGTACATAAGACTTGCCATCGTGACCATTTTTAAACTCCCTTCAGTGGCACTAGGTGCACTTCCTGTGTGGCCCTCACCACCCATCTCCAGAATCTCTTCCTTGTATAAACCCTATTTTTGCCTGTGACAGATAAACTCAGTCTAATACTGGTTTTCCTTGAATATAGGTCACTGCTGGACTCACAGTGAACTTTATATGCCTTTGAGTTTTTCATGGACACCTGACACTTAGGAGGCTGAGGGAACCAGGCTACTGGAGAGAGGGACAGGGTCTAAAATGTTTTTAGTTATTAAAAAGCAGGGGAGGTGCTACCTTTTGCTGAATGTCTGTTATTTGCCAGACACTCACAAAACATGAAAGGTGTGATGTAATTATTCCCTATAATTAGTATTTCATTATTTAATCATACACAGTGCTAAGGAGAGTTAAGTTCATTTTTTTTCTCACACCCACTTCTCAGTCTTAAAGTTTCAGTCCTCAGATGAGGAGACAGAGCATATAATAATCAATCTCTGGCCCATTTTTTTTTTCAAAGTCAGAAATCAGCCTTGGGACTCTGAGCTGGTGATTTGTCTTTGCATGGTTTGGGGATATCCTGTGACATACAGCTCCTGCCCACTAGCTTAGTGGCTTGGCCTGAGGCTGTCTGCCACTGACACACTCACCCTTTCACTCCACTCGGTGAGGAACCAGCTCTTTGCACAGGGTCCCATGTCACAGTTCTCGATGTCATTTGGCCGGAGCTTCATGTTGCATTCCTCATCATCGACCACATCCCCAATGTTGCTCACACACTTCACATCTCGGGTCCTCTGTCCCACTCCACAGGGCACTGAGCACTAAAACACAGTAAGCTTACATCAGTGGCATGTGTCCTCACTCTTCTGTCACCCATGTCATGAATGGATAACTGTGGTGAGGTCCCCAGTGTTGCTAGGTCCCCCTGGGGGCCCTAGAAAATTTCACGACTCTTTTCTTTAAGACCTTCTTAGAGGAAATCTTGCCTACTTTGTTCTGATGGCTCTCAGTTTTTCCATCTATAAAATGGGAGAATTGGCTGTGCTAGTTTGTCTACCTCACTCCACCACGATACATGGGTCAGGTGAGGTCAACAGGCACAGGGCTCCCATGGGCTCACCCATGAAGTTGGCTGTGGGTGATGCACACCAGCCTGAACTCTACTGAGCTCTTGGTACATCCCAGGACCTGCAAACACAGCTAACCAGCACCCTGGGGATGGGTTTCCTCCTGGGGAGCTGAGGGTTATCTTGTCTCAGGTCCTGGTGGGAGGAGGTGGGAGAGTGGTGGTGGGTCCTGGAGATGGGGGTCTGCAGCAGGCTGCCCTGCCCCATACCGAGGTCCAGTCAGTCCGGATCTGCCACTCGCTGCAGATCTTGAGTTGACAGGTGCTGGTGGTCTCAGGCTTCTCCAGGTGCTGGCAGCGGTAGGGCTGCACAGTCAGGCTTCGGTTGGCGTACACCTGGCGGCACAGAACCTGGCGGTGCTGCATGCCCAAGCCACAGGTTTTGCTGCATTCAGACCACTCCCCGATGTCCCAGCTGGCTCCAAAAAGAGGTGGGGTGGGCCGGGGGTAGAGAGAGAGAGAGAGACTTCAGAGGGAAGTGTGAGCCCAGCCCATTCATAATCATCAGAATCCCTGGGGGACCCTCCTCCTGGATCATTGGTTGCAAATCTGACTAAGGTCATCTGACTCATAATGGAAGCAAATTTTGTTTGACACGCTATTTACCAGTGACCAGGGCCCAGATTCTATATGAAGTTATAGAATACTGAGAAGGTACAAAGGATTTCTATCTAGTAAACAAGGTAAAACAGAACCCAACCACTCCAAAGGGGACTTTAATTACACTGGGGAACATAACCTGGTTTAGAACTAAGAGACCTCCCTCCAGCAGCCCTTCCTTTGCAAGGTCTCCACATCCCTTTTACATATCCTCCTCTGTCCTCTCAACTCAGTGATTAGTTGCATGTGACATCAGCACATGCTCATTATGCATTTGGATGAGAGTATTATTTTTATTACTCAGAGAATTAGGTTTTGACCTTTTAGGGTCTTTCCCCCGGTTCTTTTAGAAGTGTCTAACCAGTCTAAGACCTCTCTTGAGACACTTTTTCTGAATTTTCCAGGTCCACTCTCAGTACTTTCTCTCTGTACTCAGCTCCCTGACAGCACTGTGATGGCACCAGGTTCCCATTCTTTGCTTCCATCTGTTTTCCTTACCAGGCTAAACCCCAGTTGCCCCAATTTCCCAAAGGGTGGGCTTTCTTGCTCAGTGTGCCACTTGCTAAAGGCCAGTAGCTCCCAGGTTTCTCCAGAAAGACAGGTAGGCTTGCTAAACACACCACAAAGCAAGCACAGTCCAAGTCTGGTGTTTGTAAATCCGACTTAGACTAGTTTAATAACTAGATTTTTATCTGCTATTAAGGTCTCATGCACACCAACCAGAAGTGACCCGACAATAGGTGACCTAGACAGAAGCCTCTTACAAGGCTGGGCAAGGGAAGAGATTGCAGGGCTCCTCCTCTGGAGTTGGCTTCATGCTGGAGTCACAGAAGCTCTCTGGAACCTCTTCGTGAGTGTTTCTGTGCACACAGCGGAAAACAGGGTACTGTGATCCTGTAAGGACAAGGAGAGCGCCAAGGTCAGCCTCACACACTTGAAGCTGGGCTCCGGGATGGTGCACAGGTCTTGAGGTGCCAGTGAAAGGAGGACCATCCCCACAGGCTCTCCTTCACCAGTGTGTCGATATGCACTTATTCACAGGACTTTGTTAGTGACTGTGGGCGTGCAAAGGAGAGTCCCACACAGCTCCTGCCTCGCAGAGTTTCTACTCTATTTGTGGACATGGTTTGAATATATTCAAAGGTAGATAAAAGCAATTTTCACAATGGTTTGAAATAACAAAAAAGAACTTACTAGGTTGGGAGTGACTATAGAATGAACACAAATAGTTACTTTCTAAGGTTCTCTGGAAGCATCCAAGAGAAAGTGTCCTGGAGGGGTGAAGCCATGTTTCAGAGAGAAAGGGCTGGGCTTGGGTAGTTTATATGCACCTGTATTGGGGGAGGGGCTGCCCAGGTGGTTAATCTGGAATAAAAGTACCTGCTTGACAAACTGACTTTCTAGACCAGGTACACATGTGTGGCAAGTTGAAGCAAAGCAGGAAGAAGATTCAAGATTCAAGAATAGCTGCTGTCTCCCTTTGTAACATATTTCTATATTACTCTAACAATGTCCGAATCCAGTGGTAATTCTGTTTCAGGTATGTCTGCTTCGCATGAAGACAGTGGGCTACTCAGGGACAGGACTAGTTCTTATTCATCTCAGCAACTCCAGGACCTAGGAAAGTAGCAGGTGCTTATAGAAGCTTATAGAATAAATATTTATAAAAGGTTGTGATAGTTTGGATCTGGAATATGCCCAAAGCCTTGTGTATTCAAGGTCTGGTACTCAATTGCAGCAATATTTAGAGGTGGGTGTTTGAGACATGATTGGATAGCGAGGGCTGTAACCTAATTGGTGGATTAAACCACTGATGGAGTCATAATTCGATGGTATTATTGGGAGGTAGTGAATACTGGAGGAAGTCAAACCTAGTTGAAAGGAGTAGGTCCTTGGGGGTGTGCCCTTGGGGGCTATATTTTGTGTGTCCCCTGCCCCCCACACCCTGACATAAGCTTCCTGGCTGTCATGAGCTGAGCCGCTTTCCTCTGCCATGCCCTTCTGCCATGATATCCTACTTCACCTCAGGCCCAAAGCAATGGAGCTGGTTGACTGTGGACTGAAACCTCTGAAACCATGAGCCAAAAATAAATCTTTCCACTTTTAAGTTGTTTTTCTCAGGCATTTGTCACAGTGATAAAAACCTGACTAACACAGAGGTATTATACTTGTTTTTGGTATTTTGCTAAAAAAAACTGTCTCATGGTTTTGTTTTAGAAACATAGCCAAGTTTCACTGGCTTAGTTAGGATAAAACTATTTTGAACAACAAGCCAGAATTTGATCAGTGAAATTTCCAGCTCTCAATTCAGTTCTGTCTTCCTCTCTGCTGCCACCTGCTGACAGCACTGGGATACTACTAGTGGAATTTTAAGAAGAGAGAATACTGTCTGAATCAAGCTTCTGAGGATGCTTCTTCACAAACAGCTGTCCTCCTCCAGTCCGGGGTGGTGCACAATTCCTGCCGGGAACAACACTATAGTTTATTCTAAAACAACTTATTTCTGTTGCTAAGTTGCCAGGCACTTATATTTTCTAGAGCTATGACCTACATGTCTTGATATGACATCAGCCATGCAAGTGTCTCAGATATCCTTCAAACTGATTTTGTATGACAGATTGAGCCAGAGGATAGGTAGTTCTCATAAGAAATTTGACAGTTTGTAAGACAGTTTTGAATCTGAAGCGATCATTTGTTTAAATGACTCTGGTAGTAAGATTTTACAGTGTAGCTATAACTTGAGACCATTATTTAAAATAACGTTCCAATTAGGCCCAATTATTAGCTCAGTAAAAAGCAGTACTGACTGTAAAATTAATGGGAAGCAAAAACTTTTGAGGAATTAAATTTTGCTCAACTACGTATCTCCTTCCATTAAACAGAAGAGATTTCTAATTAAATTCAACAAACATTAAGCATATTGTGCTGAGTTAAAAAGAAGAACAAGACTTAGCTCCCAGCTTGCAGTGCACCCATTTAGGACCCAGCTATTAAGGGCTTAAGTAAAGATCTTATTTAGCCTATTCCTTTCCCTCTAGACCATGTGGGTTTAACTTTTCCACTTATAAGTTTGTGGACTGGAAAGCAAAAATCACTACCCCAACCACTTGGCACTCACATAGGGGGAAATCTAATATTTTTAGCTAAAAGGATACAGGATACCATAGGAATGCTCTTGCTTGGAAGGATGGGTCCTGCTTGGGGGCGTTTGGCAGGTGGCCACTGCTTGCCTTCCCCCACAATTTTATTGCATTTATGTGCATTGTCCATTGTCCATGGTCCAGCTCCATGGAAATGAACCAAAGAAATGAAATCAGAGGCTCTTTGTCTCTCTAATGGTGAGGAAATACTGGACCTACAATTCTTGACTCCAGCAACTGCAATGGTTTCTTTCTTTAGTTCAATTTTTACATCCACAGAAAGGGAGATTGTCACTCAGAAGGGCACCTGACCACCTCACATTGTCCAAGATTACAATCCAATGATTCCTATCATTGCCCGTAAGCAAGGACAGGGTTTGAGGGCAGGTGCTGGCTAGACTTCGGGCAGAAGAACAAATGTGGGATTGGTTGGTCTGGCTGGTATGTGGAAATGCTGATCAAAATAGAAGTGTGTTATGTCAGAATTGGGAATTGTACCTCAGGTTATTAGTTTATAATAAATGGGGTTAGTGAATTCAAGGGATGGGGTGGAGGTCAGTGAGATATTATGGAGAGATGGATGTAAGATGGATCAAGTAAGAGGTTAATAACTCTAGGACCTGCAGGAATCAACTGAGCCATGCCAGGACTTTGACAGAGGTCCGGGTAGTTGAGTATGGGCTACTCTTGGCTACCACCCTAAAAGGCTAATACCATGATTGGCATGCTGCTGCTGAAACATTTACAAAAAGGGAAATGTAAATGTGGGAGACACAGACATGTGTGGCTGGCTCCTCCAGGGAGGATGGGCAAGAGTGTGGGAGAGGGTTTATAAGGCACAGATGATGAGATCGCAAGAGGTATGGATTTGGGTTGTGCAGAAAAGGGTTGGACAGTGCTGGCACTCATAGAATTTCTTGGTCACAACACACTTGATAATTCTGCTGATGACTGTTCTATGCATCCACATTGTTTCCCTGGCCTTGCACATCTGGTGACATCACTTTAAAGGGAGCAGGGAGAGGCACCCATGGGCTGCTGGCATTTGTCACATGAAAGAAAAAGAGAGCTAGGACTATAAGAAAAGGGAAGGGTAGGGAAAGAAACACCCCAATTTTTGGTTCATTCCCAATGTACCTCTGCATTATCTCTTTGGCTTCCAAACCAGTACTGTTTATCAGGGAAAAGAAGAGGGTAGGAATGTCACCTCAGATACTCATGAGTGGCAGATGCCAAGTGTGGGTGTGAACATGTGCAAGTGGGTGTGTACAGCCTAAATATTTAAAATGGGTATGGATGTCAAATTCCAGATCTCACAATCTAGAAGACAGTGTGAATCCACAATGTCAAGGAGAATGCTACCTTAAAGATTACACAGAGTCATATGGAAACATAGAGACAAAGACTATTCTTTTTTTGTGTGTGTGTTTGGTGCTGGGGATTGAACCCAGGGCTTTGTGCACGCAAGGCAAACTCTCTACCAACTGAGCTATATCCCCAGCCCCAGATAATTTTTGAATATATGAATCCACGTTTTTTATGTTACTGATAGCACATGGGTAAAGGCAGGAATAGAAGTGTGTGTCTAGAATATAATAAAGATATAAAAGCTGTTCTTGTATCTTTTCTAATAGCTCATACAGCCCACATTTGAAATATAATGATCTATTCACTTATCCTAGACACATTTGAGATTGGCTGCTGTGCTACGGTACCAGGTGCAGAGGCTACAAACTGCATACTCATGGAGCCAGCCCAGCCAGGCAGGGTGGGGACAGAGATGTGTCGAACTGCTGGGAGTCCCAGATGAAGAAGTGCCTATTTGCATCTTGCAGAATCAGGAAAGCTTCACAGAGGAGGTGGCATCTGAGGTAGGTAGGTCTTGGAGTAGGAATAGGAGTTTGCTGGTTCGCTACCAGAGGATAAGAGGGAGAGTTTTTACCTCAGTGTGGATCACACATCCAGGGTAGGTTAGGGGCCAAAATAACTGGAAACTTTGGATATTAGGTCTCTCCATCATGTCAAGTATAGAATAGAGAAAGGCCTGCTGAATGGCTACCTAGACGAGTGATCAGCATCCATCCAGTTACTGCTGGACACATAGAGTATGGAGAATGTGTTGGCCAAGGGTACATACTTTATTCTTATCTCATTATGTCCAAAAATGCAATGCCTTATGATGGCTGGGTGGGGTGGAAGAGAAACTTCTATCTATGCCACCCTTGATATGTTACCACATGATGAGCTGGACCCAGTGGTGCACGCCTGTAATCCCAGTGGCTCGGGAGGCTGAGACAGGAGAATTGTGAGTTCAAAGCCAACCTCAGCAATGGTGAGGTGCTAAGCAACTCAGTGAGACCCTGTCTCTAAATAAAATACAAAATAGGGCTGGGGATGTGGCTCAGTGGTCAAGTAACCCTGAGTTCAATCCCCGGTATCAAAAAACAAAACAAAAAAATCCCACAACCCCCCCCCCCCAAACCCCAAATGATGATAATTTTCATCCTTTTAATGACTTTCTCTCATTTTCACCTAGTTCTGAGTGTATCTGGTTCCTTTTCACAGGCATCACACCACTATACAGATGGCAGAATATTTTGGAAATAATACATTTTGATCTTGGGTTCCTATGTTAATTACATTACATACAACTTATCTCTATAAATATCATGGCCAGAGTCTCATTAAAATGATTTTGGCCTTAATGCAGAATTACTCCTAGCTTTCTACCTCTCTCAAGACACATTCTAGAGGCATTTTCCCTCATAAACGTGATTTTCCCTCATAAAGCTTACAGAAGAAGTCGGGTTCAACGAATTGCCAGTCCACATTCTTTGCACATGTATCAAGCATGAGCACAATAAAATTGGAATAAAACCTTGTAAATTAATACTCTAGTTACCAAGTCTTTATGGAATTTCAGAGATTCTGGGCAGGAAGAGCTCTAGCTCCCAGAAGAACCCAAGACTTAAATTTTATTCTCAAAGCCACTAAGTCAAAGCTTTAAAAGCAATTGTGAGAGATTTTTCTATGTTCGAATTATGTCAAGATTTCCAAATTTCACACTCTTAGAGTCAAGTCTCTTGAAGAAAAGAAAAGAAAAAAAAATCCCAAAACAATATGTTGGGTGTATCACATAGTGACACAGGTTGTAGGAAATCCTGGGGGGACACAGCCTTTTTGTTTCTATAATAACCTCCCTTCAGACAACAGCCATTTCAGGGACAACAATAGAATTTTAGTACAAATGAGAGGCTATTATTATATATCTGAAGGAAATGATAACTACACAGCTTATAGATGTATTCTTGTAACGAGGATCAAAGTTACCTTGAAGCAGAAGCACAGTTCATTTCCTATCAAGGGGACAATGTCTCATAAGGAGTTTTTGGATATCATGTTCCACACCTATCCTAACTTTGGAGCTTCCAAGGAAATGGGATGCTGGGTTCATGTTCAGGCCTCATGTTGGCCCCTTGACACAGTCATGCTTTGAGCCTGTCAAAACTCTGCTTTATTGAAATGACACCAAAACTCCATCCATCTCCCAAATCCTATAACTTCCTTTTGTTTGGAGAGACAGGCCATGCTTCTTCAGGTTTCTAGTCTCCTTTCTTGCAATAAGTTAATAAACCTGACTTTGCTGGGTACAGGTTTGCCCCTTGGAGGTCCTATCTGACTAAGTTAGGCTAATGGATGAATCTGGAATTAAGATTTTTACTGGGAGAGTATGGAAAGGAAACCATGAGTATAAAAGCCAGCTAATTAACACCTCAAGCCCTCAAAGTATGTTTTACTCTCCTAAAATCATTAGATTTGAGAATGAGTTTAAAATGGCATTTGTGTAAAATCTTCTACAACCTTGACTTGTATATCAATTTTAGACCTGATATGTGCATTCTGTAATTACTGTGAATATATATATATATATGCCCAGAAAAGGCTTAACTCAGCAGCCTGGGTTGCTCAAACCCTGCACATTGCATAGAAAGGTTTGTCCTCACGGCTGGCCCTGAATCAGCTACTGGGAGATGACCTTAGAGTCCTTGGAAAATTCTGCCTGGTGAGAGTTTTTCTATGCCTGAGATCTTGGGCCATGTCTATGGATTTGTCAGGATAATTTGTGCCGACAATGTGATTTATAGCGACTGTCTGTTTTTTTATGCCTCAAGCCTTGGTACACTATATTGGTTTGACCTTGGGGGTACTAAAGGTTGTGTAGCTAATGCCAACCATGTGGGAGCTACATGCCTATGTGACTAATGCCCAATAAAAGCCCTGGACACTGAAACTTGGGTGAGCATCTCTGGTCAGCAGTACTCAGAGTGTGTTGTCACACATCACTGTGGGAAAAATAAAGGGTATCCCTGTGTGGCTCTATCAGGTATCCTTGAGGAGGGGACACCTGGAAACTGGCCCTTGGTTTCTCCGGGACTGTGTCCATATGCTGTTTCTCTTTGCTGATTCTAAACTGTATCCTTTTATTGTTATAAAGTGTAAACATGAGCACAACAGCCTTTCTGAATCTTGTAAGTCCTTGTAGTAGATCACCGAGCCCAAGGGTCATCTTGGGGACCTCTAACCCTGCCTGCTGTGCCAATGAACCATTTCACAGGTAGGTCACGGAAGTGAGGATTTGCCACACATCCTGAGACATACTTCCTTGTTTGGGTTCTGCAGGGACACCCTGTCCCACAGGCAGGCTCACCTTTCCCACAGGTTGTTGAGCACTCTGTTGTCCCCAGCTGCTTCCAGTTGTGATCCCGGCTTCTTCGTGGGGGCTGTGGCACTGGTGGTACCAAGTTGTCTGGTCGATGGGAAGAAAATCTATCTGGATGCCTGATCGGGAAGGTCTGCACCGATTCTGAGGTGAAGATTTCAGACGCCTCCCCGTGCAAGTCTTCCTTCTCCCCGTTCTTCTCTTTCTCTTCTCCATCTTCCTGGCTTCTACCTTCTTCATCCAGCTGGCCATTGAGGGGTTCGCCTAGGAGAGGCCAGTGCACACACAGAGAAGGAAGATCATTTTGGACACTGAGTTGAAAGAGGAAATTGCTTCAACGTTAGAAATTACGTGGCATGAGATCATTTCTAATCTGCAACACTTAAGTATAGGATATTTAAAATAAGCAGATGCTA
Source organism: Marmota flaviventris (assembly GCF_047511675.1). Taxonomy (NCBI): domain Eukaryota; kingdom Metazoa; phylum Chordata; class Mammalia; order Rodentia; family Sciuridae; genus Marmota; species Marmota flaviventris. The sequence goes on along the minus strand of NC_092499.1, from coordinate 117,096,937 downwards.
TCTTTCTTAATATTCAAAATACGAATTAAAAATCAATAAGAAAAAAGATGAACATCCCAATAGGAAAAGTACACAAGAGCCATGGAGAGGCAGTTTCCATCAAAAGACATGCAAACAGCCAAAAGCCATACAAAAATGTTCACTTCACTCCTAACGAAAGAACTACACCTGAAAACAAGAAAAACATCAATAGCTCCATTTACCTAATGATAAGGATCAGAAACTCGGAGTTTCTGATCAACCCCAGAGTCCCAAATCCCTGGCTGAAGGTGCATGAAAATACTTAAATTCACTGTCTATGAGCCTGCAAATAGATGCCAATTTTTAGAGGGTGATTTGGCTCTAGCTATCCAAAATTTAAATTCACATATACCCTTTGACCTAGTGATTCAGCTCCTAAAGTCTTTGTCAGACAAAGATTCTCATTCTTTGATGTAAAGCTGAACATACAAGTATGATTATTAATATGGTTATTATTTGAAATGGCAAAACAGTAGAACAGACTTCAATGTTCATGGAGAATAGTGATAAAAATATATTATGCTGCAACTGTGAAATGGAATAATATGTGAATTTTCTTTTTAAAAGAATGCAGCACATACGTGTTCTGACATGGAGATATTGTCTGTGATATGTTGTTTGATGAACAAAAAAGGCATAGAATTCAGTTTGTATACATACACACACACACACACACACACACATATGGCAGGTCACTTTTGGGATGTTAATTTGTGTTTGGTGGCCTTTCTTTGTCTCCCCCCTTCCTCCCCTAGTCTGAAAGGGGAGCCATGCCCTTAGATATATTTTTTTTTTTTTTGCTTTGGTTTTTGCAGGAGAGAAAATAAAGCTGCTTGAAATTGATGGCTCTCCTTTAGCACAGTACAAGGCTGGGCTCTCAGGGAGGGCAAAGTGGAAGTTCTGTCAGTTAAGGATGATGATGATGATGATGACGAGGAGGAGGAGGAGGAGGAGAAGAGGGAGGGAGGGAACAGGGAGGGGGCTTTTTCGAATGTAGGAAAAGTAGGAACCTGAGGTCTTGGGTTTCCTGAGCACCATGGACCCTTCCATGCATCAGGAAGAGTAACCCAGGAGGAGGCCACATCTGGAGTAGGGTTGGGGGACTGGCTGTCAGCCTCAAGGGCATCCTTGTCCCCAACAGAGGCTGGAAGTGGCAGAGCCCCAACCCACAGTTCCCATGAGGCTGCCCTCAACCTACAGTTTTCAATGGAATTGGCATAAATAGACCTTCAGAGGGTCCAGCCAGTGCTCTGGCTCTTCTGAGATTCTGGGATCTTTCCTCATATCGAGAGAGAGAGAGAGAGAGAGAGAGAGAGAGAGAGAGAGAGAGAGAGAGCGCCCATACTGACATACTGAATTTTCTACCAGTTTCAAAGAAGGTTAACATTGGATTTAAATTGAGTGATGGAAAATAACATTCTGTGATATTCCTTGTACATTTGAGATTGTAGACAAAGATTCAGATTGTCTGCAAACATGTTTGTGTATGCATATAAAGGGGTGAGGCAGAGTCCCTTCAAATTGTTCTGAGAGATTCCCTCTGGGAAGGGGATGGGGCTGGAGGCTGTTGCTTTTTTTTTTTTTAAATAATTTTAGTTTTTAGAGTGGTTTAAGGTTCAAAGCAAAACTGAGCAGAGGATGCAGAATTCCATATGTCCGCTGTCCCCACATGTGCATAGCCTCTTTCACTATGAACATCCTGATGGCATATTATATCTATCTATGGTTTTGGACAAAAGCATAATGACATGCATGGGCCATTATAGTGTCACACAGGATAGGTTCACTGCCCTGAAATCCTCGGCTCTTCTGGTCATTCTTCTCTCCTCCTACCCCTGGCAACCAGATATTTTAAATTTTTTCCTTAATTCTGACTTTTCTAGAATGTCACAGAATTGGAATCAGTAAGCATATAGCCTTTTCAGATTCACTTAGTAATATGTATTTTAGGTTCCGCCATATCTCTTGTGTTTTCTTTCTTTTTTTTTTGTACTGGGGATTGAACTCTGGGGGTGCTTTACCACTGAGATACATCCCCAGTCCCTCAGTTTTTAAATTTTTAAACACAGTTTCTCACTAAGTTGCTGAGGCTGGCCTCAAATTTGCAATCTTCCTATCTCAGCCTTCTGAGTCACTAGGATTATAGGTGTATGCCATTGTACCTGGTTCTCCATGTCTCTTGGTGGCTTGGAACCTGATTTATTTTCACCACGGAGTGCTATTCCACTATTGGATGTGCCACTGTTTATATATTCACCTACTGAAGGACATCTTGGTTGCTCCCAAGTTTTGGTAATTACATGGGAGCTGTTTTGACTTTATATATTTCCATTTTGATTGAATATTGTTCAAGCATGTATCATTTTAGTATAAAATAAGAAGGCATATTCTAGAGTTACTATAAAGCACAGTTAAAAATATAGGGCTTTCTCCACCCCTTTACCAGTGCTTTTTTACTTTGTTGGTTTTAAACAAACCACTTTGTGGTTTAAAAATTTATGTGCAGATTAGGCAAACAGAATGAAGATCAAGACATATGGATATAAATGATACTCTGTAGATTGTTACTAGACAAAAAAAACATTTAAAAATCTTTTTAGTATCTTGTTTGAAAGAAAAATGAATTCATTCAATCTCCACTCATATCTCCAGAAAGACTACTTTTGAATTCAGTTTTTCTTTTCCCCTTTATTATTTAGACTGAGAGTTTGTTCAGAGAAGTTACCGACTTGCCTGAGGGTGTATAGAAAGAAAGTGGCAGAGCTGGATTTAGACTCTGGCCTCCTGATTGTTGACATGGAGGATGGAGCCTGGTCCATTTGTCCTCTTTCCTCTGTCACCTTTTACAACTGCTCCCTTCTGGCCTGCTCTGCTCTAAGAAGCTCATCTCAGAATCCCCTACTATCCATTTGCTGAGGTCCATTAGGCCTGTTATCAATCATCATGATCCTATTTGACTTCAGTCTATCCAACTGTCCCTAAAAATCAGCAACAGATCTCAGAAATCCCAGTATTTTGCCATCTGTGCTTGATTTCTCAGACTGTGTTTTGCTCCTGGAAATAGCATCAAATTTTGTGTGGGTGTTGTGCTGACTTGAGGTTTGGGCAACACCCCTGTTCCATGTGCTGACCCACCACATACCCTCTCTAGGCAGCCAGGTGGCTCCTCCCTAGACTGTGGCAATCAGAGAGCTTAGTTTTCCAAACTGTAGCCCATAGAAGGATGGATGGGCCAGGTCTGGCACCTGTTCCTTCTCTTCCTAGGACAGGTACTGGACCAGGTAACCTTCAGGCAGGATAATAGCACAGGATGGTCACACAGGCCAATCTGAGGTCACTGCTCAGGCATGGAACCTGGACAAATAACTCAGTCTCCTGAAGCTTCCATTCCTTTGCTCTTAAATTGAGGCTAATGATAGCAGCTGCCTCTGAGCTCTATTGGGAGACCTCATAGCCTGGACCCAGCGCATGTGAGAGATCAGTCTTTGGCATTTCCAGTCTCCTTCTGGGTGGTGGGCTCACTCATCACCTGGTGGGGCCATGTCTGCAGAGAGCAGCACCATACCCAGCACCACCATCCTGTCTACCAGCAGCATCCCTAGGAAGCAGCAGGGTGGATCATTTGGTGTGAGCCTTGTGATCCTGTTTTAATAGGTCAACTGTTATTAACAGAAGCATCAGAGGACCAAGAGAAATGGCATGTGGAAGACAGGTAATCCACCCTGCCCCCATACAGGACCACGGCCTAATTCTTGGAACCTGTGATATATGTTACTTCATATGGCAAAAGAGACTTTGAGGATATGATTAAAGATTTTGAGATGGAGAGATTATCTGGTATTATCTGGGAGGGGGCTATCTAATCTTAAAGGTCCTTGAAAAGGAAAGAGCCAGGAGGATGAGACTTAGAGGAGATGTGATGGTGGAAGAGTCAGAGAGATCTGAAGGTGCCACTGTCTGGTTTGGAGGTGGAGGAAGGGGCCAGGAACCAAGGAAGGCAGGGGCTCTTCAGGCTGCACAAGCCAAGGGAATGGGTTCTCCCCTGGAGCATCCAGAGTGAGTCTGGCCCTGGCCCTGCTGACACCTTGACTCTGGCCCAGTGAAATCCTTTTCAGACTTCTGACCTCTGAAACTGTAATACAGTAAATTTGTCTCATCCTGAGTCACTAAGTTGGAGGTAATTTGCTATAGCTGCCATGGAAAATTAATGTGAGACATCTCAAAATGCTGGACTAGAAAGGCAGACCTGGATGTTCACCTTGTTTTTGAATCAAGTGAACAAAATGGTCTTATCAGTAAGGCTTACACCAGTGGTGAATCATGCTGCGATAGTAAGGCCCACTGACTTTGAAACGTGGGATCATGTTTTTCTATGTGTTGACAAAGAGAGCAAGAGACAGAGAGAGGAGGCAAGAAGAGGAGAGGCCTTTAAAAGGAAGTGTCCCAGTGCTTGGTAAAACAAGGGATTTTACCTGGTCTCCTGTGAGGTGGCACCTGTGGGCTGATGGCGTTGGTTCCCATGATGACATACTCATAGTGGACTCCTGGGTTGGGTTGCTGGTGTATCATCTGATGGCAGAAAAGTCAGTGTCACTGCTGTGGCACACATGTGTGTCCCCTTTCCTGCTGACCTGGGTTACAATAGTACGAGTGGTGTATTGCCACATGAGAAGGTTCATTCACATCTAGTAATGTTAGTGACCCTGTGGCAGATGAAACCAAGCTATTTCCAGAGGGCTTCTCATCATTTGAAGAACGAAGAACTTGATTCTTGAGCAGATCAGAAGCAAACTAGGCTGAGAGTCAAGATTTTATAAATACCACATAGGAAGCAGAACCTTTCTGTTGGCTGCCAGCCATTCTAGGCCATGGCTTTGCATTTGCTCCATGCTCCCTATATGTTCCACATAGATAAATATGTCTCCGCTGCAGGAGAACCTGTTTGAACACTAGGTGGTGAGACATACAAACAAGGATGAAACCTCCTTGGTAGAGCAGACCTGGAGCATTAAGTTTCTTTAAAGTCCTCTACTTGGTCAGAGAGACTAGCTCAATCTATCCCTTGTTGGCTTTCTGCACCCCACCCCTTTTTCATTTATGGAAAGTTCTAGAATCACAAAGAGATGGGATCAGAAAAATGGTTCATAAGGGAAGTAAGTCTTCTTGGGTCATATTCTTTCAGGAACCAGTGACAAAGAGACAGGACAGCAAGCAGGAAGCTACTGGAAGTCAGCCCTAGAAGAGTATCTGGGATGGAAACACAACGTCTGTGAGCAGGGCCTGTGGAGTAAGCACAAAGTCCTAATGCCCGTTGCTGTCACCAGGGGAGGCAGGGCTTGGGCTCAATGAAGCAACAGAATGAGGATTTACAGTATTTGAGCCAAGCAAGGAGACGCTGCCATGTTTGATGAAGTGGCTGTCTATCTGGCCATCTGTGATCTAGAGCAAGTCTCTGAATCCAACAGTTTTTGATTTCTTCATCTGGAGAAAAGAGGAGGTGAGAGTCACAGTTGGTTTCTTAGGTCCTGTGTTCCTATGGTACTGCTGACTGGCTCCAGAACCGGTGTGGGGAGTGTGAGGGGGTGGGGGGGTCCTGTGCCTGTCCTTCCTGTTTATGTCATCATGCCATCATCTCTCACCCCCTGCCTCCTTGTGGAGTGGGTCTCCATCCCATCAGTCACCCAGAGGTAGGCAGACATGAAAAGCACTGGGTTTCCTACACCACGCACCCATCCCAACTCATGGGTGTTGTGTGGGAATGTGGTAGTGAGCACAGAGCCCTGAAGGACACAGTTGTGTGACTGTGGGTTCCTGCTCTCTACCCTATCCCCGTCACCTACACACTCTGTTACTGCCCCCATTCCTCTCGTGCCTCTTCTGCCAGTCCAAGCCTTGTCCTGTTTATGAAATTATTGTTGGCCGCCTTTCCAAGACCACCCACAGCAGGCCTTTCACAACCCCAGTCTCTGATACCGTTTCAAATTTAACCAGAGTGAACCCACCAAGTGGATAGCTTAAAAAAAAAAAAAACACCCAAATTGACTGTAACAAGGCATTCTTTGTAATTTCTAGTCCACTACATAGACCCAAGAGGAATGGACACAGAGCTGTAGAGTTGAAGAAATAATCACAATGCAATTAATTATATTTCTAAAACTCTGACACAGCAAATGTTATGTAGACCAGCAAGGCTTTGGGGACAGAGTATGTATATTTATTGGTGAGCTCATTCTTTCTTTTCTTTTTTTTTTTTTTGTGAGCTCATTCTTTTTATCCAAACATAATTTTAAGCTTTTATTTCTGGTCACCCTTTATTTCCTGATCTTTTCAGGAGACTGGATTCTAGTTGTTTCTTTTTAAAAAACAGGGACTTTTAAAACTGTTTGGCAACTTGATATTCTAGTTTTAAATAAAGTAGATCACAGTTCTCCTTTGTGAAGCGGGGAACTTCTAGTAAACCTCAAGGCTGTTGCTCTAAGCTTTATCGTTTCATCTGGAGGGGTCTGGAGCGCTGGATTCTTCATTTGCTTTAGCAGAGTTTGAAGAGGGCTGGGAGCTGGGAGTGGTCTTGCATTTGACATTTGCTTTCTTTTGCCGTGAAAAGAAAACATGCCAAATTAGCATTAGGAGGGAAGTGCCTGGAGGAGATCCAGTGCTCATGAAATAAAGGATATGTTTGCCTCTGATTTGGTTCAACAAGTAAAATTGGTTTTACTGGGTCAATAAACTCAAGAGTACCAAGCATCTGGTAGAGTTTAAAGTTTCTATGAGCGGGGTACATTCAGGGGTAAATGACAGCGATGAGTGCCAAGCGTTGAAGGGGTACCTCCAACCAGCTCCACGCAAATGATTTTATTGAGCCCAAGGAATGATTTATTGATTATTTGCCCTAAGTGTGTTCTTTGGAAGCAACCAGATACAAAATCTCGAGAAGAGCCCAGAACCATCTATACTCACATAGACATCCAAGATTTCGTTCGTGGGACCTTCGGCCAAAAAGGACTCGCCAGCAGTGCTCGAGATCTCATTGGGACGCTTGTAGGTGAACATGGTCCCTCCGCCCTCATATTTTCCAGGACGGTCAATCGCCCAGTTCCCATTGATGATGGAGCGGCCAGAACGACTTCGTAAGGCTGTGGAGAAAAACGAGAGTCCTTCAGATCAGTCCCTCAGATCAGTCCTCCAGAAACTGAACTCACCTCCCCAGCTGCTGGCCTATTCCTCCGTCCAGGGTTTTGTCATGGTCCTCTCTGTGCCGCGTTCTTCCACACACCTGACCAGGACCAGGCGCCGTCTTTAACCGGCTTGGTTTCCCTCTACCACTTGGACTTAGTATAGGCCCGGAGGATGGGAGTGGTTAGGAGAAAAGGATGCAGAAAGGGAGAAGGAAAGGAGAAAAGGATGCAGAAAGGGAGAAGGAAAGAAGAAAGTTAGGGGTGGGAGACAAAAAGAGGGAGAAGGGCAACTAAGTTGTATTATATGCCATTATCTAGGTGAGAGGTTGCATGTGGGCCACCCAGTCGCTGATTTTAGCCAGTAGATGGGCTTGATGTGGCTTATGTAGTCCCTTCCTTCCTTCCTTCCTTCCTTCCTTCCTTCCTTCCTTCCTCCCTCCCTCCCTCCCTCCCTCCCTTCCTTCCCCTCAATTTGAGAATTGGGAAGTTTTACACATTGCTGCTTAGCAATGTAATTTCTAGTCCACTACATAGACCCAAGAGGAATGGACACAGAACTGTAGAGTTGAAGAAATAATCACAATGCAATTAATTATATTTCTAAAACTCTGACACAGCAAATATTATGTAGACCAGCAAGTTTTATAACATTGCTAAGCAGACTTATTCTCATTTTTTCAGATATGGGTTCAGAGATGCGAGGGGACTTGTTAAAGTTCACCAGGACCAGAGTGACAGATCTGTGCTTTGAAATCCACACTCAGGAAGCAGGTGATAAAGGAGAAAAGGGGCAAGGAACAAGGTGTTTAGATCAGTGGAGAAGAAAGAATTTCCTCAGATACATCTGACATGATGAGACTAGCAAGCCAATGGTGGATTGGGCTGAGAGATGTACCCATTTTTAATTTTTTTTAATAGTTGTTTTTTAAAAAAAATATTTATTTTTTAGCTTTAGGTGGACACAATATCTTTATTTTATTTTTATGTGGTGCTAAGAATTGAACCCAGTGCCTCACACATACCAGGCGAGCACGCTACTACTTGAGCCATATCCCCAGCCCCTAATAGTTGTTTTTTTAAATAGTTGGACAGAATGCCTTTATTTTATTTATCTTTTTAATGTGATGCTGAGGATTGAACCCAGTGCCTCACATATGCTAGGCAAGTGTTCTGTCACTGAGCCACAACCCCAGCCCCAAGATGTTCCAGTTTTAAAAGCCATATACATAGTGGCCCCAGGATGGCCACTGGCTCCTTGTACCTTCATTTTACAGAATACTTAATTTAACTTTTTATAATTTAGTATGGAAAATTTTGTTCATAAAAGCAGAGAGAATAGTACAATAAATCCTTACATATGCATCAACAAGCTTCGACAATGACCAACTCATAGCTTATCTTGTTTCACTTTGCAAATTCCAGGTCTTATTTATCCTTAAATCTTTCAGTAGGTATCACAAATAAAAGGATTCTTTCTTTGTTAAATCCACTTTCAGTAGCATTTCTATGATGGGTCTTCCCAGAGACCAGACCTGCACCGGCAGAAGCTTCATGAGGGTGCAGAAGGGTCTCCAAACTCAGATATCTTCCCCTGCACATGCCACCCTTAGCTGGCTGGTTGCCATGGATACTGGGAGAGCACAGGTAGGGAGCTCAGAATACTGTGTTATAAAATCAATTCAGCTTATTGAGTGGCAAAGAAGAGTCAGGGGTGAAGACAAGGAAGGACAAGTTTGAAACTTTTTTTTTTTAATTAAAACTTTTTTTTTTTTTTTTTAAAGAACCACATTTCTTGAGAGTGGTCCAGACAGTGCTGCCATTTCTACACTTCCCACCAATTCCCCAACTATCTCCAATCTGGGAGCTCAGAATACTGTGTTATAAAACCAATTCAGCTTTTTGAGTGGCAAAGAAGAGTCAGGGGTGAAGAGGAGGAGGGACAGGTTTGAAACTTTTTTTTTTTTTTAATTAAAACAATTAAAAATAATGCCCCCATTATTTCACTGAAAAAATTCAAATGAATGTCACCAAGGCCTCTATGCTGTTAAACCCAATGGTTATTTTTGGGGTCTCATCTTCCTAGATGGAGGAGCAGCCTCGAGCTCTGCTTCATTCGACTGCAACACTCTCCCATTGGATTCTGGGACCTGCACTCAGCCTGCTTTCCTCTTGCTCTGAGTCTCCTGTTTTCTGTTTCATTGTGTCTCTATGTAGCCACTAAGTATTAGAGTTCCTTAGGATTAAGAGTAGACTTGTCATGGGCACTGAATTCCTTTTCTGAGCAATTTCATTTATGCCAAGGCTTTAATTAGTATATGCCAGTGACTTCCAAATTTAGTTCCCAGACTTTGCCTCTGGCCCCAGACTTTTACATCTAATTGCCTTCTTGACAGCTTCATTTGGGTGTCTTAAGGCTGAACCCAGCTGGACCTTTCAGTTTCTGATCCCAGGAAATGTATCATCATCCATCTAACCAGAAACTCAGGAAATATCATAGGCCCAGTCTCTCTTTTTAACCTTTTGTATCTAATCCATCTTAAAGATTTTATTTAATCTCCTCCATATTGCTTGAACCATCTACTTCTCTTCATGTCCACTTCTATAATTCAGGGCAAAAATACTTTTACATCTTATTCAGACTCATTCAAGAACCTTCTAATTGTTCTTCCTATTTTCTTCTTCTCAGCCAGATAAGATTTTTAAATTCTTTTCAGAATTCAGATTGGATGACCAACTATGGCTTAAGCTCCTTGAATGACTTTCATTAAATCTCAGGGGTAAAAATAAAGCAAGCCCAGTTATTTTATATACCTAACTGATGTAGCCCCAGGCTCCTCTGTCTCTCTGTGCTCTGTTCTACTATATCAGCTCATCAAAGACATCATGTTTTCTCCACAATGCTGTCTCATTTTTTCTGAAAATTCTGCGCCAACTCCAAATCTTGTTCATTCCTTAGATATTGGCTGTCCGGGGGCCTTAGATATTGGCTGTCCTGGGGAGGTTTTTTCCCATCCTATCCAGCCTGCATCTTCCCTGGTATGCTCTATGAGATGCAAGAGGCTTCCTTCAAGGTCTTTAACTCAGTTTGCATATAAATCTATCCGCATAACTATTTGATTAATGTTTATTTCCCAGGACATTGTAAGCTCCAAAAGGGCAAAGACTGTGGTGTTTATTCATTGTTACAGTTCTAAGGCTCAGCACAGTGTTCACATAATAGGAACTTAATATACATTTGCCAAAAAAGATAGAATGCTCAAATGATAGACAGGCCAAGAAAGATAAGTAGGCAATTCACAGAAAACCAGGTACAAGTATACTATAAGCAAACAAAAAGTCGTTTTGCCTTACATATAATTTAAGAAATGCAAATCAAAATCTTGCTTATAGCCAAAGCAACCCTTAGCAAGAAGAGTGAGTATATTTTTGACCCACCAGATTGGCAAATATTAAAAAAAATTATTATTGCCAGTGCTGAACCTATATAGCCACGCTGGAGATCAATTTGGTTACACTAGTAAAACTTTAAATGTCCACACACTTTGATGCAAGAATTCTAGTTCCTCAAGTGATAATCTTTTGTAAGTATACAAAAATATTTTATTTCTTTTAAAAATTTAATTAATTAATTATAATTATGTATATATGACAGCAGAATGAATTTTGATTCATTGTACACAATTGCAGCACAACTTTTCATTTCTCTGGTTGTACATGATGTAGCGTCACACCATATGTGCAGTCATACATGTACCTAGGGTAATAATGTCCGCCTCATTCAACCATCTTTCCTGCCCCCATACTTCCTCCCCACCCTCTCTTCCTTTGCCCAAAGTTCCTCCATTTTCCCCATTCCCCCACCCCTCCATTATGGATCAGTATCCACTTATCAGAATATTTGGCCTTTGGTTTTTTGTGATTGGCTTACTTCACTTAGCATGATATTCTCCAACTCCATCCATTTACCTGAAAATGCCATAATTTTATTCTATTTTAATGCTGAGTAATATTCCATTGGTTATATATACCAAGTTTCTTTATCCATTCATCTATTGTAGGGCATCTAGGTTGGTTCCATAGTTTAGCTATTGTGAATTGAGCTGCTATAAACATTGATCTGGTTGTGTTACTATAATATATTGATTTTAAGTCCTTTGGATATAGACCGAGGAGTGCGATACCTGAGTCAAATGGTGGTTTTCCAAGTTTTCAAAGGAATCTCCCTCCATACATGCTTTCCAGATTGGTTGCACCAATTTGCAGTCCCACCAGCAATGTATGAGTGTGCCTTTTCCCCCTCACATCCTCGCCATCACTTATTGTTCATAACTGCCATTCTGACGGGTGTGAGATGAAATCTTATAGTATTTTTGATTTGCATTTCTCTAATTACTATAGGTGTTGAACATTTTTTCATATATTTGTTGATCGACTGTATATCTTCTTCTGAGAAGTGTCTGTTCAGCTCCTTAGCCCATTTATTGATTGGGTTGTTTGTTTTTTTGGTGTTAAGTTTTTTGAGTTCTTTATATATCCTTAAGATTAGTGTTCTATCTAACATGTGTGTGGCAAAAATTTGCTCCCAAAATGTAGGCTATCTCTTCACTCATTGATTGTTTCTTTTGCTGAGAAGAAGTTTTTTAGTTTGACTCCATCCCACTTATTGATTCTTGATTTTATTTCTTACACTTTAGGAGTCCTGTTAAGGAAGTCGGGGCCTAATCCTGCATGATGAAGATTTGGGCCTACTTTTTCCTCTATTGGGCATAGGGTCTCTTGTCTAATTACTAGGTCCTTGATCCACGTTGAATTGAGTTTTGTGCATGGTGAGAGATAAGGGTTTATTTTCATTTTGCTGCATATGAATTTCCAGTTTCCCCAGCACCATTTGTTGAAGAGGCCATATTTTCTCTAATGTATGTTTTTCGCATCTTTGTCTAGTAAGAAATAACTGTATTTATCTGGGTTTGTCTATGTGTCTTCTATTCTGTACCATTGGTCTACATGTCTATTCTGGTGCCAATACCATGCCATTTTTGCTACTATAGTTTGTAGTATAGTTTAAGGTCTGGTATTGTGATGCCTCCTGCTTCACTCTTCTTGCTAAGGATTGCTTTGGCTGTTCTGAGTCTCTTATTTTTCCAAATGAATTTCGTGACTGCTTTTTCTATTTCTATAAGGAATGATGTTGGGATTTTAATTGGAATTGCATTGAATCTGTATAGCATCAAATCTATAGTTTTGGGTAGTATGGCCATTCTGACAATATTAATTCTGCCTATCCAAGAGCATGGGAGGTCTTTCCATCTTCTAAGGTCTTCTTCAATTTCTTTCTTTAGTGTTCTATGGTTTTCATTGTAGAGGTCTTTCACCTCTTTTGTTAAATTGATTCCCAAGTATTTTTTTTTGAGGCCATTGTGAATGGGGTAGTTTTCCTAATTTCTCTTTCAGGGGATTCATCACTGATGTATAGAAATGCATTTGATTTATGGGTATTGATTTAATATCTAATATCCTGCTACTTTGCCAAATTAATTTATTAATTCTAGAATTTCTCTGGTGGAAGTTTTTGGATCCTCTAAGTATGGAATCATGTCATCAGCAAATAATGATAGTTTGAGTTCTTCTTTTCCTATTCATATCCCTTTAATTTCTTTCATCTGTCTAATTGCTCTGGCTAGAGTTTCAAGGACTATATTTAATAGAAGTGATGAAAAGAGGGCATCCCTATCTTGTTCTAGTTTTTAGAGGGAATGCTCCCAATTTTCTCCATTTAGAATGATGTTGGCCTTGGTTTTAGCATAGATAGCTTTTACAATGTTGAGGTATGTTCCTATTGCCCCTAGTTTTTCTAGTGTTTTGAACATGAAAGGATGCTGTATTTTGTCAAATGCTTTCTCCTCATCAATTGATATAATCATATGATTCTTATCTTCAAGTCTATTGATGTCATGAATTACATTTATTAATTTCCATATGTTGAACAAACCTTGCATCCCTGAAATGAACCCGACTTGATCATGGTGCACTATTTAAAAAATATATTTTTGTATGTAATTTCCAGAATTTTTGCATCCATATTCATCAGGGATATTGGTCTGAAATTTTCTTTCCTTGATGTGTCTCTGCCTGGTTTTGTTATCAGGCTAGCTTCATAGAATGAGTTTGGAAGGGCTCCCTCCTTTTCTATTTCATGGTATTGGTATTAATTCTTTGTAGATCTTGCAGAACTCAGCTGTGAATCTGACTGGTCCCAGGCTTTTCTTGGTTGGTAGGCTTTTGATGGTGTCTTCTATTTCCTTGCTTGAAACTGATCTGTTTAAATTGTGTATGTCCTCTTGACTCAGTTTGGGTTGATCCTATGCCTCTAGAAATTTGTTGGTGTGTGGGAAGCCGTTCTCACACCTGATTGGTCTACCTCCCTGACTGGGGTGTGAGGCGCTCAGGCCAGCTGTGTGAGAGCTTTATCCCCACCCTTTCCAGGTAATTCATTAGAAAGGCAGATTTTTTGTAATTCCCTTCCTAATTTGTCCCAAGTATGTAAATTTGGTGAATCTTGGTCACAAACCAAGGGCAAAATTTACCTACAACCTTTAAGAATTGTAATAGTTGAGTCTTTTTTATCTGTTTTCCTTTCTGATTAATTATCGTTTCTAAAATAGTCAAGTACATGTCCTTATCAGTAGAAGTTGAATTTCCCATTATTAATAATTTAAAGTCTCGTCGCTTCAATACCTCCTGGTACTTTTGTGACCCCCAAATAGTCACCAATTCCTTATTTCTATAGCGCGCTCCCACTCAATCTAGTTAATCTAATATGCCCCACGTTGGGCGCCAAATCTGCTGCGTGACCAGCATGCTAGCTTCATACTAGAGGTTCCAAACATAGAAGTTAACTAGTGAGATCAAAATAAAGACACATAAACTCAATTTACCTTTTTCTTGCCCAGCTAAGAGATGGCCCTTCCCGGCTCCTGCCTCAAGCCACCTGATGTGGTAGCGAGATTTACACAAGAGACCAGCAGGAGAGAGGAGGAAGCATGCCAGAGAGTGGGCTTTTATTGGGGAACAAAAAATTCAGGGGAAAAGTCCATCCAATGAAGGCCGAGGGGGACAGCATTCCAAAGTCAGGGTCAGTGATTGGTTTCCAGGTCAATGGTCAGTCACACCCCCACACGGACAGGCCCTCGCACCTGGAAAGGGTGGGGATAAAGCTCTGACACAGCTGGCCTGAGCGCCTCACACCCAGTCAGGGAGGTAGACCAATCACGTGTGAGAACAACTTCCCACATTGGTGTCTTCCAGGTTTTCTATTTTACTGGAGTATAAATTTTGAAAATAGTTTCTAATTGTCTTTTGTATTTCAATAGTGTCTGTTGTGATATTTTTTTAATCACAAATTTTTAATAATTTGAGTTTTCTCTCTTCTTTTTGTTAGGGTGGCTAAGGTTTTGTCAATTTTATTTATTTTTTCAAAAACCCAGCTTTTTTATTTGTCAATTTTTTGATTTTTTTTTCTTTTGTTTCAATTTCATTGATTTCTGTCCTGATTTTAATTATTTCCTGTCTTCTACTACTTTTGGTGTTGGTCTGTTCATTTTCTAGGTCTTTGAGATATAATGTCAGGCAATTTATTTGTTGACTTTTTATTCTTTTTAATGAATGAGCTTAATGCAATGAACTTTCCTCTTTGCACTGCTTTCATAATGTCCCAGAGATTTTATTAAGTTGTATCAGAATTTTCATTTACTTCTAAGAATTTTTTTATCTCCTTCCTCCTGTCTTTTGTTGTCCATGTGTAATTCAATAGCATATTGTTTAATCTCCAGGTGTTGGAGTAGCTTCTATTTTTTATTTTATCATTGATTTCTAATTTCATTCCATTATGGTCAGATAGAATGCAGGGTAGTATCTCTAATTTTTTTTGTATTTGCTAAGACCTGCTTTGTGGCATAACATGTGGTCTATTTTGGAGAAGAATCCATGTGCTGCTGAGAAGAAAGTGTATTTGCTTGTTGACAGATGGAATATTCTATATATGTCTGTTACGTCTAAATTATTGATTGTTTTATTGAGTTCTATAGTTTCTTTGTTTAGTTTTTGTTTGGAAGATCTATCCAGTGGTGACAGAGGTATATTATAGTCACCCAATATTATTATGTTGTGGTTTATTTGGTTCTCATATCGGAGAAGTGTTTGTTTGATATGCACAAATGCCTCATTGTTTGGGGCATAGATATTTATAATTGTTATGTCTTGTTGATGTATAAATCCCTTAAGCAGTATGAAATGTCATTTTTTTATCCCTTTTCACTAGCTTTGGTTTGAAGTGCACGTTATTTGATATGAGGATGAAAACCCCTGCTTGTTTACATGGTCCATGTGAGTGGTATCTTTTTTTCCCACCCTTTTACCTTCAGTCTGTGGGAGGAGTCTCTTGAAGGTAGAATATTGTTGGTTTTTTTAAAAAAATTCAGTCTGTCAGTCTATGCCCTCTAATTGATGAGTTTAGGCTGTTTACATTCAGGGTTATTATTGAAATATGATTTGTATTCCCAGACATTTTGGTTTATTTTTGGTTTTTAACTTGACTTGGTTTCTCCTTTGATTGGCCTTTCCTTTAGTTTAGTTCCTCCTTTTGCTGATTTTCATTGTTGTTTTTCATTTCCTCCTTGTGGAATATTTTGCTGAGAATGCTCTGTAGTGCAGGCTTTCTTGCTATAATTTTTTTAAGCTTTTGTTTATCATGAAAGGTTTTTATTTCTTAATCAAATCTGAAGCTTAATTTTGCTGGATATAAGATTCTTGCTTGACATCCATTTTCTTTCAGAATATGTTGTTCAGTATATGTTGTTCCAGGATCTCCTGGCTTTGAGAGTCTGGGTTGAAAAATCTGCTGAGATCTGAATTGGTCTCTCCCCCTATATATAATCTGTTTCCTCTCCTGTGGCCTTTAAGAGTCCATGCTTATTCTGTGTGCTAGGCATTTTCATTATAATGTGACTTGGTGTAGATCTGTTGTAATTTTGTATATTCAGTGTCCTGTAAGCTTCTTGATTTGTTTTTCCAATTCACTCTTCATGTTTGGGAAATTTTCTGATATTATTTCATTGAAGAGACTATGCATTACTTTGGTTTGAATCTCTGTACCTTCCTCTATCCCAACAAATCTTAGATTTGGTCTTTTTTTTTTGATTTTTTATTGTTGGTTGTTCAAAACATTACAAATTTCTTGACATATCATATTCCACACTTTGATTCAAGTGGGTTATGAACTCCCACCTTCACCCCATACACAGATTGCAGAATCACATCAGTTACACATCCATTGATTTACATATTGCCATACTAGTGTCTGTTGTGCTTCGCTGCCTTTCCCATCCTCCACCATCCCCCTCCCCACCTCTCCCCTCCCCTCCCCTCCTCTCTCTCTACCCCCTCCACTGTATAACCCTGAGGGACTCCTTCCATTTCCAAGCAATTTCCCTTCTCTCTCCCTTTCCCTCCCACCTCTCATCCCTGTTAAATGTTAATCTTTTTCTCATGCTCTTCGTCCCTACTCTGTTCTTAGTTACTCTCCTTATATCAAAGAAGACATTTGGCATTTGTTTTTTAGGGATTGGCTAGCTTCACTTAGCATAATCTGCTCTAATGCCATCCATTTCCCTGTAAATTCTATGATTTTGTCATTTTTTAATGCAGAGTAATACTCCATTGTGTATAAATGCCACATTTTTTTTATCCATTCATCCATTGAAGGGCATCTAGGTTGGTTCCACAGTCTTGCTATTGTGAATTGTGCTGCTATGAACATCGATGTAGCAGTGTCCCTGTAGCATGCTCTTTTTAGGTCTTTAGGGAATAGACCGAGAAGGGGAATAGCTGGGTCAAATGGTGGCTCCATTCCCAGCTTTCCAAGAAATCTCCATACTGCTTTCCAAATTGGCTGCACCAATTTTCAGTCCCACCAGCAATGTACAAGTGTACTCTTTTCCCCACATCCTCGCCAGCACTTGTTGTTGTTTGACTTCATAATGGCTGCCAATCTTACTGGAGTGAGATGGTATCTTAGGGTGGTTTTGATTTGCATTTCTCTGACTGCTAGAGATGGTGAGCATTTTTTCATGTACTTGTTGATTGACTGTATGTCCTCCTCTGAGAAGTGTCTGTTCAGGTCCTTGGCCCATCTGTTGATTGGGTTGTTTGTTCTCTTATTGTCTAATTTTTTGAGTTCTTTGTATACTCTGGATATTAGGGCTCTATCTGAAGTGTGAGGAGTAAAGATTTGTTCCCAGGGTGTAGGCTCCCTATTTACCTCTCTTATTGTTTCTTTTGCTGAGAAAAAACTTTTTAGTTTCAATAAGTCCCATTTGTTGATTCTAGTTATTAACTTTTGTGCTATGGGTGTCCTATTGAGGAATTTGGAGCCCGACCCCACCGAATGTAGATCATAGCCAACTTTTTCTTCTATCAGATGGCATGTCTCTGATTTGATATCAAGCTCCTTGATCCATTTTGAATTCACTTTTGTGCATGGCGAGAGAAAGGGATTCAGTTTCATTTTGTTGCATATGGATTTCCAGTTTTCCCAGCACCATTTGTTGAAGATGCTATCCTTCCTCCATTGCATGCTTTTAGCCCCTTTATCAAATATAAGATAGTTGTAGTTTTGTGGATTGGTTTCTGTGTCCTCTATTCTGTACCATTGGTCCACCCGCCTGTTTTGGTACCAGTACCATGCTGTTTTTGTTACTATTGCTCTGTAGTATAGTTTGAAGTCTGGTATCGCTATACCACCTGATTCACACTTCCTGCTTAGCATTGTTTTTGCTATTCTGGGTCTTTTATTTTTCCATATGAATTTCATGATTGCTTTCTCTATTTCTACAAGAAATGCCGTTGGGATTTTGATTGGCATTGCATTAAACCTATAGAGAACTTTTGGTAATATCGCCATTTTGATGATGTTGGTTCTGCCTATCCATGAACAGGGTATATTTTTCCATCTTCTAAGATCTTCTTCTATTTCTCTCTTTAGGGTTCTGTAGTTTTCCCTGTATAAGTCTTTCACCTCTTTTGTTAGGTTGATTCCCAAGTATTTTATTTTTTTTTGAAGATATTGTGAATGGAGTGGTTGTCCTCATTTCCATTTCAGAGGATTTGTCGCTGATATACAGGAATGCCTTTGATTTATGCGTGTTGATTTTATATCCTGCCACTTTGCTGAATTCATTTATTAGCTCTAATAGTTTCTTTGTAGACCCTTTTGGGTCTGCTAGGTATAGAATCATATCATCTGCAAATAGTGATAATTTAAGTTCTTCTTTTCCTATTTTTATGCCTTTAATTTCTTTCGTCTGTCTAATTGCTCTGGCCAGTGTTTCGAGAACTATGTTGAACAGAAGTGGAGAGAGAGGGCATCCCTGTCTTGTTCCAGATTTTAGAGGGAATGCCTTCAGTTTTTCTCCATTCAGAATGATGCTAGCCTGAGGCTTAGCATAGATTGCTTTTACAATATTGAGGTATGTTCCTGTTATCCCTAGTTTTTCTAGAGTTTTGAACATAAAGGGATGCTGTACTTTGTCGAATGCTTTTTCTGCATCTATCGAGATGATCATATGGTTCTTATTTTTAAGTCTATTGATGTGGTGAATAACATTTATTGATTTCTGTATATTGAACCAGCCTTGCATCCCAGGGATGAATCCTACTTGATCATGTTGCACAATTTTTTGGATATGTTTTTGTATCCGATTCGCCAGAATTTTATTGAGGATTTTTGCATCTAGGTTCATTAGAGATATTGGTCTGTAGTTTTCTTTCTTTGAAGTGTCTTTGTCTGGTTTAGGTATCAGGGTGATGTTGGCCTCATAGAATGAATTTGGAAGTTCTCCCTCTTTTTCTATTTCCTGAAGTAGCTTGAAAAGTATTGGTATTAGTTCTTCTTTAAAGGTTTTGTAAAACTCTGCTGTATACCCATTCGGTCCTGGGCTTTTCTTACTTGGTAGTCTTTTGATGGTTTCTTCTATTTCCTCAATTGATATTGGTCTGTTTAGGTTGTCTATATCCTCCTGACTCAATCTGGGCAGATCATATGACTTAAGAAATTTATCTATGCCTTCACTATCTTCTAATTTATTGGAGTATAAGGATTCAAAATAGTTTTTGATTATCTTCTGTATTTTTGAAGTGTCTGTTGTGATATTGCCTTTTTCATCCCGTATGCTAGTAATTTGAGTTCTCTCTTTTCTTCTCTTCGCTAGCATGGCTAAGGGTCTGTCGATTTTGTTTATTTTTTCAAAGAACCAACTTTTAGTTTTGTCAATTTTTTCAATTGTTTCTTTTGTTTCGATTTCATTAATTTCAGCTCTGATTTTCATTATTTCTTGCCTTCTACTTCTTTTGCTGTTGTTTTGCTCTTCTTTTTCAAGGATTTTGAGATGGAGTGTGAGATCATTTATTTGTTGGTTTTTTTCTTTTTTTAAGGAATGAACTCCAAGCAATGAATTTTCCTCTTAGAACTGCTTTCAATGTGTCCCATAGATTCCAATATGTTGTGTCTGTGTTTTCATTTATCTCTAAGAATTTTTTAATTTCCTCCTTGATGTCTTCTATAACCCATTGATCATTCAGTAACCTATTGTTCATTCTCCAAGTGATGTATGCTTTTTCCTTCCTTCTTTTATCATTGATTTTCAGTTTCATTCCATTATGATCAGATAAGATGCATGGTATTATCTCTACTCCTTTATATTGTCTAAGAGTTGCCCTATGACATAATATATGATCTATTTTTGAGAAGGATCCATGTGCTGCTGAGAAAAAAGTGTAACTGCTTGATGTTGGGTGGTATATTCTATATATGTCAATTAAGTCTAGGTTATTAATTGTGTTATTGAGTTCTATAGTTTCCTTATTCAACTTTTGTTTGGAAGATCTGTCCAGTGGCGAGAGAGGTGTGTTGAAGTCTCCCATGATTATTGTATGGTGGTCTATTAGACTCTTGAACTTGAGAAGAGTTTGTTTGATGAACATAGCTGCACCATTGTTTGGGGCATAAATATTTATGATTGTTATGTCTTGTTGGTGTATGGTTCCCTTAAGCAGTTTGTAGTGTCCCTCTTTATCCCTTTTGATTAACTTTGGCTTGAAATATATTTTATTTGATATGAGTATGGACACTCCTGCTTGTTTCCGAAGTCCATATGAGTGATATGATTTTTCCCAACCTTTCACCTTCAGCCTATGTATGTCTTTTCCTATCAAATGCGTCTCCTGTAGGCAGCATATTGTTGGGTCTTGTTTTGTGATCCATTCTACTAGCCTGTGTCTCTTAATTGGTGAGTTTAAGCCATTAACATTTAGGGTTATTATTGAGATATGGGTTTTTCTTCCAGCCATATTTGTTTATTTATGTTACTAAACATGGTTTGTTTTCCTCTTTGATTATTTTCCCCCCCTTTACTGTCCTAACTCCCACTGTTGGTGTTCATTGTTATTTTCCATTTCCTCCTCCTGTAATGTTTTGGCGAGGATGTTTTGAAGAAATGGTTTTCTAGCTGCAAATTCTTTTAACTTTTGTTTATCGTGGAAGGTTTTAATTTCATCTTCCATCCTGAAGCTTAATTTCGCTGGATACACAATTCTTGGTTGGAACCCATTTTCTTTCAGTGTTTGAAATATGTTATTCCAGGATCTTCTAGCTTTCAGAGTCTGTGTTGAAAGATCAGCTGTTATCCTGATTGGCTTACCCCTAAATGTAATCTGCTTCCTTTCTCTTGTAGCTTTTAAAATTCTCTCCTTATTCTGTATGTTGGGCATCTTCATTATAATGTGTCTAGGTGTGGATCTCTTATAATTTTGCACATTCGGCGTCCTGTAGGCTTCTAGAATTTGGGATTCTGTCTCATTCTTCATGTCTGGAAAGTTTTCTCGTATTATTTCATTGAATAGACTGCTCATTCCTTTGGTTTGGAGCTCTGTACCTTCCTGTATCCCAATGACTCTTAAGTTTGGTCTCTTAATGTTATCCCATATTTCTTGGATGTTCTGCTCATGGTTTCTTAACAGTCTTGCTGAGCTGTCCATGTTCTTTTCCAGTTGAAATACTTTGTCTTCATTGTCTGATGTTCTATCTTCTAAGTGTTCTACTCTGCTGGTAGTATTCTCCATTGAGTTTTTAAGTTGGTTTATTGCTTCCTGCATTTCTAGGATTTCTGTTTGTTTGTTTTTTATAACCTCTATCTCCCTGTAAAGTTGATCCTTTGCTTCTTGGATTTGTTTGCGTAATTCATTGTCGAAGTGATCTTTCATTGTCTGATTTTGCTGTCTAATGTCTTCCTTGATACTCCAGATCATCTGAGGCATGTATATCCTGAATTCTTTATCTGACATTGCATCTGCTGCAGCTGTTACCTCTTCTAAAGTTGCGTTGACCTGCATTGCTTGTGGTCCTTTCTTTCCTTGTCTTTTCATACTGCTTGCGTTTCTTTCCTGCAGGCGTGGGCGGCGGCTCTGCTCTCTCCTTATTCCAATTGGGGTGTCGTGACTACCATGCCGGCAGGTCACTGGGCCTGTTCTGGGCGCTTGCGGCGGCTCTGTTCTGCCCCTACTCCAATTGGGGTGATGAGTGTACCACGCCGACAGGCCACCGGGCCTGATCCGCTGGTCGGTTGCAGGTTTGCCTACCCTGCAGGCGCGGGCGGCGGCTCTACTCTGCCCCTACTCCAAATGGGGTGACGTGTCTGTCGTACCGGCAGGCCACTGGGCCTGTCCCGCTGGTCGGTCGCAGATCTGCCCACCTTTCGGGCACGGGTGGTGGCTCTGCTCTGCCCCTACTCCAATTGGGGTGTCGTGACTACCCCGCCGGCAGGTCGCTGGGCCTGTTCCTGGCAGGGGCGGTGACTCTGCTACCACGCCGGCAGGCTCCTGGGCCTGATCCGCCGGTCTGTCGCAGGTCTGCCTACCTTGCAGGCGCGGGCGGTGGCTCTGCCCTGCCCCTCCTACCATGCCTGCAGACCACTGTGCCTGATCTGCAAGTTGGTCACAGGTCTGCTCACCCTGCGGGCACGGGTGGCGGTTTCGCTCCGCCCCCACTCCAATTGGGGTCACGTGACCACCACACTGGCAGGGCCTGATCCGGGCGTGGGCGAAGGATCTGCTCTGCCCCTACTCCAGTTGGGGTGATGTGTGTACCACGCTGGCAGGCCGCTGGGCCTGACCCGCCAGTCTGTCACAGGTCTGCTTACCTTGCAAGAGTGGGCGGCGGCTCTGCCCTGCCCTTCCTACCACGCCCGTGTACCACTGGGTCGCGGGTCTGCCCACCTTGTGGGCGCGGGTGGCGGCTCCGCTCTGCCCCCTCTACAATTGGGGTCACGCGGTCACCACGCAGGCGAGCCGCTGGGCCTGCTCAGGGCGCTGGCAGCGGCCCGGCTCCTCCCCTCTGGCTCAATGACAAATCGAGAGAGACTCGGGTGTCTGTGCCTCACCCCCCCACCAGGAGACCAACTGTTTCTGTCGCTGCTGGTATTGATGAAGTTCTCTCCTCCGCCGCTTTCTGATGACATCAGATCTCTGCCATGTTGGTATCCTATGCGAATGGCAGCATTTCGTTCCCCTTGCCAGGCAACCAAAGCAACGGGTGGGTCCTGACCGGCCCTCAGCAGGACCCGGACCGAGAAGCAGTTTCCGCGGGCTCCTAGCCCTGGGCCAGGGCAGTTCCGGGAGCCGGAACTCGGCCGCTCCGTGCTTGGTGTATGCTCTGATAAGAGCAGACTCCAAGAAGCAGCCTCTGCAGGCTCCCCAGCCCTGGGCCAGGGCGGTTCCGGGAGCCGGAACTCGGCCGCCCCGCGCTCGGTGCTCGCTCCGATAAGAGCAGGCACTAAGAAGCACCCAGGCGCTGAACCCTAGCAATCTGTCTGCAAGCCACAGGCGAATGGAAGCCTGAAATTACCTGTTCTATGGCTGAATGAGCTGCGGTCAGTCGAAAACAGGGATGGTGACGTCAGCTTTCCAACATGGTGGCTGCTGGCCTCCTCTGTGGTCTGACCGGTGTGGAGAACCGAGATGGACCGCTTCCTTCCCCCGTCTCGAACCCAGAATTCAGCCCTGAGTACGGTGCTTGCATAGCTGGCAGAAACTGCAGCGCTGTATCCCTGCGTCGCTATCTCCTCATTTCCCAGCGCGCGCTGCAGACTCTAGCCGCGGGGCGATTTGCTGAATAAGCAGTGTTACCCTCCATGCGACAAACCTCTCGCGTTT
Source organism: Marmota flaviventris (assembly GCF_047511675.1). NCBI lineage: Eukaryota > Metazoa > Chordata > Mammalia > Rodentia > Sciuridae > Marmota > Marmota flaviventris. The sequence goes on along the minus strand of NC_092499.1, from coordinate 117,073,481 downwards.
GAGTCCCCGTAGCCGATCCTCGTGCGATGGAAATCCTTCCTCCAGGTTCCGGAGCACCCCACTATTGCTGGAAATTCCTAACAAGATAGCCTTTAGCCGTCCTGACTTGTCATACTCCCACACAGTGAAGCAGCACACGGGGGCAATGCACTCCCCTCGCCGCCATCTTCCCAGATCAGATTTGGTCTTTTGATGGTATCCCATAATTCTTGGATGTTCTGTCCATGGCTTTTTACCATTTTCACTGTGTGGCCAACTTTATTTTCAAGATAGTATATTTGTCTTCATTATTGGATACTCATCTTCCATGTGATCTAGTCTGTTGGTGATGCTTTCTATTGAGTTTTTTTATTTGGTTTATTGTTTCCTTCATTTCAAGGATTTCTGATTTTTTTTCCAGAATCTCTCTCTCTTTCTTGAAGTAATCTTTTGCTACCTGTATTTGCTCCCTTATCTCTTTGTTGGTGTGATCAGTTGTTGCCTGTATTTGTTCTCTAATCTCATTGATGGAGTGATCAATTTTTGCCTGTATTTGCTCTCTTATGTCTTTATTTAATTTGCAGATCATTTTAATTGCATACATTCTGAACTCCTTCTCTGACATTTCAATCAACTGTGCTGTCAATGGATTCCACTATTGTAGTATCTTGGTTTGTTTGGGGCACTTTCTTCCCTTGTTTTTCCATGTTGTCTATGTGTCTTCCTTTCTTGCAGTACAGATCTCAGGTATTACGTTTCTACCTGTAATCTTATAGTTTCCCTGAAGATTACCTGTACCTCCCCTTGGTGTTGGCTTCTAGTCCTTAGCCGGTGTCCCAAGATGGATGCTACTGTAACTAAAGGTGGTGGCAGCAATAGTGGAGGTAATTCAAGATAGCAGTGGGGGTGTCCCAAGATGGATGCAACCACTTTCAGAGATGGGGCTAAAAGGGTGGACCTTACAATGGCTTTGGGCTGCCTGTTTGGAGACGCAGCTGCCTCCAGGCCCTGAATGTTGTCCCAAGGTGGAGGCTACTACATGGGGAGGACTATGGCAATGGCTGCGGTGTCCCAAGATGGAGGCAGGCTGGGGGTGCAACATGTTGGTGAATGAGGAGTCCCAGCATGGTCTTCCATTCTGAACAGGGACGGTCTTGGGTCTGGGCTCTCATTCAGGTCAGTGGGGGCAGTCCTGGGTCTGACCTGGGCCTGGGCTCTGGTGTCGGTCAGCAGGTGGGAGAGGTGGTCCTGGGCCTATTCTGGGCCTGGGCTCCTGCAAGTGTCAGCGGGGGGTGGTCCTAGGCCTGGGCCTGGGCTCTGGTGTGGGTCATGATGTTGGCAGGGGCAGTCCTTGAGTCTGGGCTCCCATAAGGGTCTGTGGGGGTGATCCTAGCTACAAAACTTTTCTCAATGAAGATATTCTTTACAGTTTTTTTTTTTAATACAGAAAACCAAAAACAACTTAAATGCCCATCAATAAAAGATTGCTCAAATAAACTGTAATGTTAGATATCCACAAAATGAAGGACCAGGTGGCCTTAAAAAGGATGAGGTGATATGTGGACATGGGTGTGGAAAGAACTCTGTGATACATTTTAAAACGAAACAGTGTTTTTGATATGACTCCATTTGTGCATACTTTCATATAAAAGCATATACATAATATAAACATAGAACTATTTAGAAAAGTCTGGTTATAAAACTGTTAACATTTGGGGAGGGGAACTGGTACTTAGGTTGGTATGGGGAATGAGAAAGGAGACATTTATTTCCCATTTTGTCATTTTACCACCATTTAAAAATTTTTTTCCTATATGCATGTATTACCTTCATTAAAACTTAAACATTTTTAATTGCTATAAAGGACATGGTCCAAGCAGAAATACTCCTGTGGGGTATAGTCATTTTCCTCCTTTTTTATAGCTTCTCCTTAAAATCCAATTCACACATTCAAAGCTTTGAATTGAGGTAGTTTCTGGCTAAGATTTTATTGCTGGGAAAGGCAATAGTGTAGAAGAGGTTATTATTTGGAAACCAAAAAGTCCATTAAAGATCTATTTGAAATACTACACAGGAGAAAGCTGCAGGAGCTATCCTAGGAAATAAAAAAGTGAGACCCTGAACCTTCTTACCATTGACTACTGTCATCCACACATCCTCTCTAAAGGGTTAGATGAATATTTAACCAGACAATAGCAAATGATTTTAAAATCACATTTTTAGCAAATGTGGTCCCAATTCCACATGCCATGGGCTGCTTCTGAAACTGTTCCAAACCTAGCCCCCACCTGGTCTTGCATATAGAAAACAGCTGCATCTACAATTTATGTGTCTGAAAGCAGTTCCAGGGCCTGTAATGGTGTCCAGAAAACCCTTGCAAAAGATGCAGGTGGCCTGTGGCTTTTGCTAGAGGGTGTGTTCAGTGAAGACCAAGCTTTGGTACAGGCTGATCAAGAGGTAAAAATAGCTTTGTCAACGTGAGGAAATCTTTACTTTGGTTTGACATTTGGGTTTCATTCCAGTTTTAGTAGTTAGTTCTGGGCATATATTTTGGGCCTAAATATCTTTATCAACAGACCCCTTCTCTAAGAACCATATAGGAATAGTTTGTATATGTAAGCACTGATTCTCATACCCTTGATGCCACAATCTTAATGCCCACTACAGATGATGACCAAACCCTTTGCTCCCACAACCAGACGAAGAAGGTGATTTCCTTTTATAGACAGATCTTTGTGGACTAGCTATCTGTTTCTTCCTTTGAGAAACAAAGGTTAAATTCTTCCTAGTGACAAAAATCCCAAGCTTCTTAATGTTTCAGCAGTTCTATCAGGGAAGTAACAGATATAATGTCCAAATCCAAGGTCAAAGTGGTCACACGCCACTGGCCACTGTCACAATGGTGGCTGAAGTCCTGGAGCCTGGTTCCTTTGTCATTGTGGTCTGGTCCACAAGCCCCCATGGAAGCCTACACATAGGCATGCACTCAAGTGACTCAGACAGCTAAACTGGGAAGCCTGAAAATGGAATATAACTATTAATTTCATATAACCACCTTGAAGGGGTCTATGGATTCCATCTTTATTTCAACAACCTCCAACAGATATTTAGCATTTCCTTCTGTTATGAATGTCAGCAACAAACCATAAGTGTATGCAGTACTGTGACTTTTGCCATCAGTCTTAAATATGTTATAAATATTTTGAAATCTTATTTAAAACTCATCACTACTTTGAAATTACAATAATTATTAGACCCTCCAGGGTAACTATTATTTTAATGTTAAAAAAACCATGTTAATTATAGCAAAATTTCTTTTTAAAAATATTTTTATAATTATATTTCAATATAATTGGTTTCCTTTGCACTTTTCCATATTTTATGCTGTGAATTTGAGCATCATCCCTAGATTGCCAAGGAATCTTGGTCACATGGGAACATTCCTATTTAAGAATTCTAATCTAAAAATTGTCCTCTTATCCTCTGGACCAACATGGTAAATACATGCATAAAAATTCTTTTTAAGGCAAAAAAGCAAATGTATCTTCTGATACAGATTGGGTCCAGTTTGATATAATGTTCAAATCATGGTTTCTGATAACACGTATGCACACCTATCACACAGCAATCTTCCAGTTTGGATTCACTTTGGCATCCTAAGTTAGGTAAACTTGAACCTGAGTGATTTTCTACACTGTGATGTCACATATTTGGATGGAAATCAGAGAGTACCAGAGAAAGAAGGTTGCCTTTCTTTCTGGCATCCTATAACCCTACGTTGGGAGGGGTTGAGTTAAAGGGAAACACCAAGGCTTTGTTCTTATTTCATTGCTGAATTAGAGCTAGGTATGGCTAGTTCTTACTCCTTAAAATATTTGAACATCTGATTTATTTTGTCTTCAATTTTCCTTTGAATATTCACTGACTTCAAAGAAAGTCTGTGCATTTTAAAGTCTCAAATAAGATTGTGTGAAATAGATCCTACTTGTGGTTCAATTAAGAAAATAAATTATGCAATGAAGTGTTGGAGACTTGAAAAGAGGGGACACAGCCCATGTGTTTGAGAGCTCTGAGTCCTTGGAGCCGACACAACATGAAGAGAGCCACAGTGACATTTCTCAGGGATGCAAAGGATCTTGGGAGGGGTGTCATTTGAATCAGGATCTGCAGCATGGGATGTGGTTCACCAGACAGAGGATGGGGCAGGGGCACTGGGGACAGAAGAGACAAAGGTAGAGGCGGGAAGGTGCTGGCCTTGGAGGACTGGTGGGCTGGTGTGACTGGAGAAGGTAAGTCCTGGGGTGTGGAATAGGAGTCCCTGCTGACCTTGGCAGCCTTGATGGTGTCAGTGGGGAGGCCTGGAAGGGTTTTAATCAGGATAGTGGCAGCTGAGGTCTGGGTTTAGGAACTAACACAGGCTGCAGAGTAGGAAGATGGGTAGAGTTTAGAGTCTGAAGTCCAAAAATTCCTTCATATCACACACAGGTCCTGGAGTACGCAGCATCTCATCTCCTCCCACTCGCAGATGGCACAGGCTAGGCCACACTCTCCTCTACAGGTTCATCTGTCCCCTTGCCATGAGCAGGGAAAGTTATGTATACACATTAGAAGTTCCAGGAGGATCATGTCTCTAATGGGTCTCTGATAGCTCAATTCCTTTAGAGATAAACCCAATATCTTTCTTGCCCCAAATTAGCCTGCTTTCTGATCACCTGCTTTAAAAAAAAAAGTTCTCCCATTTCTCAGACTCACGTTTTGGCCATCATCCTTGATGCTTCTCTATTTTTCTTCCTAGTCACCCACCAGACATATCACCTCCTTTAAACTGCTGCCACATTGGTCTCCGTTTCCTGTCCTGTCCAGTCACCTCTCACATCCAGGTTGTCTTGGTCTTCCATGTGGACCATAGCAGAAGCCTTACCATGGACCTCCCTGCATGATACCCTAGGTTAATCCTCCAGAAATACCCATTTCCTCTTGTCTCTCCTCTACTCCTAAATTTCCATGCCTAGAGGATAAAGTCTACCTTCCTCTGACTCATAGTCAAGGTCTTTTGTAATTTGATCCTAACTTGCAATCATTTCACACAGACCTCTTGTTTTGATTCAATCAAGTACAGAAAATGATGGTAATTTATGCCTTTGCTTTTTCAAAAGTTCTACTGTGATTTTTCATAGGATAGGATCCTTGTCTTACTTAGTACTTGGAGACACTCAGCAGATGTTGCTGAATAATGCCCAACTCCCAGGCTCATCCTCAGGGGTCTTGTTCAAATGCTTGTCTAAGCCCTCCCCCGACCTGCTTCTAAACCTCAAGAGCAGAAAGTGGAACTCATCAGACTCTTCATGGTACTTTTGCTGAATGAGTTTGCCTCTCTTATTTTATTTCCCCGTTTATTATGGATTTCCTTGCCATCTCCCCTGCCAGTCCCAACAAGCAGCTATATGATGTATGTTCTATAACTTACATAAATGTTACTGCTTTAAGATCTGTCCTTCTGTGTCATGGACATCTAGGGGTAATAATTTTCTAAAGGCCACAGGCTATTGCACAGGGTATACCTTCCTTGGTTTACCCATCCAACCTACTACTGTGGGACTGCTTTAAACTTTCTCTTTATGATCCCCAGTATCAGGAAGGAACTGATATTTAATGAGAACTTGTTGTGTATTAGAAAATACCAGAAGCCAAGAGGGCTGAGTTTGAAAAACAGCAACCCCCTCAATAGCAAGAGGAGACGTATTTAATCAGGGTCCTCGTATGCATACAAAATGCAGCAATGGATACCCAAGGAGGCATCCTCTGGGCACAGTCAGGGAAGACAGCAGCTATCTGAAAAATATGTCAGATATGTTGGAGGTGGGATTACAATTCTCCCATTCTGGTTAGCTCTGCCCCAGAGGTTACCATGAAAGAACTGTGCATTGGGATCCTACATGTGGGGATTCTAGGATTCTACAAGGTGATCAGATCACATCAGAAGAGGGAAGAAGCGTTCTGCATATTCATCAAGTGGTGAATCTCCAACAGGTGGGTGGGCCCTGCCTGACTGGGGGAAGAAGGTGGTGGTGGTCAGGCGGATGGTACTCTCCTGCTGTCAGATGTGTACTGCAGCTGACCAGGGTGACTCGCTGGCCAGGCACCACCCCACAAGTACTGTCAGCTAAAGTTTAAAGAACTGGTCATTCAATTGGCCAAAGAAACAAAACAAAACAACAACAACAACAACAACACACACATACACACACACACACAACTTTACAAAATAGGAAAATGCTCTACCAAAGCAAGAAGGAGACGGACACTCCTCACAGTTGTGCGTGTTTATGTGTAACTGCAGAGTCACAAAGATACTGTACTGATTTGAATGGTGTCCTTCTAAAACTTGTGTCCATTCAGAGCCCGTGGATGTGACATTATTTAGAAAAAGGGTCTTTGCAGATGGAATCAAATGAAGATGAGGTCCCACTGGATGAGTTCTAAATCCAATGTGACTGGTGTCCTTAAGTAAGAGGGCAATTTGGACAAACAGACCCAGAGATGCACAGAGAAGGCTGTGTGACAACACAGGCAGAGGCTGGAGTCAGGTAGCTGTGAGACAGGGATGCTAAGGGCTGTCAGTGAGCACCAGAGCCAGGACGCCCAGGACGACCTCCCACCAGGGAACCAACCCTGCCAACACCTGAATTCCAGAGCCCTGGTCACCAGGACTATGAGAAAATGAATTTCTGTTGTTTTAAGCCACCCACTTTGTGGTATTTTGCTATGACAGCCCTAGGAAATGAAACCAGATCCCTGTTATCTAATTTACGTGTGCTGCGGAGTTGTAATATTTGGTGGTTGTGGACTGATGGGTGTTGAATTTGGCTTGCAACTGAGTAAAACACCAATATTTGAAGCCAGAATTTTAAAATTAAATAGATCTATTCCAAATAGAAAACAAAACAAAACAAAACAAAGCAAAATAAAAAAACCCAAAACCCCAGGGCCTAATCCAAATCCTTAGCACCAAGCCTGTGGTTAATTTGGGATGACATTTGGGAATAAGCAGAAGGGTTGATTTTCAACATCATGGGACAGCTAGTATTTTACATTTTATTTCTCTATGAACCAAAATATTTCTCTCTAATTTTACACACACACACACACACACACAAATATACACAAATGGCTCCCACGTTTTACTCTAACTACATGCTTTAATTTTAAAGAATACATAAATATACAATCATACTGAATTCCATTTCTGTTCCAGGCACCCAAAAGCTACTCAATGCTGGGGATTTGGGGATTTATTTTTAATTACAAAAATTGGTGACTAAAAGTGGAGGGTTGAAGCATCAGTGTAAGTCCAAGAAAAAAGGCAAAATCATGAAGAAAATTCCAAACAACCTATCCAGAGTTGTAACCAACTGTCCCAGTCACTGAGGATCTCCAGATGATGGTACTAATTCATGCCAGACTAGCGAATTGGTCATGGAAGTGGCAATCTCTCTAAGATACATGGGATGTCCTTAGATGCTAGCTTATTATGAGAATTAGTTGAAGAGATAAAAATGAACACAAACTTGGGTGATTTTTTGAGTATGAGAACTCCAAGCAATAACTGAATATCAATTTTAATGTCCATTTGGAGCATATGTACAGAAAGAAATTCCTATTTAATTATTCTGTCAGGTTATGATTTTTGCACATGATCCTCCTCCAAGACTGAACACTTATGTCTCTGGAGTTACAGGGTTACATATCCAAGGATAACAGTTCATCCACCAAGTTTGAATGGGTAAAGAACATTTCTGCAACGATAGTAGTTTAAAACATTATTTTAGATTGAACCATATGAATGCAAACTAAAATGCAAAATCACATTTGGAAGATAATACACAAGATTTCAAGCAATTGTTGAATTGATGGTAGAAGAACCTTGGATTAACTCCTTATTTCCAAGTAAAGATTAACTTTCTGAGGCTATGGACTTATTGGAAAAGTGTAAGTAGCACTCAGGATCTAGACTTTTTTATTTTATTATAAATTATTTTTATTATAAATATTTTATTATAAATTATTTCCCATGCCTAGCACAGAACCTCCTTTAAGCAGGGCATCACCATGGCAACTGGGCAATCTTGACCTGTACCTTTCCATAGGAAGTTCCCATCACAGGTGCAGCTCCTGCTGTAGGCCAGAGACCATGATTCAAATCACAGCTCCTGGTACTTCTCTGGGAGGAAAATCTTATTCTTTCTTCTGGAAGTAATCACTCAAAGACTCCAAGAACACAGATTTTTTTTACTTCTCTACTTTCATTGCATTTTCCAAATTGGGTTAAGGAACACAAGGTGAAGCTTGAAATATTCTTTACTCTACCTGAGGACTGCAGCTGCCATTGGGGTATGAAGCACCAAGAGATAGAGGGGTCCAGTTACAGTGGCCTAGATCTAGAGCCATGGTTTTCAAAGTGAGATCCTTAGACCAACAGTTTTGGCATCATCTGAGAACTTGTTAAAAAGAAAAATTCTCAGGCTCCACTTTGGACCTTCTTAATCCTCTTGGAGTTGCTATAACAAAATACTTGATGTTGAGTGATAAATAAAGAAAAGAGAATTATTTGGCTCATGATTCTGTGGCTGAAAAGTCCTAACAGCACAGCACTGGTATCTTGCAAGGGCCTCTGGTTACATTACAACATGGTGGAGAAGTGGAAGGGAGAGTGCACAGGTGTGTGAGAGAGACCAATGGGAGGTACCAGGCTTACTTTATAACAATCCACTCTCACATCTCATGGTAACTAGTCTAGTCCCATGAGAGTGAGAATTTACTTCTGCAAGAAAATTATTCTTTCACCCCCCCCCTTTTTTTTTTCCTGTACCAAGGATTGAACTCAGGGGTGCTTAACCACTGAACCACATCCCCAGCCCTTTTTACTTTTTATTTTGAGACAGGGTCTCCCTAAATTGCTGAGAATGGCCTCAAACTTGCAATCTTCCTGCCTCAGTCTCCTGTAATCCCTCAGTCACTTGGATTACAGGTGGGGCCCCACACTTGTCTTATTCTTTTCTCTAAAGGCCCCAATACCTCTCAACACTGTTACACTGGGGACCAAGCCTCAACATGCAAACCATGGTACCTCCTGGACCAGAACCTCTGGAAGTGGGTAAGGCAATCTGTTGGTGATTCTGCTGCAAACCAAGTTGAATGACCACTGCTCAGGAGACTTGGACAATTTGAGATGTGGACAACTGCAAGAATTAGCAACATGATACCTAGTCTACATTCTGTGAATACCAGGTACCTACCATGCACATTCACATAAGCATATTCTTACTTAAATAGCCTAACACTTACTTCTACACGATACATGGAATATGAGCATGAGAAGGATATATATATAAATGAAAATCCCAAGGCAAAAAACTTAAGCATCCTTATTCTATATTTTATCTTGTTTATTCTGTTTGTAAATTTTATTATAAATCATGTGCAATAGACATCTCTGAAACTTGCCCATTTGAGATCTTAATCCATCCTGAAACCTACTCAATGGTCGGTCATTCAACAGATAGGTATTTAGTGCCTACTCTATTCTAGGCTCTGTCCTGGAAGCTGGGGATATAACAGGGAACAAACCACACACTGAATGTCTCCCAAATATTTTTGGCTGCATGGAGCTTATATTTCTCTTACTTGCAGAAGTAAATGTGTTTATGTAAATTATCTTATTTACTTTTCACAATCCTGTGGGACAGAGTTTTGTAGATGAGAAGACTTAAGTTCAGAAAGGTTAAGTACTTTGCCAACAGTCACACAGCAAGCAAGTATCAGAGCCATGATTGACCTCTGGCCTGCTGCCTTTTTCTATGCCCACTCTTCTATTTTACACTGGAACGAGGAAATATGGTGGGTGTGTAAGAAAATGAGGTACACAGCAGCTACTCATAGTTTTAGAAATATTTTTAAGTAGACATTCAGTGTATCTACAAATATTCTAATTGGTTAGGGCTCCTAAAATATTAATACTTTTGTTCTGATATAATATATCCAGTCACTTCCTATTTATTATTTAAGGTGTCTCAAATTATGTCTTTACAGCTTGGCAGAAGTTATAAATGAATTTACTTGAGGTTAAGGTGGTAGGAGAAATAATATCTAAATTCTACTTTGATCTCCAAATTGGTGGCAAAGTTTATAGTAATGGACTGATTCTTCTTTGATGATGCCCTGGTTGTCATGGTGATAGGAGAAGACTGCAATAGCACAACAAAGCCTCACTTTAGTCTTTACAAAAAAAAAAAAAAAAAAAAAGACATAGTTCCATGCTAGATGGGAGACACTCCATCATGGCATCAATGACACTGTAAGCCAGACTGCATCTCCTTTACAGAACCCAAGAGCAATGGCCATGGAGTGGAGCAACATGGGGGAGGCGGAGGACTGTTTGGGTTCAGTGACCTCAATATAGCAACTGCTAGAGCCCTGTGGAGGACACTAGGAGCTCCTGAGGAGAGCAATAAGAGAGACTTGGGCAGCTCATGAGGGCAGCTCCCAAGGGCCAGAGTGTGGCCACTGCACAGCCCTGGAATAGGGAAAACTTAATGCTTGGCAAAGAACTGGGTGAGCTGTCCTTCCCTGTGAGAGGTTTCGCGGATGGGATCTTGGATGAAGACTTTTCCAGGCATTGTTTGCTATAGTTGCTTCACCCTTTTTGGCTAAATTTCCCAGGTTGCCTTGGCTCAAGAAATCTGGGTTCCCTTGTTATTCATCATAGGGTTAAACAAGGATCATAGCATTATGCTGGTTCAAAAAGCGATGCAACTTTTAAAGATATGAACTTGAGATGTTTTAAAATTCATGAGTCTCATCTCCCTGAGTTACTCTCTTGGGTTACCACTTTGCAGTTAAACCCTTCCCCTACTTTTCTTCCCTGGCAGCCTCTTTTCTCCAAACCTCTTTGCCTTTTCCAGAATGTCACAACAAAGTGATGCCTGTGTTCTTTCACTTAGCATAATGCATTTGAGATTAATCCACACTTATTTTTTTATTGTTGAATAGTATTCCATTGTAAGGATGTGCCACACTTCATTCAGCTGAGGAATAGTGGGTTGTTTCTAGCTTTTGGTGCAACAGAATAAAGCTGCTTTGAACATTCATAGATTTTTATGTGAATGTAGTTTTTGTTTCTCTAGGATAAATACCAAGGAGTGGGGTTGCTGGGTAATATGAAAAGCATACATGCAACTTTATTACAATGCAATCCCCATCAAAATACTAAAGACATTCTTCATAGGACTAGAAAAGAATTCTAAAATTCATATGGGAGCACAAAAGATACTGAAGAGCAGATCGGGCTTGACCAAAAAGAACAAAGCTGGAGGTACCATAGCAAGATACAAAACAGAGCATAGACAGCACAGAAAGAGACATAGGCTAGACAACTGAACAGAGAACCCAGAAATAACATATGCATCTATATCCAACTGATTATCAACAAAGGCACCAAAAATATGCAATGGAGAAAGGAGAGTTTCTTCAATCATGATGCAGGGAAAAGTGGATATGCACATGTAGAAGACTGAAGCTTGATCCCTCTCTCTCACCTTGTACAAAAATCAACCCAAATGGATCAAAGCCCTGCATGTAACAGCTGAAACTCTGAAGCTACTAGAAAACACAGGGGAAACACTTCAAGACGTTGGTATAGGCAATGATATTCTGGATAGGACACCCAAGCACAGGGAACAAAAGCACAAATTAACAAGTGGGGTTACACCAAACTCAAAAGTTTTTGCATCAGAGTGAGGAGAAAATCTACAGAATAGGAGAAAATCTTTGCTAGTCAGATGTGACAGAGGGTTAATATCCCAAAAGTGATCAAAAAACTTAACAACAACAAAACCCATCCAAATATTCTAATTAAAATGGGAAAATGATCTGATAGATACTTCTCAAAAGAAGGAATACAAATGGCCAATGAATACATGAAGAAAATGCTCAATACCACTCGGTATCAAGGAAATGCAAGTCAATGTTATAATGAGACATCATCTTACCCCAGTTAGAATGGCCATTATAAAAACAAATTAACACATGCTGGTGAAATTGTCAAGAAAAAGGAACTATTATATACTGTTGTTGCAATATAAATTAGTATAGCCACTATGGAGAACAGTAGGAGGTTCCTAAAAAAACCGACAATGGAACTACCACATGATCTAGCTAGCCCACTTCTGTGTATATATCCAAAAGGAATGAAGCCAGAATACAAAGCAGACACTTGCATATTCATGTTCATTGTATCCTGTTCACAACAGCTAAGATATGGGGTCACTTAGGTGCCCAACAACAGATTAATGGATAAAGGAAATTTGGTGTGTATGTGCGTGCGCATATACACACACAGGAGTATTGGTCATGCATAAAGAAGAATGAAATTCTAACACTTGCAGAAAAATGGATGGAACCGGAGGACATTATGTTAAGAGAAACAAGCCAGACGGGTACAGCATGTTTTCTTTCATAGTGAAGCTAAAGACGTTAACCTGAATGTAGAATAGTGACTGGTAGAAGTTAGGAAGGGTGTGTGTTGGGGGAGGGTGGGTAAAAAGTGGTTGGATCTGATCAGTGCAAGTTGTATGCACGTATGGAAATATCATACTGAACCCCATTAATGTGTATAATTAATATGTGTTAATAAAAAATAAGAAACTGCCAAATTCTTCCAAAGTGGCTGCCTCGGCTGCATCAGTTTTCATTTCTGTCATCAGAGTGTGAGAATTACCATCTTCACCAGCACCTGATACTGTCAGATATTATACAGTGTTGCTTTTATTTTTTTTGCTTTTGATCATTTTAATAGTTGTACTGCTCAATCTCATCATGGTTTTAGTTTGCATTTCCTTAATAACTAACGATGTTGACAATCTTTTCCCGTGCTTATGTGCTCTCTGCAGAGTTCTTTGGTGAAGTGCCTTTTACAACCTTTCCCCCAAGCTTTAAATGTATTGTTTTCTTACTGTTGAACTTTAAAATTTCTTTACATATCCTGTATATAGAACATTTACAGAGGCAAACATTTTTAATTTTGATGAAGTCTGATTTATCAATACCTTCTTTTTATGGATCTAGTTTTGGGTGTCACATCTAAGAAATCTTCACTTAACTTGAGTTTAACTTGTTTTCTTTATAGTTTTACAAGTAGTTTTGACATGTTGTTCTATGGTTTATTTTAATTTCATTTCTGTGAAGGTGGGAGTTAAAGATTGAGATTCACATTTTTGCATATAGATATTCAATTGTTAAAGTGCCATTTGTTTAAAAGATGACCTTCACTCCTTCTCCACTGAATTATCCACTTAACTTAGTAAAAACTCAATTGTCCATATCTGTGCAGATCTATTTCTAGACTCTATTTTGTTCCAGTGATTTGTGTCTGTTCTTAGACCAATACACACTCTCTTGATTACTGGAGCTTTACAACAGTCTTCAGATCAAGAAGTATGAGTCCCCAAATTCGTTCTTATTTTTCTAAATTATTGACTATTCCAATTTTGTTAACTTTCTAACATATTTTAGAATCAATTAGTTGTTATTTTTAAAAAATCCTGTGGGGATTTTGATTTGGATTGAATTAAACATATTATCACTTTTGGGGGAAAACTGACATATTACCAACACTAAGAACAACATACAGGAGCTTGGAAGATGGTGGCGAATGGAGTGCATCACCCCCATGTACCGCGTCACTGCGCGGGTGAATAATGAGTTAGAATGGCCAAAAGCTATCTTGTTAGGAATTTCCAGCAAAATTGGGGTGCACCGAAACCTAGAGGAAAAATTTCCATCACCCGAGGATCGGTTACTGGGGCTCAACCGCGAGTGAACTGTCCGCCTGGAGATTCAAGCTGCTTGTTCGGTGTCCCGCCCCGCTGCTAGAGACTGTGGCACGCTGGGAAACGGCATGCTAGCAACGTAGAGAAACAGTGCTGCAGATTCTGTGGGCTCCTGCTGGCTGTGCCCTCACTGTGCTCCGGGCTGAGTTCTGGGTTTGAGACGGGGGAAGGAAGTGGTCCAGTTCTGTCCTCCACACTGGACAGCCGACAGAGGAAGCCAGCGGCCACCATCTTGGAGAGCTGATGTCACCATCGCCAGTTTTCTACAGATTGCAGCTCATTCAGCGATAGAACAGGTGTGTGTCATTTAGACCATCTCCCATACAGCAGGGAAATCGCATAAAATCTCTCCCCGGCTTTCCGGGGGTGCGATTAACAGAGTGAGCAAGAATAGAGGCATGGGGAAAGGTAAAGGCACCTGACCTCCAACTCCCCCCTCCCACCAGCTGCGAAAATGAAACCTGTCTCGCCAGCTCTCGGAGGAGGGGCTAGCGGAGGAAATCAAAACAATAAGGTGCCGGTTCCCAAAAGCCGCGCAGGCCCAGAGTGTAGCTTGAACTGCCGAGAGGTATCACACTGGGAAAGGCCTGGCTGGCAGGAGAAGCCAGGGGACTAGAGACCAGGAATAAACCTAAGCTAACAGGTTTTGAGAGACACCAGGCGGGGGAGGCAGGGGGGAGGAGGGAGGAGGGAGCGGCCTAACACGGATTGTGTGAGCTGAGTTCTGGGTTTGAGACTGGGGAAGGAAGCGGTCCAGTTCTGTCCCCCACACCGGACAGTCCACCAAGGAAGCCAGCGGCCACCATCTTGGAGAGCTGATGTCACTATCGCCAGTTTCCGACAGATCACAGCAATAGAATAGGTGTGTGTTATCCAGCCCATCTCCCATACAGCGGTGAATTCGCATAAAATCTCTCCCCGGCTTTCCAGGGGAGGGATTATCAGAGTGAGCGAGAATAGAGGCGTGGGGAAAGGTAAAGGCACCTGACCTCCAACTACCCCTCCCATCAGCGGTGAAAACGAAACCTGTCTTGCCAGCTCTGGGGGAGTGGCAAGCGGAAGGAATCAAACAAAAAGGTGCCGGTTCCCAATAGCCTCGCTCCACACCCAGCAAACTGCAGGCCCAGAGTATAGTTTGAACTGCCAAGAGGCATCACACTGGGGAAGGCCTGGCTAGCAGGAGAAGCCAGGGGACTAGAGGCCAGGAATATACCTAAGCTAACAGGTTTTGAGAGACATGGGGCAGGGGGGGGGGGAGGGAGCGGCCTCACACGGATTGTATCCTACAGCGAGAGGGCAAAATCTTGGCCCGGAAGGCACAGCACCACCTACTGGAAGTGAAGAAAATAGAAGCCTAACAGTGCCTTTTTTTTTTTCTTGTTTCACTTTTTTAATTCTTTAATTAAATTTTTTTCTTTTAATTTTTTTCAATTGTAATTTTTATTTTACTGCATTTTATTATTATTATTATTTTTTATCATTTCTTTTCATTTCTATTCTTTTCTCTTTCTTTCTTCTCTCCCTCTCTCTTTCTTGGTTTGCGTCCTTACCTTTTCCCCATCTTTCCTCTTAAGCATGAACACCCAGATTACGTACAACTTACTAAATGCAAATAGATGAATACTACGAATAGGTCTATAGTCCGCCTAAGCCCTTAACTACCCCCAAGTGCTCCTGTCTATTCTCTTGTTAATATCCGCCTGCATTTGAGCAACCACCCAAAGAAGCTAACATATACTAACCTCCATACCATCAAATTGCCCGACCTTAACATAAAATCCTAAGTCCAAACCTCAATTCTCTATATGCCATCAAAATCTGAAGGCCTTTAATGAAACTAATGAATTTACCTTAAATCATAATTAAATCCAACATCTCTAAACATTGTCTCCTAACACAAAGGAGAGATAGTGGAACTATAAAAACCAAAACAAATTTAAAGGAGAAAACAGAAACACAGCAGTCAAACAGAGTTGGAAAGTAACTTGAGCACCATGAAAAAACAAGGGAAAAAAGGATTACAAACAATGCAGGACAACTTAAATACACAGGAGAACCTAGAGGCATCAGAAAAATGGACAGAGAAAGAACTCAAGGCATACCTAACTCAGATGGAATGGAATCTTAGAGAAGACATTAGACAGCAAGTCCAAACTATGAAAGTATATTTTGAAAAAGAATTAAATAAACAAATTCAAATTGCAAAGAACGAGCTCTATCAGGAGATAGAGATTTAAAAAAAATCAAACAGTAATCCTAGAAATGCAGGAAACCATAAACCAAATTAAAAACTCAAACGAGAATATTACAAATAGACTAGATCAAGTAGAAGTCAGAACATCAGATAATGAAGACAAAGTTTATCAACTTGAAAAGAATATAGTCAACACAGAAAGGATGCTTAAAACTCAGAGCAATCTATCCAAGAGATATGGGATGTCATAAAAAAAACCAAACTTGAGAGTCATTGGGATAGAAGAAGGTATAGAGGTTCAAACCAAAGGAATGGGCAATCTATTGAATGAAATAATCCTAGAAAACTTCCCAGATAGGAAAGATGGAATGGATTGCCAAATCCTGGAAGCCTATAGGACCCCAAACATTCAAAACCGTAATAGACCAACTCCAAGACACATAATTATGAAGATATCCAACATACAGAACAAGGAGAGAATATTAAAAGCTACGAGAGAAAGGAGGCAGATTATATTCAGGGGTAAACCAATTAGGTTAACGGCTGATTTTTCATCACAGACGTTGAAAGCGAGAAGATCCTGGACCAACGTATTTCAAACGCTGAAAAATAATGGATTCCAACCAAGAATACTGTATCCAGCAAAATTAAGCTTCAGATTTGACAATGAAATTAAAATATTTCACGATAAACAAAAGTTAAAAGAATTTGCAGCCAGAAAACCAGCACTGCAAGGCATTTTGAGCAAAATACTACAAGAAGAGGAATTGAAAAACAGCACCCAAAACTAAGAGTGGGAGGTAACTTAGTAAAGGGAAGGAAAAAAAAATAACCAAAAAGGAAAAAATAGCCATATTAAAATAAATAAATAAATAAGCATGACGGGAAATACAAACCATATATCACTAGTAACCTTAAACGTTAATGGCTTAAATTCACCAATCAAGAGACATAGGCTAGTAACCTGGATTAAAAAAACAAATCCAACAATATACTGCCTTCAGGAGACTCATATGATAGGAAAAGACATACACAGGCTGAAGGTGAAAGGTTGGGAAAGATCATACCACTCACATAGTTCTCGGAAGCAAGCAGGAGTGGCCATACTCATATCAAATAAAATCAACTTCAAACCTAAGTTAATCAAAAGGGATAAAGAAGGACACTATATACTGTTAAAAGGAACCATCCACCAATAAGTCATAACAATTATCAATATGTATGCACCAAACAATGGTGCTGCAACGTTCATAAAACAAACTCTCCTCAAGTTCAAGAGTCAAATAGACCACAACACAATAATTATGGGTGACTTCAACACACCGCTCTCTCCATTGGACAGATCCTCCAGACAAAAGCTGAATAAAGAAACTATAGAACTCAATAACACAATCAATAACCTAGACTTAGCTGACATATATAGAATATATCAACCATGATCAAGTGCATACACGTTCTTCTCAGCAGCACATGGATCCTTTTCAAAGATAGACCATATATTATGCCATAGGGCAATTCTTAGTAAATATAAAGGTGTGGAGATAATACCATGCATCTTATCTGATCATAATGGAAAGAAACTGGAAATCAATGATAAAAGAAGGAAGGAAAAATCCTGCATTACCTGGAAAATGAACAATATGTTACTAAATGATCAATGGGTTACAGAAGACATAAAGGAGGAAATCAAAAAATTCTTGGAGATAAATGAAAATACAGACACAACATATTGGAATCTATGGGACACAATGAAAGCAGTTTTAAGAGGGAAATTCATTTCCTGGAGTTCATTCCTCAAAAAAAAAGAAAAAAAAAGAAAAAACAACAAATAAATGAGCTCACACTTCATCTCAAAACCCTAGAAAAGGAAGAGCAAAACAATTTACTACAGCAAATGTAGTAGAAGGCAAGAAATGATTAAAATCAGAGCGGAAATCAATGAAATTGAAAAAAAAAAACCATTGAAAAAATCGATAAAACTAAAAGTTGATTCTTTGAAAAAATAAATAAGATCGACAGACCCTTAGCCATGCTAACGAAGAGAAGAAGAGAGAGAGCTCAAATTACTAACATACGGGATGAAAAAGGCAATATCACAACGGACACTACAGAAATACAGAAGATAATTAGAAATTATTTTGAAACCCTATATTCCAATAAAATAGAAGATAGTGAAGATATCGATAAATTTCTTAAGTCATATGATTTGCCCAGTTTGACTCAGGAAGATACACACAATTTAAACAGACCAATAACAAAGGAGGAAATAGAAGAAGCCATCAAAAGACTACCAACCAAGAAAAGCCCTGGACCGGATAGATATACAGCAGAGTTTTACAAAACCTTCAAAGAAGAATTAATACCAATACTTTTCAAGTTATTTCAAGAAATAGAAAAAGAAGGAGCTCTTCCAAATTCATTCTATGAGGCCAACATCACCCTGATCCCGAAACCAGACAAAGACACTTCAAAGAAAGAAAACTACAGACCAATATCTCTAATGAACATAGATGCAAAAATCCTCAATAAAATAATGGCGAATCGAATACAAAAGCATATCAAAAAAATTGTGCACCATGATCAAGTAGGATTCATCCATGGGATGCAAGGCTGGTTCAATATACGGAAATCAATAAATGATATTCACCACATTAATAGACTTAACCATAAGAACCACATGATCATCTCGATAGATGCAGAAAAACCATTCGACAAAGTACAGCATCCCTTTATGTTCAAAACACTAGAAAAACTAGGGATAACAGGAACTTACCTCAACATTGTAAAAGCTATATATGCTAAGCCTCAGGCTAGCATCATTCGGAATGGAGAAAAACTGAAGGCATTCCCTCTAAAATCTGGAACAAGACAGGGATGCCCTCTCTCACCACTTGTTTCAATTTAGTCCTTGAAATACTAGCCAGAGCAATTAGACAGACAAAAGAAATTAAATGCATAAAAATAGGAAAAGAAGAACTTAAATTATTACTATTTGCACATGATATGATACTATATCTAACAGACCCAAAAGGGTCTACAAAGAAACTACTAGAGCTAATAAATGAATTCAGCAAAGTGGCAGGATATAAAATCAACACACATAAATCAAAGGCATTCCTGTATATCAGTGACAAGTCTTCTGAAATGGAAATGAGGACAACCACCCCATTCACAATATCCTCAAAAAAAAATAAAATAGTTGGGAATCAACCTAACAAAAAAGGTGAAAGATTTATATAATGAAAACTACAGAACCCTAAAGAGAGAAATAGAAGAAGACCTTAGAGGATGGAAAAATATACCCTGTTCATGGATAGGAAGAACTAACATCATCAAAATGGCGATATTACCCAAAGTTCTCTACAGGTTTAATGCAATGCCAATCAAAATCCCAATGGCAATTCCTGTAGAAATAGAAAAAGCAATCATGAAATTCATATGGAAAAACAAAAGACCCAGAATAGCAAAAGCATTTCTAAGCAGGAATTGTGAATCAGGCGGTATAGCAATACCAGATTTCAAACTATATTACAGAGCAATAGTAACAAAAACAGCATGGTACTGGTACCAAAACAGGCGGGTGGACCAATGGTACAGAATAGAGGACACAGAGACCAATCCACAAAACTACAACTTTCTTATATTTGATAAAGGGGCTAAAAGCATGCAATGGAGGAAGGATAGCATCTTCAACAAATGGTGCTGGGAAAACTGGAAATCCATATGCAACAAAATGAAACTGAATCCCCTCCTCTCGCCATGCACAAAAGTTTACTCAAAATGGATCAAAGAGCTTGATATCAAATCAGAGACTCTGCGCCTGATAGAAAAAAAAGTTGGCTCCAATCTACATATTGTGGGGTAGGGCTCCAAATTCCTTAATAGGACACCCATAGCACAAGAGTTAATAACTAGAATCAACAAAAGGGACTTACTCAAACTAAAAAGTTTTTTTCTCAGCAAGAGAAACAATAAGAGAGGTAAATAGGGAGCCTACATCCTGGGAACAAATTTTTACTCCTCACACTTCAGATAGAGCCCTTATATCCAGAGTATACAAAGAACTCAAAAAATTAAACAATAAGATAACAAATAACCCAATCAACAAATGGGCCAAAGACCTGAACAGACACTTCTCAGAGGAGGACATACAATCAATCAACAAGTACATAAAAAAATGCTCACCATCTCTAGCAGTCAGAGAAATGCAAATCAAAACCACCCTAAGATACCATCGCATTCCAATAAGATTAGAAGCCATTATGAAGTCAAATAACAACAAGTGCTGGAGAGGATGTGGGGAAAAGTTTACTCTTGTACATTGCTGGTGGGACTGCAGATTGGTGTAGCCAATTTGGAAAGCAGTATGGAGATTCCTGGGAAAGCTGGGAATGGAACCACCATTTGACCCAGCTATTGCCCTTCTTGGACTATTCCCTGAAGACCTTAAAAGAGCGTACTACTGGGATACTGCCACATCGATGTTCATAGCAGCACAATTCACAATAGCTAGACTGTGGAACCAACCCAGATGCCCTTCAATAGATGAATGGATAAAAATAATGTGGCATTTATACACAATGGAGTATTACACAGCACTAAAAAATGACAAAATCATGGAATTTGCAGGGAAATGGATGGCATTAGAGCAGATTATGCTAAGTGAAGCTAGCCAGTCCCTAAAGAACACATGCCAAATGTCTTCTTTGATATAATGAGAGCAACTAAGAACAGAGCAGGGAGGAAGAGCAGGAGGAAAAGATTAACATTGAACAGAGACATGAGGTGGGAGGGAAAGGGAGAGAACAGGGAAATTGCATGGAAATGGAAGGAGACCCTCATTGTTATAAAAAATTACATATAAGAGATTGTGAGGGGAAAGGGGAAAAAAAAGCAAGGGAGAGAATTAAATTACAGCAGATGGGATAGAGAGAGAATATGGGAGGGGAGGGGAGAGGGGATAGTAGAGGATAGGAAAGGTAGCAGAATACAACAGTTACTAATATGGCATTATGTAAAAATGTGGATGTGTAACCGATGTGATTCTGCAATCTGTATACGGGGTCAAAATGGGAGTTCATAACCCACTTGAATCTAAAGTATGAAATATGATATGTCAAGAGCTATGTAATGTTTTGAACAACCAATAAAAAACAAAAAGAGAACAAAAAAAAGAACAACATACAGCCACATAAATTTAAGTCTTTCATATGTTTTGAGTTTTCTGCATATAAATTGTGTGATACATTTTGTTATATTTGTATCTAAACCTTTAATTTTTGTGCTATTATACATGGCATTAAAAGCATTTTTGATTTCCAGTGGCTTCCAATTGTTCATTACTTGTATGCTGAAATACAATAGATTTATTTATGTTGTATCCTGATATTATACTAACCTTAATTACTTCTAGGAGTAGTTCTGGAGATTTCATAATATTTCTTCATAGATGGTCATGTTTTATGTGTTCCTTTTCTGTCTATTTGCCTTTTTTTTTTCTGTCCTTAAAGCTTTTGGGAGAGATTTCCAGTATGACATTGAACAGGACTGTTGAGACTTGTTCCTGACTTATGGGGCATATATTCCGTCTTTCACCACTCTTTTGTAGATCCTTTTCAACAGGTTAAGGAAGTTCATTTCTATTTCTGATTTGCTGAGCATTCTGTGTTTTGTTTTGTTTTTTAACACACACACACACACACATATATATATATATATTTTTTTTTTTTGCTGCATTGGGGATCAAACTCAGAGTCTTGTTCATGCCAGGCAAGTGCTCTACCACCAATGAACTATATCCCCAGCTTTTGATTGTTTATTTTTTAATTGCTTTTCTATACTATTTAAAGGTATGGCTTTTCAAAATAGAAGAAGATCTTAGAAGATGGAAAAATATACCCTGTTCATGGATAGGCAGAACTAACATCATCAAAATGGCGATATTACCAAAAGTTCTCTATAGGTTTAATGCAATGCCAATCAAAATCCCAACGGCATTTCTTGTAGAAATAGAGAAAGCAATCATGAAATTCATATGGAAAAATAAAAGACCCAGAATAGCAAAAACAATGCTAAGCAGGAAGTGTGAATCAGGCGGTATAGCGATACCAGACTTCAAACTATATTACAGAGCAATAGTAACAAAAACAGCATGGTACTGGTACCAAAACAGGCGGGTGGACCAATGGTACAGAATAGAGGACACAGAAACCAATCCACAAAACTACAACTATCTTATATTTGATAAAGGGTCTAAAAGCATGCAATGGAGGAAGGATAGCATCTTCAACAAATGGTGCTGGGAAAACTGGAAATCCATATGCAACAAAATGAAACTGAATCCCTTTCTCTCGCCATGCACAAAAGTTAATTCAAAATGGATCAAGGAGCTTGATATCAAATCAGAGACGCGCCGTCTGATAGAAGAAAAAGTTGGCTACGATCTACAGTCGGTGGGGTCGGGCTCCAAATTCCTCAATAGGACACCCATAGCACAAAAGTTAATAACTAGAATCAACAAATGGGACTTACTCAAACTAAAAAGTTTTTTCTCAGCAAAAGATACAATAAGAGAGGTAAATAGAGAGCCTACATCCTGGGAACAAATCTTTACTCCTCACACTTCAGATAGAGCCCTAATATCCAGAGTATACAAAGAGCTCAAAAAATTAGACAATAAGAGAACAAACAACCCAATCAACAAATGGGCCAAGGACCTGAACAGACACTTCTCAGAGGAGGACATACAGTCAATCAACAAGTACATGAAAAAATGCTCACCATCTCTAGCAGTCAGAGAAATGCAAATCAAAACCACCCTAAGATACCATCTCACTCCAGTTAGATTGGCAGCCATTATGAAGTCAAACAACAACAAGTGCTGGCGAGGATGTGGGGAAAAGGGTACACTTGTACATTGCTGGTGGGACTGCAAATTGGTGCAGCCAATTTGGAAAGCAGTATGGAGATTTCTTGGAAAGCTGGGAATGGAGCCACCATTTGACCCAGCTATTCCCCTTCTCGGTCTATTCCCTAAAGACCTAAAAAGAGCATGCTACAGGGACACTGCTACATCGATGTTCATAGCAGCACAATTCACAATAGCTAGACTGTGGAACCAACCTAGATGCCCTTCAATGGATGAATGGATAAAAAAAATGTGGCATTTATACACAATGGAGTATTACTCTGCATTAAAAAATGACAAAATCATAGAATTTACAGGGAAATGGATGGCATTAGAGCAGATTATGCTAAGTGAAGCTAGCCAATCCCTAAAAAACAAATGTCAAATGTCTTCTTTGATATAAGGAGAGTAACTAAGAACAGAGTAGGGTCGAAGAGCATGAGAAGAAGATTAACATTAAACAGGGATGAGAGGTGGGAGGGAAAGGGGGAGAGAAGGGAAAATGCATGGAAATGGAAGGAGACCCTCAGAGTTATACAAAAGTACATACAAGAGGAAGTGAGGGGAAGGGGAAAAATAATACAAGGGGGACAAACGAATGTCAGTAGAGGGGGCAGAGAGAGAAGAGGGGAGGGGAGGGGAGGGGAGGGGGGATAGTAGAGGATAGGAAAGACAGCAGAATACAACAGACACTAGTATGGCAATATGTAAATCAATGGATGTGTAACTGATGTGATTCTGCAATCTGTATATGGGGTAAAAATGGGAGCTCATAACCCACTTGAATCAAATTGTGAAATATGATATATCAAGAACTATGTAATGTTTTGAACAGCCAACAATAAAAAATTAAAAAAAAAAAAAAAGGTATGGCTTTTCTTCATTAATCTGTTTTACAGTGAAATACAGTAATTAAATTTTTAAAAATGGGCACAAAATTATACATTTTTATGGGATATCATATGATGTTTCAATACATGTACACATGTATAATGTTCAAATCAGGGTAAACATGTTTGTTTCCTCAAATATTTATCATTTTATTATAGTAAAAGTACTCAAAATCATTTTTTCTAAATTTTGAAATATATTATCTATAGTCATCCTACTATGCAATAGAACAATATAATTTATTTCCCTCATCCAACTGTAATTTATTGACCAACATTTCCAAGTACCTCTCTAGTAACTGAATTTTGAATGTTGAACCAGCCTTGCATTCATAGGATAAATCCCACTTGATTGAGTTATATTTCCTTTTTTATATATTTATGGATTCTATTTGATAATATTTTGTTTAGAATTTTTATAATTATGCTCACAACAGTTAGTGGTTAGCAGTTCTCTTTTCTTATAATGCCTTTTCTGGTTTTGGTGTCAGGGTAATGAGGCCTCATAACATGAATAGGAAAGTATCCCTTCCTCTTCTGATTTCTGGACAAGATTGCAGAGAACTGGTATTTTCTTAAGTGTGTGATAGAATTAATGAAGCCTTATGTCTTCTATGTTGGAAGATTTTAAATTACCAATTCAATTTTTTGAAGATATATGGGACTATTCACATTATTTGTTTTTTGTTGTGTGAGTTTTGATAGTTTGTGTTGCTCAAGGAATTTACTTCATCAAAGTTATTCATTTTATGGGCAGAGTTCTTCACATTATTCCCATTTTTTTCACTTTAATATTTGTATAATCTGTAGGAGTATCTTTTTTCATTCCTAATACTGGTATTTTATGTTTTTTCTCTCTTTTTAAAAAGTCTTGGTCAGTCTGATAGAGGCTTATCAATTTTGTTTTAATAAGAGATTTATTGAGATATAGTCCACATACCATGAAATTCACCTTTATCTAAAAATACACAGTTCACTTGATTTTTAAAATTTTTTTTAGCTTTATTTTATTCATTTATTTATATGTGGTGCTGAGACTCGAACCCAGTGACTCACACCTAAGAGACAAGCGTTCTACCACTGAGCCACAACCCCAGCCCCTCATTTGTTTTTATTCATAGAGTGGCATAATCATCGCTACTATCTAATTTCAAAATACTTCCATCACTCCAAAAAGAAGCCAATATCCTTTAGGAATCACTCCCTGTTCTCTGCTTCTCTAGCTTCTGGTGAACTACTAACATACTTTCCATCTCGACAGACTAGGCTATTCTGGATATTTCATATGAATGGAATCTTACAATACATGGCCTGGTCACTACTTCTTTCACTTAGTATGATGTTTTCGAAGTTCATCCACATTGCAGCATATATCATTATTTCATTTCTTTTTGTGGCCAAATATTGTTCCATTGTATGGCTATGCCAAATTTTCATAAGCTAATTAACAATTGGCTTGTTTTCACTTTTTGGTCTATTATGAATAATGCTGCTCTGGATATCTGTATGCAGGTTTTTGTGTGGATATATTTTCATCCCTCTTGGGCATATGCCCAGGAAAGGGATTGTTGACACATATGGTAATGTTATGTTTAACTTTTTGAAGAACTGCTGAATTATAATCCTATCTTCCAAGTGTAATGGCTCAAAATTCTCCACATCCTCTTCAACACCTGTTATTGTCTGACTTCTTTTTAAACTTATGAATTATTTATTTCTATAATCTATTGAATATTTTTAGATTGCAGTTAACTGGGGGAAACTGAAATTGTGAAAAGTGAAACTGTGGATATGGGGAACTGCTGTGCTTTCATTTTACATAAAAGACTCGACCATACCTCAGTTGGTGCAAAAATAAATTTGTAATCTGATGTTTTTCTCCTCGTGTTGAATTGGCTAGTTAAATAAAGGTCATATATGATAGAGAATTGCTCAGAATGGGTACAAGACTCTAATAGTCCTTTCCAGGGTCATGCTGTCTCTATATTAGATGGCAATGAAGATAGTTTCACTATGATGTTTTTCCTTCTTTTTTGGTACTAGGGATTGAACCTTGGGGTGCTTAACTACTGAGTTATACTCCACGTCCTTTTAAATTTTAGTTTGGAAACAGGGTCTTACTGAGTTTCTGAGGCTGGTCTCAAACTTGTGGTCCTCCTGCCTCAGTCTCCTGAGTCTCAGGGATTACAGATGTACACCACTGTGCCTGGCTGACTGTGATATTTTTCAAACCATTTGATATCAGCGCTTCTCCTCAAATTTCCTTTTAAATGTTTAGTAGATTCAGGCAGACTAACCCTTGGAAATAATTTCTTGAAACTAAGTAGTGGTACCTGATTTTTAAACAATTACTACTTTCCTTTTTAAGAGTATTATTACATCGATTGTCAGAATAAAGAATGTTATTTAATGGAGATCAAATTTTACTGGAAATAACTTCTATACTATCAATTCATTAATCTCAATGAAATTTGACAAAAAGATGATAAATCATGGCAGACTATAAATAAAAATTTCCTGTAAACAAGAGTGTCAGCTTTTCTTCTTTGCAGTGCTAGGGATTGAATCCAGGGCCTATCCAAGTACTAGGCAAGTGCTCTACCACTGAGCCACATCCTCAGCCCAGCTTTTAGACTCCCTTAGTGACATATGTAACACATTCAGTTAACTTAACTAAAATGGAGAAATTGGGTCCTCCAATTTGGATTTGTCTTTTGTTTTAGCCATGCTAGTGAGAGTGAAGTGGTATCTAACTGGATTAGATTTGCATTTTCTATTGACTAATGATTTGAGCATCTAAATGTTTACTGAATTTTTTTTTCTTGGTCTTTGGAAGAAGAGCTATTTAAATTCTTCACCCACTTTTAAATTGCACTATTTGTCTTTTTATTGTAGAGTTATAAAAATTCTTTGTATATTCTGTGTATAAGTCCTTTATCAGATAAATGATTTGCAAATATTTTCTCCCATTCACAGCCTGTGTTTTCACTTTGTGGTTGGTATCCTTTAAAACAGGAAACTTGTTAATTTTGGTGAAATCCCATTTATTATTTTTTTCTTTTGTTGTTTGTGCTTTAGGTGGGTCACATGTAAGACACTAAGAACTGATCCAAAATTATGACTATCTACGCTTTAAAAAAAATTTTTTTTGGTACTAATGATTGAACCCAGGGGTGCTTAACCACTGAGCAACATCCCCAACCCTTTTATTTTTTATTTTGAGACAGAGGCTCACTAGGTTGCTTACAGCCTTGCTAAGTCGCTGAGGTTGGCTTTGAACTTGTGGTCCTCTTGCCTTAGCCTCTGGAACCACTGGGATTAGAGGCATATGCCACTGTGCCCAGGAATCTACTCTTCTATTTTCTTTGAAGTTCTATAGTTTTAGTCTTACATGAATGTCGTTGATCCATTTTATGAGTTGATTCTTGTAAATGGTAAGACATATGAGTTCAGCTTCACTCCTTGTCATGTGGCTATCTAGTTATCCCAGCATCATTTGTGGAAAATAATATTCATTCCCTATTTAAAAATTTTGTTACCTTGGCTGAAAATCAATTGACAATAAATGTAAGGACTCTCAATTCTATTCCATTGACATATATGTCACTCCTTAGGCCGGTACTACACTGTCTTGATTATTGTAACTTTGTGGTAGTTTTGAAATTGAGATTTGTAAGTACTTTATCTTTGCTTCTTTTTTGCAAGATTTTGTTGGCTTTTTTGTTGCATTTCCACATGAATATTAGTAGTAGCTTGTCAATTTGCAAGAACACAGCTGGGCTTTAACAAGGATTGTGTTGAATATGTAGATTTGTTTGGGTAGTACTGCCATCTTAACGATATTAAAATTTTCAATCCATGAACATGGATGTTTTTCCATTTTTTGAGGGGGGGGGTACCAAATTTCTTTATTTGAAGGAATGGTACAAATTAAAGAGCTTAAGTGGATGTTTTGTTATAACTTATAGAAAAGGTGAAGGTAACCCAACATGCATGCACCACCTTGGTGACCAGGGAAGTCACTTCCACAGTTATGGGAAAGTCAGCCTAAGGTTTAGCTCTCTTCATCACTGTCTCCCAGGGTGTGCTTGTCAAAGAGACACTCTGCCTTGCTAGATTCTGGGGTTCCCAGCTTGCCCAAGTTGGTTACACAGTCACCCAATTCTTTGGTGGATTTCTCCTGCTCATTCAGGTAATGAGTCTCAATGAAGTCACACAAGTGGGGGTCATTTTTGTCAGTGGCCAGTGGTGCAGTTCCAGAAGTGACTGGTTCACACTTTTCTCCAAGTGCAAAGCACATTCCATGGCGTCCAGCCCACCCTCCCAGTCATCGCGGTCTGGTTTCTTGATATCCTGAAGGAAGATTCGTCCACCTGGTTGTTTCTGCAGCTTCATCAGTTTCTCGGCATGTTCCCTCTCCTCATGAGATTGGTGAAGAAAATCTTTGGCAAAGTTCTTCAAAGCCACATCATCACGGTCAAGGTAGTAAGACACGGACAGGTAGACACGGGAGGCTGGAGCTCCAGGTTGATCTGGCGGTTGATGGGGCCTCTGAGTCCTGGTGGTAGTTCTGATGCACCTGTGAGGGGGACATGGTCGTCGAGGGGCGGCTGAGGAGAGGCGCGATGGCCTTGGGGCGTCCGAGGGCGCTGTGCAGGGTGGCTGAGGGCTGGGGCTCTGAGCGCCAGCCAGGTGGGGTCCAAGCATTGTCGAAGCAGGAAACCGCAGCGACTCTGGGCAAAGAACGTCTGTTTTTCCATTTTTAGGTGTTTAATTCCCTTAAAAATGTTTCAGAATTTTTATTGTCCATGTATCACACTTCTTTTGTGAAACTTATTCCTAAGTATTTTATTCTTCCCATTGCCTCCATAAGAGGGATTTTTTTTTCTTATTTTCATATTCTGATTATTTGACCTCAGTGGATAGAAATACAATTGATTTTTGTATATTGAACTTGCATCTTTCATTCTTGCTAAAGTCGTTTACTAATTCTAATAGTGTTTTTTTTTTGTGAGTTTGTGTATTTCTTGTAAATTTTCTACATATAACTTCATGTCACCTACACATAGAGGGAGTTTTATTTTTTTCCTTTTCAATCTGGATGTCTTTTATTTATTTTTCTTGCCTAAGTGCCCTGAATGGAGCCTCCAGTATAATGTTGAATAGAAGTGATGAGAACATAAATTCTTGTTTTCTTTCCGATCTCAGGGGGCTAAGCTTTCGGTGTTTGATCATAAAATATAATGTTAGTTGGGAGTTTATCAATTTCATTAATATTTTCAAAGAACCAGCTTTTTTGTTTGTTAATTTTCTTTATTGTTTTTCTTGTTTCCAATGTCACTGATTTTTGCTCTTTTCTTTATTTTTCCCTCTCTTCCACTTGCTTTGAGATTGATTTGCTTTTCCCAGTTTCTCATGTTTAAACATCAAATTTTTGACTTCAGAACATTCTTCTTTATCAATATGGAAAAACAACAATGGGGGAAGCCATACATGTGTGAAGGAAAAGAATTAAATGGGAAATTTCTGCCCCTTCCACTCAATTTTGCTGTGAACTTAAAACTGCTGTAAAAAATAAAATTCTATTAAAAAAATCTGAAACCATATAAATTTCCTCTAGGTACTGCTTTAGCTGTATTTTACATTTTGACATGTTGTTACTTTTATTCAGTTCAAAATATTTTCTCAAGTTTATCTGAGACTTCCTCTTTAATGCATTGGTTATTTAGAAGTTGGTTGTTTTGTTTCCTTGTGCTATTTAACTTCAAATATTGGGGAACTTTAGGTCTCCTTTGGCTACCAATTTGCAGTTACATTTCATTATGATCGAAAAGTCCCCTATTTACATGATTATAATTATATAAAATTTATTAAAGTCTATTTTATGGCCCAGAATATAATTTATCTTCATGAGTGTTCCATGTGTACTTAAGAATGTAGTTTCTGCTGCTGTTGGCTAGACTGTTATATCAGGTTAATTTTGTCTACTTATTCTATCAATTATCTTGAGACAAATACTAAAGTCTCCAATATAATTGTGGTTTATTTATTTCTCCTTTCAGTGCTATCAGATTTTGCTTCATGTATTTTGAAGCTTTGTCCTGTAGGTGCATATGCACTTAATGTCTGTTTGTTTTCTTGGTTAATTCTCCTTTATCTTATTGTGTTATTTCCCTCTTTATATCTGATAATTTCCTCTTGTTTTGAAGTCACCTTGTGTAAGGTTAAAATAACCACTCTGCTTTTTGGGATTAGTATTTTCACAAAATATCATTCCCCCCTTAACTTTTTCTATTTTTATTTTTTATTGATTTTTTTTAAAATAAATGACAGCAGAATGCATTACAATTCTTATTACATTTATACAGCACAATTTTCATATCTCTGGTTGTATGTAAAGTATGTTGACACCAATTCGTGTCTTCATACATGTACTTTGGATGATGATGTCTATCACATTCCACCATCTTTGCTAATCCCCTGCTCCCTCCCTTTCTCTCCCACCCCTATCTAGAATTCAACTAATCTCCCATGCTCCCCCTCCCTAGCCCACCATGAGTCAGCCTCCTTATATCAGAGAAAACATTCTGCATTTGTTTTTTTGGGACCAGCTAACTTCACTTAGCATTGTTTTCTCCAACGCCATCCACTTACCTGCAAATGCCATGATTTTATTCTCTTTTATTGCTGAGTAAAATCTATTGTGTATATATGCCACATTTTTTTTATCCATTTATCCACTGAAGGGCATCTAGGTTGGCTCCACAGTTTAGCTATTATGAATTGTGCTGCTATAAACATTGATGTGGCTGTGTCCCTGTAATATGCTGTTTTTAAGTCTTTTGGGTATAGACTGAGGAGAGGATAGCTGGGTCAAAATGGTAGTTCCATTCCCAGATTATTATATTTAGAGTGGATTTCTTATAGACAGCATGTTGTTGGACCTTTCTTTTTCAATTCAGTCTGACAATATCTATCTTTTAAAAAAATATATACATATTTTAGTTGTAGTTGGACATTTATTTATTTATTTTTATGTGGTGCTGAGGATCGAACCCAGTGCTTCACATGTGCTAGATGAGCGCTCTACCACTGAGCCACAACCTCAGCCCCACAATGTCTATCTTTATTTGATTATTTAGATCATCTACATATACAGTAAATACTGATTAGATATAAGTCTACCACTTTATAAGTGTTATTCTTGCCTTCTTTGTATTTTGTTCCTCTGTTCTCCCTTTTCCTTTCTTCATTTGAATTTGAATGAGTTTTTAGTATTCCATATAATTTTATCTATTGGGTTGGTCATAAATCTGTACTATTTTTAAATTGTTGTCTGAGGATTATACTAGATAATTTATCACAGTCTACTTAGAGTTAATATTTACCATTTCCAGCAGAATAGAGAAGCCTTATAAACAACAGAGGGGGAAGCTATGCATATGTGAAGGAAAGGAATTATATGGGAAATCTCTGCTCCTTCTGCTCAATTTTGCTATGTACATAAAACTGCTTTAAAAAAAGAAAAAAAAAGTCTACTAAAAAATCTGAAACCAAAACCAAACCAAAAAATTTTCAAATATGTAGGTTCTTCTACCTCCCCCTACTTATGTTATGTTTGCCATATTTATATGGCATACATTGAAGTCCTTCTAATATTACAGTTTTTGCTTTTGATAATCATGCACATTTGATAAAATTTAAGAGGATATGACTTTAGCTGTTTTTTAATCTCATAATAATCTTGTAATAGATAAAAGGATGAAGAATTCCATTTTTGAGGGGGAAAACCTAAACAGATGACTTGTCTGCACACATATATCCAGCTAAGAGCAGAACCCAGAACCCTACATCTCTTTATTTCCTATTTCTTCCTCCAATACTAGGCTGCCTTTTGTTAATCAGATGTAAGTTATGGTTTTGGTACAGAAACTAGAGACTGGGCAGCACAGAAGTTCCCATAATACTGGCAAAAAGACATTGGCAATGAGATCACCTGGGTTCAAGACCTGCTCTGCACACTGCAGGGCGTAAGGAAAGAGCTCAATCCAGGTGGAGCTTGGAACACAAATCTTGGGAACGTCCAGCAAATAGTATATTACAGCATTCTTCCTGTAATAGCAAAGTGAACCAGACAAGGTGGCTTTTACATCTACATGTGGCACCAATGTAATAAGCAGAAATGGACCTGACTCATTTCTAAGGCACTGGGTCAACCACAAACTGGCTGATGCTATTCATGTTCCCAACTAACAAATAGCTTGGTTCCATGGTCATTTATCTTGGCTTTCTTCCATTTCAGATTTGCTACTTCTGTTCATCAAAATAATCAAGATTCTAACTACAGATGGCTGAGTGTGGAATTCGTTTCTGTGGAAATTCTATTTCCCTTCCTTGGTTGTTTTAAAAACTGTGTTCCTTGGAGTTTAAGAGATTTTCATTAAGTTTCCAGATTTCTATGAGGTATTCTCACAGGTCATCATGGAGAAGAGGGTGGAATGGAGCAGGATGGGGGCCAATATTGTTTTAAATATTTTATTTGAACAAATAGTTCCTTGGTATTAAAGAAATTTGGAAGCCTCCACTTCAGAGCATTGACTTGGTGCTCCCACCCCTGGATGAGAAGGAACTTGAAGTTCAACTACTTTGGTCTAACAATCCTTTGAAGGTATGAATTAATCACCACTGAGTGACATTCAGCCTGGATCTAAGAAGCTTCAGTGGCAGGGAATTCCCCAAATCCCCAGTAGCTCGTCCCACCCTTTGCTTAGCTTCGATGCCATTAGTCCTTCTGTAGATCACTGCTTCTCAAACCTGTCCATGGAAATCATCTGATGAGTTTTTTTCAAAAAGTGTACTGATGCCTGGGCCCCACCCCCAGAGATTCTGGTTTAATTGGTTTTGGGTACAGACTGGACAATGGGAAATTTAAAATCTTACCAGGTGATTCTGACTTGTAGCAAAATTTAGAACCCATTGCTTTAGATGAGCTGAGATCTGTGCTTTTTAAATGCCACCTGGCACTTTTACTCCCCTTCTGGAAGGCTCAGATATAAAGTCAGATCTACCTTCCACCTAAGAACCTTTAAAGCACCCAAAGACAGTTTCACTTTCCTCCCAGAGTCTTCCTGCTAAATCCTGGTGCTTTCTGGAGGCCTCCTCGTACGACATTGTCTGACTCGACATTGTCTGACTCGATTTCTTTCTGTGGACCAGTGGGGACTGCCACAGCCTACAGTGCACCAGGATGGATCAATCATTTCATTGCTGTGACTTTCTATGGTGCTACTGCATTTGGATACCAATTAGTGGCTGAGGGCTAACAACACCCAGAACACCAAATCAGAAAATCCCGTAGACAATTCACCTTTACATTACTGTAGCATTTTACAGCTCACAAAGTAAATTCACACACCTTATTTCAATTACTTCTCCCCTTAACTGCTCTTATTCCAATCCTGGTTTTCAGGTGAGGTGAGAGAGTTAGTTTTAAGGCAAAGTAATCCAAAGCTCTCACTTCCATATTTAGTGATCCTTATACTGGGCCTCACTGTGTCCCACAAAACTGTGCAGTCCATGGTGGGCCAGGACAGGGCCTCACAGAACACAAACCTCCGATTCGTGCTGCTGTTTTACATGGCAGTTCTCCAGGGCCACCCAAGCTGTATGCACAGTTGTGTGCAGCACCATAACCGCAGGACAGGGGTCTCTGCCACAGTGCTGAGAAAACGGGCCAGGTTTCAGGGCAACATTATACGCTCTTCATTCTGGATGCTGATAGAAATGTGTTGTAACTTCAAAACCTCCTTGGAGAAAGGCCACAAGTTCATGGATAAACTCAAAACAAACAAAAACCAGGTCAGAGTGGCAACCTGTTCAGCAAAATTTCTCAGTCCATCTCAGGATGGACCCTTCCTGCATATCCATGCCTTATTTTCCTTTTAGTCCCTGACTTGCCTTTGCCATAAGACTTAAAAAAAAAAAAAACTCCTCTAGAAGATGACACTTTAACTATAGACCCCTTCAGTTCTAGCTTAGCTCTGTCCCTGAACTTTGGTTTTCTGGTTGCACATTTAGAATATTCTCAGGACTCCCTCATTGAAAACTCCCATGGCTGACCCCATAACAGATCTTAATTTCCCTTATTTCACTGATTGGACTGTCATTCTCTTAAAGAGTGACATCACTGGTAGGGGAAGTAGGCCTGGTGTGTTCCAGGAGCATTAAGGAGGTGCATTACCTGTGGGGATTTTAACAATCATAAAACTGTCTAGAAGTTGGTGCTTTTTATTTATCACTGTGATAAAATATCCCTACTGTTGGGTTGGAGACCTTGATCTATCCCTCCTCCTCTGCCTTGGCATGCCACTGGTGCCATTCAATCATAGATGGCCATCCCAAGCTGACCTGGCCCTGGGTTCTGTTTTCATATGTGTAGTGTGTTGGGCAGGGCAAAAGTCTCATCTCACCAGGCTCAAGGAGTCCTTCTACAAAACTCTGTTAACAGTTCTGATAGAATGGAACTTGATAACTCTGTTAGAAGCAATATATTTCTAAAACATAGGGCGGCTGCTATGGCAGAACAGAAATCCAGAGAAAACTGGATTTTAAGAGCTCCAAGAATATATCTTGCACAACACACTGGTTATTCCCAAGCACTGAAAAGTATTGTGCTGGAAAAAGAGGGCATGAAATTGTTTTTATTTGAAAGGCATTTGTTTGGGAAAATGATGCTTTTCTCCAAGCAAAATGTTAGCTTGCTTGGTTAGAAGTTAATTACAATATTTATTGCTTAAAGCCAGCCTGGAATTTTGGCTTGAATTCTTAAAAGCCTATGATTCAGGGTGGAAATTACCTATTCAACCCAAGGCCAGTGAGCTAAATGTTGATCTGATAACTGCTTGTTTCAAAGGGACAAAGAGATAAGAAATAGTCTCTGACAGATGAAAAACAAAACTGTGGTTTGAAATCCGGAACGTTATCATGGATATGCAGGAATGTTTGTTACTGAGATTGGAGCTAAATGAGGAAATGATTTAAAAGAATAAAGTGGTTAGTTGCCTTGATTCCCAAATTAATAATGTCCTTGTTCTTTTGATATCTCTCATATTTACATGTTGGTTTAATTAAAATAGCTGGAGGTTGAAATCCAGTGCAATCAGAGAAATCATGCGTTTGATATGTGGCTTAATGGACTTTAGCGTTATCATTCTAATCTGTCTTTAAAGGCAAACATTATCCTAGTTGGTCTTCAGCCCCATCTTCTGGGCTGACCAGCCTGTTTGGGCCTCTGGACATCACAAGTGTTTTTCAGCTGTCCCTCCTTAAGGCCTCTTTGACCCTTAACTTTAGGTCCCGAGCTTCCAGCTTTGATTTTCTTCCTGCTGCATGACCTGATCCTTGGGGGTTCAGGGGTTGCCCCTGCAGGGCTCTCGAGGCTGTCCCTCCCATCTCAGTTCAGGACTTTAATTCCACTTGTGGACAGGCTGCGTCCTTGCCCTCATTCCTCTTGCCTCTCTCAGGATCACCTTCCATCAGGCATCCCTTTTTTCTGTCTCTAATCTTCCTCTCCATCCCCCAAGAAACATGTTTAAAAAAAAGAAAGGAAAAACCACATCTTGCCTCAGTCCTGGCACCCCTTAATCTCCCTCCTCCTCTTCACTGTCAAACTTCCTAGATAACATTTACTCTGGCGGCCTCACACCTGCAAAGCTCATGAGTCATGTTCCTGGATCCAGCTGCCTCGTTCCTCAGGGGTCATGTTTGTGGCATGTGAACCATTTGTGCTAGGACACAGGCTGCTCCTCCCTGAATCTCTCTTGCCCCTCACCTCCAGGACACTGCATCCTCGGGGCTCTGCCTGCCTCTCTGACCCGCCTCTCTTCCTCTCCAAACAGACTTGTTGCCACAGTCCTTGAAAGGCAGTTCTGCTCACCACTGTGCCTCCAGAGCAGTTATGGTTTCTCATCAGTTTCTATTTATCCCTTGGAAAATACCTACTATTCACTTTGAAGAGCCAACTCTTAATTTATATCTTTGGTTCTGACCTCCTTTCTGAGCTCCAGCACCAAGTTTCCCATGCCTACTAGAACTTTCCCTGACACATTTCATAAACGCCTCCACTTCAACATCTTCCAAATCCAACACAACCTTTTCCCTCTTAGCCTGCTTCCTCCATTCACTGGCTCAGGTGTCCTTCTGCTCATCCACTAGAAACCTCTGGTTTTCCCTGATTCTTCCTTTATTCCTGGCATTGAAACAATTATGAACTCCTGTCGTCCTCATCCTGCCACATGTGGTCAGGATGTGGATGCCCCTGGCCTGTGCCCACACTACTTTCTGTCTGGAGGGCTTGCCCCTTGTAAGGAAGGTGCTGCTTGGAGAGATGATGCATTTAGGTAAAGGCTCTGTTTGAAGACTTTTCACTTACCAGCATGGACCTCAGTTTCCACATGTAAAACAAAGCTTTTGACAGACCCTCTCTCAAGCTTTGTGACTCTCTGGATGCAATTTCTTTCTGCACATCCAAACCCTATCAGTCCTTGAAGATTCAAGCAGTTGCCTTCTCCTTTCAAAGCACACTCTGAGCCCCTCTGAAGCCCAACCAACTAACTAGAAGGAAGGTCTTCTTGCTCTGGTTTCCTGTAACATTTTATATAGTTCTTTTAAGGGAATCTATGATTGTTTACTTCTTATCTCTCTTATTAAATAAACTGACCACTCTAAACTCTTGGAGGGAAGAGCCCACATCTCCATCTTCTTTCTTAAATCTATGTATACCACAGGCAACCATGACATAGTTGCATCACTTCTACTGATCACTCAGAAAGCGACAGTCAGCAGGTGTCACATCTGGATCAAACCTGGCTGTGGGCTACTTTCACTCTATCATCCTTCCCTGTTCCATCATGTGTCACTGTAGCTAGGGATTGTGTCTAACGGGCCTTTGCATGTCCAGACCTAAGTGCCTGGTTCACAATGGTTGCTGGATAAATGCATTATAATATAATATAATAATATATAATATATTATACATTATATAATATACAATAATATAATAATGATATAATAATAATATAATATAATTTATTATAAACTTGCTATCTTTATCTTGTCATGTTGAGTATTTCCCTTAGGTGATGAGGCTAAGAAAACTGGCTTCTTAGGGCAAATCCGCTTTGAGTTCTGTTAAAAACTGTATTGAGGAAAATTTGCCAAGATTCATGCCTCTCCCAGAGAGGGGGCAGAATACAGTCCCGACAAGGAAGAAATTGAGGAGGCTCCCTAGGAATCAGAACCTTTTCTATCCACCCCTAGACCACAGTAGAGTGGCCCACAGGGGAGCCCGATGGCTAGACTGAGCTCCTGTCCTTGCTCCAGACACACACATGGCTGAGGACCAGCTTCTCTTGTTCCCTGTGCCTGCACTGCTGGCCTAGGGGAGCTGTCTTCTGTGGAATGACCAGTAAGAGGCCCAAGGTATGGTCTGGCTTTAGCTATCTGTCAGTGTGCACTGAGGCCCTGCCTGGGGCCCTGTTCTTGGTGCCCTTTGAGACCTCATGAAATCTGTCCCCTCTCTGCTGTGTCAAAAGGCTTATCACCACACACAGGTTCTCCCCCTGCTGACTCAGGCCACCACCCAAGAATGACTGAGTGAAACATTAAAATGCCAAGGAACAGCTGAGAAAATGCCACAGCTAATGGGAATGTGCTCAATCTCCAAAACAAATTAAGAATAATAAAACTTAAAATTTTTTGCTTGCCATATAGTTAAAAAAAATGACAATATACATTTCATGTGCTACAGGAAGAAACAATCATAGAAGAGCAGGGGCCAGAAAGCTTTCAAGAGTAGGTGTCAGATGTACTCATTCATTTGCTCAGCAAACTCTGTGATGTACCATGTGCTGTGCTGGGTGCAAAGGGTACAGCAGGGGGCAGAGGCACCCACCCAGAAGACAGGTTTCTGAAGGGAAAATGATGGGAGAAGGAATCTAATTTAGATGCAAGGGTCAGAAAAGGTCCCTCCAAGGAGATGCCAAGTGTGGGGAAGGAGCAGCTTTGTGAAGTACAGGGAAGCTCATTGCAGAGAGGGAACAGCCCACGCAAAGGCCTCAAGGTTGGAAGAACTTGGGTCAAAGAAATTCCTGCAGATCTGGCTGATGGCTTTTATTCTCATGAATAGACGTGACCACATTCACCCTTCTGGAGGTGGGCAGGCAGCAGGGTGACAATAACATTCTCAAATAACATTCTGCATAGTTGGGACAGGAATTGGCTCTGAGAAAAAGCAAGAAACGAAACAAGACTGAGTCACAACATTTAGGGTCTTAACTCTAATACAGTTGACTCATGGTCCTTCCCTGGGCCTCTGGTTCCTCATATTTAAAATGTTAAATTGAACAAAAAAACGATCTCTAAGGTCCCTTTAAGTGAAAAATTCTTTTAAAACATTCAATTTAATTAAAATAATAAATTCAAAATGATGAAATGAATCAGTTAATTCAGAGTTTAAATTTGATGATGAGCTCCAGAGACTTGGTGGCAATTTCCTCCCTCCTTTCCCTGGTCCAGGCTGCGGGTCCAGTGGTGTTTGGGAGGCCCTGGATGAGGCTCTGCACTTGGGAAGAATCCTGAAGGACAGGGAGAGCCATGGGATGGGGCATTTTGCTGCCTGTGGGGACTCACAGCGCAGTCTGCAGACAGTCAAGCCCTGGGTTCTGGAGACTCAGATGGGGAGGAGGCCTGGCAGGGGGCTTCTGGGCCAAAGACACTTTCCAGATTTGATTTATAGTCTGTACAGCAGTGTTACCTCTGGCAGGTTTCTTTTCCATATGTTTTTCATCAGAACAATTTAATTTTTTTATATTCACAGAAATAATCATGATCATTAAAAAAAATTAAATGTCCTAAAAGAAGTGGAAGTTCTCCTCATCCTCTACCTCACTTCACTCCACTAGCATAACCCTAATAAATGATTACTAAGGATCCTTCTGGACCTTTTTGTGCATATGAAGATGTAGACATAAGTATGATTATATATCCTTTGACATGGCGCATTGTTAATGCAGTATGGGACTTTGCTACACATTTTTTAGCCCACTATCACTTCAGGGTTCTTCATCCCATAATGTCATTTAGAAATAGAGATATTCCATTATTTTTAATGGCAAAGAGGGTTTCATTTAATCACTTTCCTATTGTTGGTTTAGTTAGATTACATTTGATTTTTTTCATTTTATAAAAACTAGGTGCAATAACATCTTGTACAGGTCTTTGTGCTCTCAAATGATTATTTTTCTTGATTAGGGTTTGCAGACTGAGGTAGATTATACTCTCAATAAGACTTGATGAGAGTTACTAACTTTCCCCCACTTCTCTCATGCTCTGTGTTTTTACCAATATCTTAAATTTCTGTAATCTGCTAGGCAACATTTGTAATGTACTGTAACAATTTGTATCATCCTGATTATAGTGGGGTTAAATACCTTTTCATATATTTTTAGGTTGTGGGCGCATCCTCCCTGGGAATTACTTGCTTAAATCCTTTGCCTCTTTTACATAGGGTTGGTTTATCTTTTCTTAGAGAATTGTATTGTAGGAGCTTTTAAAATTACATTAGGGATATTGGACATTACCTCGTTGTTGCATGTTCAGAAATATTTCTCAGTCTTTAATGAGATCCTTTGGCATAGAAAAGTCTCTCATTTTTATTAAACAAGATTTATAAATCTTTTAAATGTTCACAGAGGTTGAAAGGGAGCTTGTTAGAAAGGCTTGGTATCTTGTTAGAAAGGCTTAGGGTCTTGTTAGAAAGTCTTCCCTCCCCACATTATTTAAAAATATTTTCCTTGGGCATTTTTGTCAATTTCATTTTCCTTTGTTATATTATAGTTTTTATCTTGGCATATATTATAAACAGAGATTTAACCTTATTTTTTCATAATGATAACTAAATTACCCTAGTGCCAATTATTGAATTGTCTAGCATTTCCTCAATTATTTATGATGTATCTTTTATCATATACTATATTCTTACACATGCAGGGGTCTTTTTCTAAATGATTCTTTCACTACAACTTCTTTGGGATGCCTGTGTCTGTCCCATGTTGTTTTAATTGCTATGGGCTTATAAAATTTGGACATATTCTTACTGCCATCTTTATTCAATAACATTTGGCTATTCTTAAACATTTGCTTTTTTCATTTGAACTTCAGAATCAAATAATTTTCATTAAAATTTCATTGTAATGTTGATGTGTTTTTAAAAATTGAACTTTGAGTTAATTTTGGGGAAATTCATGGCTCTTTCATATGGAATTGTCTTAGAAATATGATCTATTTTTCATTTATTTAAGTTTCCTTTCATATCCTCTAGTACAATTTCATCATTTTCTTCATATGGCTCTTGTACGCTTGCACCATTTATTCCTAAATATTTAAGATTTTTGTTGCTATAGTGACCAGTATCTTTTTAAACTTAAATGTTCTATAAGGTAATTGCTTATATATAGAAAACTATTGATTTTTGAGTGTTTACCTTGATCTGGGTTCTGTCATGAACCTATGATTAGGTCTGATAGGTTTTTGTAAGCTGTTAATAATTTTTTTTTTGTAAAAATGTAAGCCATATGTAAATAAGGGGAGTTTTATTGATTTTCCACAATGCTTATACTTCATTTATTTTTCTTGTCTTATTTCACTCACTGGGGTTAACCTTTACAGTAATATTAGGTATCCCTATCTTTCCCCTGGAATAGGATTGTCTCTTGTTTCATCATTAAGTATGATGATTACTGAATTTCAGTAGATGCTTCTTATCAAATTTAGGAATTTCATCTCTGCTCCTAGCTTATTAAAAGTTTTATACAGATTGACTGGTGTATGTTATCAAGTCATCATTTTATCATCTATTAAAATGTTATTTTCTTTGAATATATTAGTGTGGCAATAGGTATCCTAATATTAGCCATCTTTTTATTCTTATTTGGATTTTTAAAATTAACTATGTTTCCCTTGGCCCCCTCCAACAGGCTTCCTGATAGACTTGTCCGTGAAACAACAGGGACTGTCACTAATACAGAAAATGAATTCCATAAATGACAGAATGCTGGACCAACCATCTATCCACCAATTCCTTCTCTGTTTGGCACTTTTAGGCATGGAAGTGATAGACATGTTAGCTGCTTCCATGTCTTGGTTATTGTGGTTAATGCTGCAATGAAGAAGGGAATGCACATGCCTCTTTAGATTCTGATTTTGGGCATGCACTTGGAATTGAAGGTGGCTTTGGCAAAATTCTGGCCCTTACCTGTCAAGTAAAACGTGGAATGTCCAACACAGAGGAACAAAGGGAATGGCATTAAAGACTAGAAGCCCAAACCTACTTTACCTAAGTATGATTGACATACAAAAACTATATTTATACAAACCTATCAGTTTGGAAATAAGTAGAAGCATCACTGCAATCTATGCCACAAACATATCCGTTACTTCTGAAGTTTTCCCTCAATTCCTTTAGTTATTATTATTATTATTTGTTCTTTTTAGATATATATGACAGTAGAATGTATTCTGACATACATACATGGAGTGTAACTTCCCATTCTTTCGGTTATACATGATGTGGAGTTACACTGGACGTGTATTCACATATGAACATAGGAAAGTTATGTCTAATTAATTCTACTGTCTTTCCCATTCCTGTCCCGCCTCTATTTCCTTCATTCCCCTTTGTCTAATTAAAGGAACATCTATCTCCCCCTCCTTATTGTGCATTAGTATCTGCATATCAGAGAGAACATTTGACCTTTGATTTTTTGTGATTGGCTTATTTCACTTAGCATGATAATCTCCAGTTATTATTATTTTTGATAAGAACACAATTAAGATTCATCCTCAGCAAAATTTAGGTATACAATACAATGTTGTTAAATGTAAGCCCTATGTGGCTCTAAAGATCTCTGGAACTTAGTCATCTTTCATAACTAGCAGATGTGAGGTGATATTTCCTATGGTTTTGATTTGCATTTTCCTGATGATTAGTAATGTTCAGATCTTTTCATATATCTATTAGCCCTCTATGTGACTACTCAGGTCCTTTGATAATTTATTCATTTATTTATTTATTGCTATCGAGTTGTACGAGTTCCTTATATGTCTTGGATATTTATTCTTTATCAGATGTATGGTTTATAAACATTTTATTCCATTCCATAGCACATTTATTTTGTTGATTATATCCTTTGCTGTGTAGAATTTTTTGAGTTTCATGTAATTCCATTGATCTATTTTTGCTTTTGTTACCTGTGTTTTTGGCACCATATGCAAAAACTCATTGCCAAGGCCAATGTTGAGAAGCTTTCCCTACTATGTTTTCCTCTAGTTTTGTGGTTTCAGATCACAAATATTAAATATTAAAATATTTGCAGAAACCTTGCTTTAAAAGTCGGAGAAAAACACTAGATTTGAAGATACAAGATTTAAGGTACACACATTCTTAGCTATGAAAAATCCCTAAATAATTAGTTTTATTATTTAATAAAACATTTCCTGCTCCTGGGTATTAGGTAAGAGTCTTGCAAGAGTCTGTAGGTCCAAATGCCATCTTGAATCCTATGAGGCTGACCAGGCTGTACCCATGGGTCAATCCTGTGACCTTCCCCATCTCATCTTCCACTCCCTTCGTGGTTATTCTGTGTCCTAGAAGTTCCAGACACTGGCTCCATAACACTTTTGGAACATCCTGTGCCCATTTCATGTTAATGTACTTGCCAGTTTGTTCTTTTGGTCCTCAAAGGTCTTTCTCTGTTCTCACCTGGGGAACTTTATTTATCCTTCACAATCTAGTGCAGAGGTAAACTTTTTGAGGGCTTCCTTCCACCCCCTTTCTCTCCTCTCCACTCCCTCCAGGCAGAGTTTATTTCACCCCTTTGATTCCATCTCAGCATGTACCTGATTGCATTTCAGAAGACTGCCTAGCCTTATGCCTTCCCTCCAGACTCTGAGTCCTTTGAGGGAAGGAAATTGTGTTTATTTATCTCTAGTGGCTCCACCATGTATTATAATAGGCACCAGGAAGTGGCAAGCATCAAATGGTTCTCAAAGAGTGTGCCATAGAACCCTGTGTTCCTGGAAGCATCTGGAAGGACCCTGGGGGTATAAGCAGGGCTGAGCTGTGGAGGCTGCAGATCCTTGAGTCTCCTTTAGTGACAGAGCTGCCTTTTGTGTCTCCTTTATGTACTTAAGTGGGGGGATCTGTGCCATATACCATCTACCAAATTTTCACTGCCATAAAAACAATAAAAATGAGCATCCCCACCCCTGTCTACTTTCCATCTAGAAAAAAATACTAGGTATCCAGCTTGAAAAAAAAACTGCAAAGATGAGATCCTACATCCTGCTGCACAAAATGGGCTTTTGTTTTATAATGGGAAAGATGTGATGTTGTACAAATAACCAGTAATATTTTCTCTGCAAATACCAGCGCAGGTTTTGCAAACTCAGGGCAGGTTTTGAAACACCATAATTTAAAAATCCTCAATCAGCGCTACCAAGATTTTTCTCTCTTTCTTCTCACATTTACGTGGTGCATTTTGGACTCAGGATTCTATAGATTTTTCTTCTATGGTGTTTCTAATCATCCTACTTTTCCCCTCTCACCTTTCACCTGGGTCCCATATGCAT
Organism: Marmota flaviventris; assembly: GCF_047511675.1. NCBI lineage: Eukaryota > Metazoa > Chordata > Mammalia > Rodentia > Sciuridae > Marmota > Marmota flaviventris. The sequence goes on along the minus strand of NC_092499.1, from coordinate 117,029,939 downwards.
ATACCTTTATAGCAGAATCCCTCAGATGTCCCCCATTCCTCTCCCATGCTGGCTGGCCCTGGAAACCTCTGTAGAAGGTTTCTGGGAGACAAGGTGTCTATGTCCATGTGTTCATGAACTCACTTCCCCAATGAACACTGAGTTTAATGAAGGATGCTGTGTCCTATAGCATATGCTGCCTCCCACGGGCTCATTGCTGGCTCTGAATTTCACACACCCCTCAGATCTCATTCATGCCACTGTCCTCCACCGTCCTCTTCCACAGTGTCATCTCACAGTTATGGAACAGCTCCCCCACCTCACTTTTTGATTGGTTTCTTTTCAAGCTCTTGGATTTAACATTCCTTTTGATGTTCTTCCTGCACACCTCCCTCCTGCTCCCTTATTCTGGATAATGACTCTTCTCTGTATGCCCTTATTAGAGCCTACCTGAACTGCCTCCTTTTGCTCCCTCCCTTGTCCCCATTTCAAAGGCTACCTTTTCAAGTCACATTGGATTTCCTGCATGCTTTGTTTTAGCACCTTCCTGCGTAGAGTGGATTTATTTGAGCCTGGAAGTGGTTTTAGGTTTTAGATGGCTTTAATTCTCTTTTTCACTCTTCCCTATACCTCATCTATTACGTGCACCTAGGGTTGTCCTGGTCACCAGGTGCACATAGGCTTTGGGCAGGTGCTGTGGGGTGTTGTGGGTGGTTTGTTGTCTTGTGGCTTCTACAGAGGTGGTCTCTGGTGCTATGACAGGGCTGTGAACTGCCTTAGAGTTGTGTCAGCCTTCTCCGACAAAGGTACATATAGACAGTGTGACCTGATATTTGCACTTTTTCCTGGGACATGATAATTATTTAATTTTCTTCTTTTTAATGATTCTTTTATTTAAGAGCAGATAGTTTCACTCAGATAAAACCTGAAATAATACTGAAAGTATTTCTTACTTGCGTGTGAAACCACAATTATTTCAATTCAAATGTCAATTAAACTGTACAAAGAAGGGGAAAATTAAGTTGCTGAGTAACTTGCTGAACAAATTGAAGGTAAATATTTAACTCTTGGAAAGCTTAACAATGCTAAAAGAAAATAGGATAACCCAAAGTCACTCTTAAAGGATGCCAGATCTTTTAAAAAGTCACTAGAGATAGCCTATCTTGGAGGCAAATGATGAAAAGCTAAACAGATCCAAAACTACATTAGGTTAAAATACACTATAAAGAAAAAAAGGAAAGAAATCTAAACATTCTGAACTAGATGAACTGACTGTGACATTACAAGAATAAAGTGACTAGTACAGAAGTGGATATCCATTTGACCACTGGTGGCTTTTCCAATTGGAGCATGTGACCAGGAGCATTTCTTTTCCATATGGTTTTCACCCCAGGGCTGACCTTCATCTGAAGGGGACCTTCAAGCTGGCCTCCCCTGAATCCCACTCGGTCACTAGCTCATTCCATTGCCTCTTCTTCTAGCTCCTTGCTGCCAGTGGATTCAAGGGGACAGCCCTGAGATGAGGGCCACCTTGTCCTCCCTCCTTCCGGACAGCACCTCTGCACCACCAAGAATGTTGCCTGCCCAGGGTTTTTCTGGCTCCACACCCTTTGCTAGCAATGAGAAAGGCTCAGCCACTCAGGAGTGTTCCTGATTTTCTTCTCCTGCTGGGTTTCCCTCTCCTGTCCCTATATCCTGAAATAGTGAGTTAACATCAGAATTTATCCAGTCTGCAGACAAACTGATTACTAAGCATCCAGGATCACAGCAAGAAATCTGAGATGTTTGAGTCTGTCTTCAAAAGCAATTTTGACTTCACTCTTGTTATTGGTTTAGGAAACTGCTCTTCCTTAAATGACTCTTCTTTGCTCAATTAGAAGTTTTGTGGAATCAAAATTCCAGGATAGTGATGTATAGAGTTTACTTACCTAAAATGTAGTTTGAAACACTCTACATTGCCTAGACCTGCCTAGGTCAGCATGTCTCAGTTGTCTTCAATGGAACATGAGAACACGTATGAAGCAGGATTTCCTATTGCCAGGAATTGAGCCAGCAAACCTCCCCCGCAGCACCGGGTGCTTCTCCCTCCCTTCCCACTGTCTCCTGCTGGTTCCCTAAGAGTCCCTTAGATGTCAGAGCTACACTTGAACTCAGGGACTCCTGATTGCCCCCTAAGCATGGAACGGGTGATTGAACCAAGTTCACCACAGCTGGAGTCCTGCAAAAAAAATTCAAAGACCAATGTGAGGCTCCACAACTGAGACTCTCTCCACTGCCCATGGATGCTAATTCTGGAAGGCCAGAGCTTCTAAGCATCCTGAAGAACCAGAGAAAGCAGGCCATGCCAGGTCTGTAATCCATCTTTGATCGGACTGTGCACATCTCCTTGGGGATATCGAGAAGTTTAAAAACAGTTTTTGAAGGTTAAAAATACTTTGTAGAAACTTCCAGTAGGATTCTTACTTTCTTTCAGATTTTAGACAAACAATTTATCTATCCCAATCTCATTGGGGAGGAAATAAACTGAAGAGTTCTGCAGGTCCTTGTAGGCATAGTGTCAGAGTGTAGGATCCTTGCAAAGAACCTAAAACTCAAAGATGGACAAAATACCTTTGTGTGCTTCATCTGAAGGGCCAAGATGGAGAGGAGGCTGGTAAATGGACTTGCTCTAGAGAAGGACCACAAGCATGTGGTTCTGAAACATCTGTCGCAACAGCGAATGGAAATGTCAAAGTGAATGATTAAAAAAAAAAAAAAAAAAAAAAAAAAACCCTGGCAGGAGATGATTATTCCAACATGTTAACATTTTGCTCTCAAGAGTAGGTTTTAAAAAAATTACAGGCATCTCATAAGAAAAAAAATCCACCTAAGGTTATTAAACAGGTAACTTAATAGAAGAGTGTTATTTTTAATTATGGCAGTTTTAATTTCCCTTTTTTCCTTCATTATTTCTGCTAATAAGCTTGTCATCTGGGCTGGAACTGATTATACAAATCTGGGAAAAGATTTTACTACCTGGAATCATGGTTTTACACATTAGCATTTTACTTTTCAGTTTTATGAATCAACTGCAATATGGAGTCTCTTTAACAATTAGGACACAATTCAGAATATTACTTCAGGATTACTTCATGCAAGCATGTAAATGCGCCCCTCTATAGGGTGAAGTCTGGATCCCAGTGATGACTGATTCTATACAAGTCCTTAAAGGCAGAAAGGAAAATGTTCTTTGCAACCTGTGGGAACTACAGGAAAAATTAAGGGAAGAATTTTGTATGGGGCTTTAGGTAGAACTGGGTTCTAAAGGCTTCCTATCAGTCAGTAAATCAAAGCCATGCACTAAATCTTTACCGCATGAGGAACATCCAGTTTGGAACTGTGGAGAATAATTAAGAAATGAGAAAATGCAAATTTGAGCTTATTGTTTTTTAATCAAAAGGGAAGTCGAGGGGGCTGTGGCTGTAGCTCAGTGGTAGAGTGCTTGTCTAGCATGCATGAGGCATGGGTTCGATCCTAAGCACCACATAAAAATAAAATATTGTGTCCACCTAAAATTAAAAAAATTTAAAAAAGGGAAGTAGAAGCAGTTGTTATGTAGTTGTTTGTTTTGCTCATATGTGAGCAAAACAAACTTTCATAGGAAACTATAATAAACACACAACTGTGACCTAAAACTGACTGGCTCGTAACAGACTCTTAATAAATGTCCAATGGCTGAACAAGTGAGTGAAAGAATAGGTATCATCTGCATTTGTAATTTGCAAATATTTGCCCTCAAATATTTAAAAAAAATTTTAGTTACACATGAACACAACATCTTATTCATTTATTTATTTTTATGTGGTACTGAGGATCGAACCCAGCGCCTCACCTGTGCAAGGCAAGCGATCTCCTAATGAACCATGACCCCAGGCCGTCCTCAAATATTTTTGACTGACTAATGGTTGATACAAATGAATTTCTGAGATGGTATTTTTAAGGTTAATTTTTGAGTTCAGTTTCTTAAGTAGTGATTCATTTTCTCTTATGCCTGTTTCCTAAAAATACAAAGGAGGAAGCAATGATGGTCCTGCTTATGGTCTTCTGGACCAAATAGCCATGAATTCACAACTTTTTAAAAAATTAAAGCAGAATTAGCACAACTTACTCATATAAAGTAAAATTCCTATTTTAAACAGCAGAATGTTAAGAAGTGGACTAAATAGTCCTTCAGCTTAAGCTAAAGAAGGTGAACACCTAGTAAGAAGGTGGTAGTTTATTTTTAATTCTTTAAAGGTTAAGAGTCTCCATTTAGCTTTATGCCTCAGATTTGACTGAAATTTTTTCTATCTAAATGTTGGAAGAGGAGAGAGACAGAGCTTTGGTACTTGCTAACAGATAGGATATATGACTGTCATTGTCCTGGTTACTCCTCATCTGCTGCTATGGAATTCCCTGCTAAGATGGTCAACTAGTAAAGAGTGACCATCCAACTAGTAAAGAGTAACTCTGACTTATCTATAACTCTTAGCCAGTTTGGAGACACCAGGCCTTCATTTAGGGCAGGGGATGGCAAACTATCACCCATGGCCACTTGGGGCCTGCTGATTGCTTTTGTCAATGGTTGGACTGGACTCCAGTCAATGATTTTTGCATTACAGATGGAAAGTTGAGTAGTTGTGACAGAGACCATATGGACCATGGAGCCATATCTGGCCCTTGACAGGAAAAATCTTGAGCAGCAAGCCTAGAAACCTTCACCTTACACTATTGTGGCTCCTTCTCCTCCCAGAGGTTGAAACGACAGACTATACCACCCAGACCAGTGTAACTGCCACCACACCACCATCACCACCACCCACCACCAACACCACCAACACCGACAACAACTTCACTTTCACAGCTTCAGGGATTCTTCCTCTTTCCTGACTCTAACAGCGAGATGCCATGCCATATCTCTCTACATCCCCAGTGTTCTGATTTCATGGTTTAAACAGGAAGATGAACTGATGAGGTGATGAAGGAATTGTGCTCTGGCCAACTAATCACAAAGGTGCTCCCATGTGGAAGAAACGTGGCCTCCATTTTGTCTACTATAAACCCTGCAGCACTGTCAGGAGACAGAGGTGGAACACTTTTTCCTACTTTTCTTGCTGATCCCAGTCCTTGCAATTGTACTGATCACATTCTCGGAAGGAATAAAGTCAGATCTTAACTACACAAATATAACCTTTTAAACATGTAAATATCAGTAAATACCTTAAATAACTTGGGCTATAAGGTAAAAATTTATATATAATGGGCATTTTAGTTCAAGAAGATGGAAAACGTTCTGTAGGTGGATGGCAGCACACCATGTGAACATACTTATTGCCCTGGAACTGGGCATTTAAAACCGTGAAAATGGGAAATTTTATATTATGTCTATTTTACCAAAATTTTTATAAAAGTTCCTATCAGAAGAAGCTGAGTGAAGGGTAGGTCAATGGGACCTCTCTATACTATCTCTGCAACTCTTCTTTAAACTTAACATTATTTGAAAGTAAAAAATTTTCAAAAAAATCATGCATACTTCTATTTAGTTAGAACAGTGTTTCTTGAAATATGGTCTCTGAGACCCTTCAGGGGGTCTGTGAGCTCACACCTATGTTCATAATAATGCCCTTTTCCCTCCCCTTCTGTCCTGAATGTAAAGAACATAACAAAATTGTTACAGTTTCAGACTCCACATTACAACTAACATTTAAGAAACTACCATTTTTCTAGTTTGGTATAGTATCAAAGGAAAAGATCCACAATTGTCTGAAAAAACCCGCTAAACTATGTTAATATTTTCCAGTTATATACATGCAACCAGATTTTCTTCGGACACTGTAGCCAAGACAACATATCACAATAGATTGAATGCAGAAGTAGATCTGAGAATCCAGATATCTTCTACATTAGAAGATATTTGGAAAATTATTAAATGATGCCACTCTTTTTTCAATTTTTTTTTGCTTTGGTAAATACTTTCCCAAAATTGATATGATAAAATGAATTTATTATTGTTATATTGTAAGAAGACAATAATTTTCAAAATTGTCGAAACTTTAGATATTATCAATATCAATAAATATAAATCATATAAACCAAAGCTTTTTGGGGTCTTGGATAAGATTTCCCAGAGTGTTAGGGGATCCTGAGCTGAAAACATTTGAGAATCAATGACTGAGAATATAGCGAAAATAAAAATGCTGCATACCGAATTTATGAGATATGCCCAAAGCTTTAAATACTCTTATTTCTTAAAAAGAAAGAAAGGAAGAAAGAAAGAGGAAAAAAGAAAACCAAAATAAAAATCTTAAAACAGGATTTTATGAATTAAATAAATATTTATTAAAACCCAAGATCTGTTCTCCAAAATAAAATATTTAATAAAGAAAAAACCCAATAAACCCAAATAAACAATTTTAGCACTAAAAAAGATACTACATCAAGGACACTTTAATTATAAGTGAATTCTATATGTAATTCTACACTACCACATTGGAAAGTCTCCTTGAAAAAGATAGATTTAAAAAATTACCAAACTAACTGGAGATGATCAAGGAAAACATGATAGACTAACAGACATAGAAAGATTTTTTAAAAGTTACAATAAGTAATTTCTTCCAAAAAGATTCTAGGGCCAGATGTTTTCTTCTTTTCTGAATTCCATCAAAAATCTAAATAAACTGACTATTATGTAAATCTTTCCAGAACATATAAAAATTGGAAGTCTATCCTGACCTATTCTTTAGGCAGCACAAAATGAAAGCTAGAGGCTAAGTCTCATGAATGTAGATTTTAAAAATTCTAAGGAAGGTACTAGGAAACTAAATTCAAGAGAAAGTTTAAAAATATCACCAAGCAAGATCAAGCAGAGTATACTTCAGGAATGCAGGATGATTTAATATAGGAAACTGTTAGGAAAATAATTTAAATAGATGCCAAAATGGCATCTAAAACTCATCCTGGTAAAAAAATAAACATTTACAAAATTAGAAACAGACTTTTTCAACCTGATACTGAGCATGGAGTCATACATTCATTTAAAATATTTATTGAGCAAACATCTATCTTTCTTGATAGTGAAAAACAGAGGCATTCACATTAAAATCAAAGACAGATTTGGGATGTCTGCTGTTACCTACTAATCACTGTTTTGAAGTTTTGGTAACTCTATCATAAAAAATAAATCAGAGGTATAATTATTGGTAAGGAAGAGACAATGTTATTATTTCTATATGATATATTATTAGAAAACCATGAGAATCAATTCAAACTATTCACAATTTATAAAAGTTCAACAAAGGGTCTAGAGACAGGTAAATGTAAGCAAGCTATAGCTTTTTTTTTTAAAACACATTGAGATTAACTTTGAAGATAAAATACAATCAGATTTCCTTCCCTATCATTATCATCATATCACCACAAAATATCATTAAGTACCAAAGACCAATCTTCACAAGAAAATTGATGGGTAAGGTCCAAGCTTTATGGACAGATATAAACTATTAGAATGCATGGAAATAATTCTGTATTCTTAGACTGAATGTTTTAATTCTATCTCTTCCTTCTAAGTTGGTTATAGAGTTAATGCGTTCTTGGCATGCCATAGGTTCAAATTCAAGCATCAGTTCCTTTGAGAGACAGACCACCTAATTCAGATAGCTCCCCCTCCTCCAGTCAGTTGCCCCTTCTCTTCTTTCCTGGCCTAATTTCCTTGCCATTTGACATGATTTTTTTGGTCCTTTTGTCTCCCCCACTAGAAGAAGAACCTAGGGGTGTCTTTGTACTCTGCGCTATTCCCAGTGCTCAGAACAGAGTCCAGCATACAGTAAGTGCTCAATTCATGTTTATTGAGTATCATGCAATCACATGAAAATACCAATAGGACAGAAGGAGGAGGAAAGGGAAGGGGGAAATACTCAGGAATGATAATGACCAAATTATATTGCTATATGGTGTATGAAAATGTAACAACAAGTCCACCAATATGTACAAGTATCATAATGCACCAATAAAAATATGGAAAAAAAGAAGAGGGAGCCTTGCCATGTAACATATTTAAACACATTTCACAGCTACAATAGTCAAAATATTCAGTGTGGTACAGAGATTATTTGGCAGATAAACAGAACAGAACAAATAGCCATGAAACAGACCTAGGCTAAGTATGAGGACTTAGCACATTGTAAACATTCCAGTGTTAAATAAATGAATTATTCAACAAACTGTTTAGAAAACTGACTGAATAATAGGGAGGAAATCTACATCCTCACTTATACTATACTTTAAGGTAGATGTTAAAAATGTTGAGTCTCCCACTCTGCCAAAAGAAAAAGAAAACGCTAGATACAAAATAGTTCATATTGTATTATTCCATTCATTTAAGTTTTCTAAAACTGATCATGGTGTAAACAATCAGAGGGTTGGGGGTTCTCCAGGGAATTGGCTGATGACTCTATTCAGATGTAAGGCTTTGGCACTAAACAGGTGTTTCTTTTTCACTTTTGCTTTGAGAGAAGGAATAAAGTTCTGTGGTAAAAAGCTTAAATAATTTATTGTTACTCAAGAAACTAGGTAGGTCCATAAATACCTTGGACTGAACCATGTTCCTACCAGGAGGGGTCTGGACTATAGGGGTCCCAAGGAGTCCCCTTCTGAGTAGCACTAAGGGTCCATACCCATGACTTCCACATGCTCACAGCAGAAATCCCATTGTTCTCTGGGTTTCCTAGGTGCAGCTGAACGTTATAAAGACCAACTCATTACAGAAAAGAAAGTCAGTATTTGTGATGAAAGCAGAACATCTGAAGCCCTCATTCCTCACCCAGACCTTCAATGCATGCATTGATCAACCACTGATTGCACCTACAAAAATCATGGTACCACCTTCCAAGAACTGCATTGGGGGACGCCAGACTTACTGAGTACAATCCAAATAGCTCTGATCTAGTTCATCATCAATCATAAATGCATGTGCCATAAAACTTTGATTGTACTATTGGCTTGATATGGTTTTTTGGGAAAAAAAAGTCTTTTGTTTTTGAAAGGTATTTATTGTCCAGACAAAATCTCAAAGCACAAATATTTGGATCAATAGACACATTATCCTGGACTAGTTTGTATAATAGCAACAATAAAAATTATAATAATAACATCTGATTCTCATTGAATAAGTATTTTTTCCAGTCACTATCCTATGTATTTACCATTTTTCTTATTTAGTCTTCCCAACAACCCTATGAGATGATTATTGTTGCCAATTCATTTTACAGATAAAATGATAAATGGATAAATGCCACTGCTTCAGACAGTAAGTAACTTGACTGAGGCCATGGAGACAGACATGCATGCTGAGCGTAGAACTCTTAACCAGCATGAGCCTGCTAGTCTTGAAATTTTGAGACTTTGTACTTTAGATCCTTTTGCCAGTGATACTGATAACCACTAGTTTTTCTTAAAATTCCACATTTGTCTTAGTCATGCCCAGTACTCTGCACTATTCCCAGTGCTCAGAATAGAGTCCATTTGGAAGAAATCTCAAGTCAGTTGATTAGATCCTTTTCTTTTGATGAACTAATTAAAAATGATTTTCAGGGTTAATATTAGTTTTCTTATAGCAATTCTAGAAACTTAGCCAATATGTGATTTGTTCTGCATAGTTTAAAACAGAGGAATGCAGGTTACAGCATCGATGCAGGTGAGAGTGGGTTCTGTGCTGCCTGCTGAGAACTGTTCTCAGAATCAGATCCTTCCTGGGGTGAGGGTCTGGACCCCATTAGCTCTGTTGGCCCCAGAACTTACCAACAAGGAAGGAAGGACTGGGCCAGGTTTCCAAAGTGCTGCTTCAGAAACAAGGAAAGGGTTTAGCTTTTCTCAAGTGCAGTGTGGATTTCCCTTTGTTTATTATCCTGCTCTCATGACTCTCTTTTTAAGTAGCACTGATTGCTTAAGCTCTCAACTCCTGAAGTTGATCATCTGTCTCTCCTTTTCTTAATTGTTCCAGATCATCTCAAGATGCCAAAAGCAGTTCATTATTCTACTTGGTGTTTTACATTCTTCTGTAAAAAGATGCTTAACCCATGTTTCCTGATTAAAATATGCATGCACACAAACTCTGTTTTGAATGAAGGTTGAGATTATTATTTGGAATTACTAAGCTCACTGATAACACCTGTATTTTGGCTTACTCGTTACTTGCCTAATGCAGATTCTTGGTATGGACCTGGCATTTCTGTAGCAGTTACTGGCCCTTCCCCACCTTTCCTAGTATTGCCCAACTGTCTTTGTAGCAGAGGCACAAACCTATCACAAGCCTCCTCCAGCCCCATGGCTTCAGTGGCTGACCACTGATCAGATTTAATCCAAAGGATATACTTTGGGATGAAAAGTATTCCACAGTCTGGCATCTGGCCACATCCTGTAGCCTCAGATGCTAAGGCCACCCTCACTTCATTTATAAGACACCAGGTTTAGAGCATGCCTCACATCCCCTTCTTCTCTACCTTGGCTCATGCCACTGCTTCAGACAGAAATGGTCTTTCTCCTACTTCTTTCTTATAAAAGCTGGCCTATCCTCTAAAAGGGGAGTTGACACTACAGCATGAAGGCCAACGAGCATCGGCCTTTCTTAGACATTCAGTTTTATTGGAACATGGCCGTGCCCAGGCATCCACATGTTATCTATGGCTGCATTCTCATTACACAGCAGAGTAGTGCAACAGAACTAAATAGCCCAATGTATCTACTATGTGGCCTTTGGAGAAACAGGTTGTCACCTCCTGAGCTGAGAGCCCAGTTTGCCACCTCACCTATGAGGCTTCTCAGATTACCCTGTTAGAAGTAATTTCTCCATTTTCTGACTTGCCTAGTGTTGGGTCAGGTCTCTTCCCAATGTTATTGAAAGATCCCCAGATGGACTGTAAATACTTTGCAGGGCAGGGACCTTGTACTGTTCAACTCCAGCTCTCTGCAATACATTGCACAGAGTAGGTGCTTATAATTGTCTATTGAAATGTTTAATTCTGTTGCATAAATGTCAATAAAAGAGCAATGTCATACTTAAAGAAAGCAAATCAGTTCCCAACTCAGATTACATAAAAACTAGATAATAAATGAAAAGATAAAGACTTTCAAGGAGGCAAATTTTGTCCCCAAAGCATAAAAAAATACAGGTATGATGGCAACACCACAAGGGAACTGAATGGGTAGAGCTATGTGAAAATATATTTTCCAAGGAAGGACATGAATATTCACTCAGTTCAGAGAGATGGAGTGGATCTTTCCTGTACTGACACTTACATGATTTCTATTCAAAGAATAGAGTCTGGTTTAGAGAAAGGGGAGAGTATAATGAGGAGATTCCAAAAATTATTCTTAGAGCTATTGATGCTAAAACAGTGGGAGAAGAGCTATAAAGGCAGAATCCGGTTAGAGTTCTGCTCAAGAGAAGAAGGGAGAAGTGTGCTCACTTCCTATCAGAAGGCAAGACCTGGGGAAGGGAGGGAATGGGAAGGCAAGACCTGGGGAAGGGAGGGAATGGGCTCTGAAGGCAGATCTTTGAGCTCCCACTTCTGAGGGAAGTGCACTGTCAGACACCAGGTGGAAAGTATGTAATGCAAAATTAAGTCCAAGAAGGTGAGGGAGGGCCAGGTGAGAGCAGTGGCCTTGGAGAGGCAGGTGGGCTGTCTCCGCTGCACAAAGACATCCTTGAGACTACTGTTTTCCTCAGATGTTTCTTCTCTTTCATGTAGTCAAATGTAGGTACTCAATGTCATTTAAACCTTAGATATCTCTTCTTTTGGCTTAATGTGTATTAATTCCCTAATGTCAGAAATCAATGATTTAACTCTTTGCAGAAAGCCAGACTTTGAGTCAGACAGGGAAGGCTTAAATGCTCCAAGCAGGTGAGGGAATGGATGGATTTAGAGACAGCGCTGGACTCATAGATCATGTGTTCTGAGCTATTATCCTAAGCCAGGTAGGAGCCCTGGGGGTGATCAGAGCCCTGCAGATGCAATGCTCTCTGAAGGTGCTGCTGCCTGCAGCAGGCTGGGAGACAGTGTTACTTTTTCTGTAAGGATGGAGGTGTCAAATCACTTCCATAAAATCCAAGAGTCAGCCCACTCAATGGGCTATTTCCTATATTTGAAGAAAGTGTCCCATTAGGTGTGGAAAAGCAGGTGTAGGTACTTTGCATATTTCTGAGACAGACAATACAAATGAAAGCAAAAAACAAAACAAACTAAATAAAACCCTACAGCTTAACATTTCCCCACAAAATAAATGCAAACACAAGCACAAACAGGCAAATACAGTCTTACACTTCCAGGGGAGCTAGGTGCTAACTGAAAAGCAGAACTCCCCCACCCCCTCCTGTTCATTGAAGTGACAATGAACAGGAGGGGGTGGGGGAGTTGATTTCACTTTGTTCCAGTATATCTGAGAGCTTTTCAAGGCAGTGCGACTGTGGAAGGAAAAAGAAAGCCCCTGTAAACAGATGTAAGGACATCAGAGCTCTCCTAAATCAAAGGGAAGTGCACTGTCAGACACCAGGTGGAAAGTATGTAATGCAAAATTAAGTCCAGGAGTGCTAAAACAAACAATAGCATCTTTCCAAATCACAGCAAGAGGGCATGGGCTCTTTGGCATGGGATCTTTGTTTTGCAAAGCCTGGGTTTTGGATAGGATTCATAAAAGCTTGTGCTGAAGGAAAGGCCAGAGATGAGTCCAAATTAAAAACAAATTCTCAAGATCACCTTTCTCGTCTGCCAGTGTTGATGAGGAACATCCCGAAGTCAGACCATCCCTTTGAGTTGTTTGCAGTTTTCCTTGTCTTCTGAGGCTGTCGTGACCCGTGGCAGGTAATCAGGAGGGTCAAAAAGCCTATCTCAGTTATCTTGTCGTGGATTCTGAAAGCAGAGCCCTAGCGCTTGCCATGTCACCTGATTAAATAATCTTTCAAGAACCCATCTGAAGTGCTGAGGAGGATGCAGAGAAAGTGGAATTCTAGGGGGAGGTAAAATGGTGCATCCATCATTTAACTGGGGAAAAAAGTTTGGATGCTCCTCAAGAAGTTAAATATAGAATTAACATGTGGCCTAGAAAGTCTACTTCTAGGTATATGCCCCAGAGAACTGAAAGCAGTGGATTCAAATAGGAGTTGGACACAAAGTTCATAACACCATTATTCACAACAGCCAAAAGAGAGAAAGAGCCCAAGTGTCCATCAACAGATGAACAGATAAACAAAATGTGGTGTGTACATAAAAAGGATACAATTCTGATATACGTCACAATGTGGCTGCATCTTGAAAACATTATGCTGTGTAAAGTAAGCCAGAAATCAAAGGCCCAGTATGTGATTCCACCTGCATGAGGTTCCTAGAATAGGCACACTCATGGAAAAGCAGAATGGAGGCTGTTGCAGGGCTTGGAGGAGGGAGGAATGGGGAGTCATTACTTACTGGGTACAACTTTTGGGATGACATAAAAGGTCTGGAAATGTATATATAAATTGATATTTGCATAACATTGAGAAGGTACCTAATGCCACTGAATTAGCATATAAAATAATTAAAATGGTTAATTTTATGTTTATATATATTTTATGCAATAGAAATAGTGAAACCACAGGATTTTTTTCATTTCTCCAAAATGTTCTATTTTTTTTAAGAGCTGGATATTCTTTTAGAAGCAGTTCTAGAAGAAGTCTGTTGAGAAAGTGAAAGTCTGGTGACCAGGACATAAAACTATGGTGGGTCAGCCCCAAAGGTGGGACCCATGGTTTCAATCAAGTGTGAGGGAATGGTGAGGGGAGGGACAGAGCTGGGTGTAGAAGCAAGAAGACTATAACAGCCTTGCAGGGCGTGTCTTTCTTCTAAAATGGAGGAGGAGAACAAGGACACCTGGCTTCATTTTCCTTGCTAAAGGCCATGGTAACACATGTAGAATGTAGGTCTTGAGCAAGGCCTACACTTGGGTGAAGTTCGGTCTCCACTGTCCACAAACCGTTGGTTATACACAGGTCCCTCATTCATGTTGGCTTGATGTCCTCACCTATAAGACACAAGTGTCAGCACTGGTTCCCACCTTGTATAAATGTTGTTAGGACTAAATGAGGCTGTGGAACCAGGATTCCAACAGTATAGCACAAAATAACATGCATGGGGTCTCAGGACCACAGTGGGCTGAGAGTGTCCTAGCAGAGACCATGAAGATAGGCCACACACAGCCCGCATGGGCCTCAGGAAAGCTAGCACTGCCTTTATCTCCAAATCCTCAATATTCAGTAAATTTCCTAGCTTATGGTGGGTCCTTGAGAGAAGGGATGTCCAAGGCTGGCCTGCTTGTCTTCAAAGAGTGCTCAGCCTCACTGGGAAAAGCACAAACTTACAAACAGATAAGGTGCAATAAAATATGGTAAGTGCCAAACTGGGGATAGGATCAAAGTCTTATAAGTCTAAAGAAAAACTTTCTTTGCTTTTCCTTTTTTCCTTTGATTCTTCTGCCATGTATTAAGAAAACAAGAAAGACTCCAAATGCCAGAAGGGCAGGCTATGGAAAACATTTGAGGCTGGAGCTTCTGTTGCTGGGGCTGTTTCCCAGCTGCTGAGAGATAGAAACCTAGAGGTCCCAGCCAATCCATTGAGTGAAATCTTGAAAGTAAACTGAAAGAGGGATCTTGGATTGGAAAATAAGAATTCAGAATGACTGGATGGATACAAACTTAATGGTAGATAACTAATCATTCCAACAGCACCTTCGATATTTATTATAATTTTAAATTCTAATTTGTTATATATGACAGCAGAATGCATTACAATTCATATTACACATATAGAGCACAATTTTTCATGTCTCTTGAATATATACAAACTATATTCACACCATTTGTGTTTTATTATCATTTTTAAACCCCATTCTGAAATAAGTACACATAAGGCTTCAGCACCAAAAGTGATCTTAGATGACCACATAGGCCAGGGTTTCTTGACTCAGCACTATTGATGTTTGGGGCTGTCCTATGCATTGCAGGATGTTTAGCAGCACTCCTGGCCTCTATCCCCTAGATGCCAGTAGCACCTGCTGTTCCCCAGTTAGAACAATCAAAATTGCCTCCAGCCATTACTCAATGTAATGGGGGGTGCAAAATAACCCCCAGATGAGACCCAGTGACATAAGGAAATGGTCTTCAACTCTGAAAGAATATTGGAATGACCTGAGAGATTAAACCGTCCTGACACCCAGGCTGTGCCCCACACCAAATGAATATGCAGGTGACATTCAGGTACTGATATATTTCAAACATGCCTCAAATATCATACCTCCTGTGATTCCAATAGGAAGCCAGGGTCTAGGGAGATAGGGGTACTATAAGTTATGAGAGGCTACGTGTTTACACGATTAAAGTTCTATGAAATTATAATTGTTTTCTGATCATACCTATGAGATTACTGAGTCTCAGGAAGGTTAAGGAACTTGTTCAAAAGAGAATCCCATCTGTTGATGGCAGTTCTGCAAAGGTCAATTTCAAAGGCCAAGAACTGGAGGCAGATAGATGCAAGAGCAGAGAAATGCCTCTCAAAGCCCTGCTGCAGTCTGAAGTGAAAGGGAAAACACTTCGCCATACAGTTATACCCCAGAGGAGCATTTTCTGATTGAAACAAGGTCAGCCCAAGAGAGACACCAAACAAGCAACTACTTTTGTTTCCTTTTTGTTCTGTGGGAAGAAGAAACTCCTCCTAGACAGACACAGGGTGCAGAAGCCACCAGGACGCTCAACTAGAGCAATGAAGTTGAATCAGGTGGCTTTTATGTCTGAGAAGAAAGTGTACTCTTTTACACCTGAGCTGCCATAATCCTGGATGCTTCTCGCACTAGGATAGCAGAAGGGCTGTCTTCTATTTAGCCACCACATGCTAGGCCAATTTGTGTTTGTTATCTTATTGAATCCTCACATCTCTTTAGGAGATGGTGGCTTTGCGTCTGCTTGCCTGTCTGCCCCTTGCCTATGCACACTGGGAGGAAACCTGCCACAGCCTGCTCCATTGGAGGAAAGGCCTGTTGCAAAAACAGATGAAGGTACCTGTGGAGGAAACTCAGTGTATTGATCTAAGCAACACTCATTAATTTCATACATATCAACTGACAACTAAAGATCAATCATCAGATATTCAGGAGAAAACAAAAGCTTTCAATAAAAATACGTAAAAAGCTAGTAATAGAAAGGAAATTCCTTGCTTTGATAAAGGCATCCATCAGAGACCTAAGCAAACATCTGTTAGAAGCATTCTCAATGTCAGAAACCAGATAAGGAAGTCAATTATGATAATTATTACAAAGATGTTTTGAGTCTTAGTTTCTAAGTGCAACAAGGCAAGAAAGAAAGTAGAAGCAGAATAATAAGAGGAAGATAACGATACTATTATTTATAGATGTCATGATTGGCCACTTAAAATCTCTTAGTCAAACAACTAAAAATCTAAAAGAAGTATTAAAAGAGCCTAGAAGAGCATTCAGATAGAAAATAAATATATAAAAGAAACTGATTTCACATACACCCACATGACTAATTGAAAATATAGTGGAAATTAAGATGTCGTATACCATATTAAGCAAAAACTATAAAATCCATAGGAGCAAACCTAATAAAACAGATGCAAAGTTTAGATGAAGAAACTTTATTAAAGAACACATGATAGGAGACATACTATTCCCCATTTCAAATTAATCCATATGTTTACTGCAATCCCAATCAAAATCTCAACAGAATCTTTATGGATTCTGATAAGATGATTTTAAAGTATATTTAGAAACAAATCTTTGAGAAATTTTCAGAAAAGAATGAAGTATTGGGCAGGGGTTGTGACTTAGTGATAGAGAGCTTGCCTAGCCTGTGTGAGGTACTGGGTTCTATCCTCAGCACCATATAAAAAAAAACATATAAAATAAAGGTATTGTGTCCATCTACAACAACAAAAAAGTTTTAAAAAACAAAAAATATTTGGATAGAGAATTAAAGAGGGATCAGAGAACTGATCTACAAAAGAATAAGACATATTACAAACTATAATAATGCAAACAATATAGTACTAAAGCAGAGGAGACAAATGAGCATACACTGACAGTCCACTAGTGTATCTAATTATATTTTGATTTAATATGTGGTAGAGATGGCATTTCAAATTAGTAGGAGAAATTTAATAAATGGCGTTGTGACAACTATCTATTTGGAAAAAGAAATTTGGATTTCTACCTCACACCATACACAAAAATTGATTCCAGATGCATTATATATTTAAATACAAAAATACAACCATAAAGGTAATAGAATACTACTTAGAGAATAATTTTATGATGTTGGAGGTAGGTAGGTATTCCTAAGTAATATAAAACCTATAAGCCATAAAAAATGATTGACAGACTTGACTACATAAAGATTAAAAATTTTCAGTAACACAAGACAAAGACTATAATACTTTCAATAGATATAAGCAGAAAGTGATTACTCATAGCATATCTAAGTTCTTAAAACTAGTAAGGAAACTACAAACAACTTAAAAATGGCAAACTCAAATTATATTGTTATATCATGTACAAGTATGGGATGTAACGACTCCCACCATTATGTTCAACTATAATGCACCAACAAAAATATGAAAAAAATAAATTCTGAAAGCAACAAAATGGCAAGCTCATAGGAGTACAAAGAATGATGAAAGTCCATCAGAAAAATGCAAATAGAAAGAATTTACAGATTGAACAACTAATAATAAAAATTTTAAAAAAAGAATTTACAGAGCTGGAAACTCAGCACATTCATGTTGAGTGTTGGTAAGGGTGTGGAGCAAGGGCTCTTTTATATAATTTTGGTGGGAATGTAAATTGGTACAACTACTTTGGAAAGGAATTTTGCTTTAGCTTTCAGAATTTTGTGTGCCATTTGACCTGCAAATTCTACTTCTAGGAATCTATCCTACAGAAATATTTATGTAAGTATGAAAGGATATACGTATTAAGATATTTATGGAAGCATTTCGTGTTAGAGAACCTTTCTTTAACTTTTCTTCTCCAAGAACTCACTGTTTCTTCCAGAAACAACTTTTCCAGTTATTTACCTTGGGTTTTCTTGTTCATTCTATAGGCTTTAAAAAAATGTCTAATGACCCTTAGTTGTTCATTCATGCTATTTTCAGTTATCCACTGATATGTAAGACAAGAACCCTGAGAAGGCTGCCTGAGAACTTCCCCCACCATTATTAGACCTTATTAGCAGGCCAAGTTCCAGAGAGTGAGGAAATGGGGTCCCAGTCGTAACGGCTCCTTTTTCTAATTCCAGAACCAATACTGACATCTGTACTTGGAGCATTAACTCCTCACCCATGCCCTACTTCCTTCAGTCTCTTGATGAGGAGGTAAATGCCACATTCTGAATATGTGTGTGTGTGTGTGTGTGTGTGTGTGTGTGTGAGAGAGAGAGAGAGTGTGTGATTTTGTGTGTGTGTGTGTGTGTGTGCCTGTCCCATCTTTAGTTTTTTTCAGAAGAAATCAAAGTTTGATATGGCTTAATTGCTTCAGCTTATGAATCCTTCCACATTACCTCCTTCCTCCCAGGCTCAGTGGCTCCTAAGCTCTGTCCCACAGGTCCCGCCTCAGCACAATGCCCTCTGCTCACTGACCCTGTGATGCCACTGCCCTGTCCTGTTAATGAACCTTTGTCCATCTACCTTCTGAATTTCAGAAATTTGTTACAATCATTTGTGCATAGATGCCGCCTTTCTGGGCAGCCTGCTGATTATAGGTTATATATCTCTATATTTTTTTTCCTTTAGTCTTATTTTGATGGAATCTTGGGAGAAGGGGAAGAAAACCTCATGTGTTCAGCCTGCCATCTTGAGTCCCAAACTAAAATATTTTCGCAATATTAGAAAACTGAAGACAATCTAAACATTCCCCAATAGAGAAGAACCTAAATACATTATATTACATTTTCTATATGGAATACTCTGCACTCAAAAACAAAACAACAACAACAATGAATCAGCTTTATATGTATTGATATGAAAAGATACCCAAGATATCAATGTAGCAATTTTAAAAAGTAGGTATAATAATATCAACTTTAGAAAATATATATTTTCATTTGTATCAAGGGCTGGATAAGACACACTGAGCTGCTAACAGTAGCTATTTACCTTTGTCTTTACAGTTGAGGACAGAGAACAAGTGTAGGATTCCCAGCAAGAGGGATTTTATCTTTTTGCTCTAGATTGGCTGTATCATTTGAAAATTTAACAACACACATGAAAAAAATTTCTTGGGATGAATCGTCAAACAGACTTAAGACACCACATTATTTAAACCTTGTAATCTTTCCCCATATAGAAAGCTGCTCACCTAATAAAGTTTGAAAATAATAGGTGATCCATGATACTTCTTCCTTTTAAAATGCTGAACATTTTTATTGTTTAAAAATTTTATGAGAACAGGCTTAAAAGTAAATGTATTGTCAATTTATTTTTAAAAGCTTACAGACCTTCAAAAATTCCTTCCAAGTCTACAACTTTATGACAATGTAACATGTTGGCAGGTGGTAATGTTCTGAATAATCAATTTCTGCTTGGTATGCTTTCATGTCTGATTTCTTAACTGTTACATAATGACATTAGTAAACTGAACTGACTGAACTATGTCAAACTTGGATAGTTCAGCTAAAATAATTTTAAAACATCTTATTAAGGAAGAAAAAAGTAATATAAACTGTCAATCATTTAAATAATCAGATTCAACTTTTCCCCCCAAATAGCAGGATTGAGAATAATTCACAGAGGGAGAATTCATAGCTTAATAACAGAAAAAGAGAGTTCTAGAATCCAGAACTCATTAAACAGTCTGAATTTTGGAGGATGTAAACAAATTCAAATAAACACAGAATTTTGAAGCTCAAATGAGATGATTAAACATTCTATCTCCTAAAATGTGCATGCCACTAAATGCCAGATTTGCTCAGAGAAAACAGTAACATCGTGACATAGTGAGCTGACCACCTCCCCCAGCTCTGCATGGCCAGTCCTCCTATAACAGGGCAAGGACCAGAATCTGAGGCTGGCAGGTCTGATTTTGTTGGCCAAACTCAAAGTAAAGTTTAATGTGCCATTGCTATTAACATATAAGCCAAGATCTCTGATGTACATGCCTCCTTCTATTTTGTTTTTGATTTTTAAATTTCAGTTTTCATACCCAAACTCCATAATTGTAACTTTAGTAACTCCAAATTCTTTTTTAATCAAGCAAAGTAAACAATGTTCAGTTTGAAAAGGCAGAAGATACACCTGAAATTGCTTTGGAGACTAAAGTATCACATATATATATATATATATATATATATATATATATATATATATATATTGAAGATATATATATCTTCAATATGGTGTATGGTATCTGCACTTGAGTACTATCATTATCCATATGAGTAGGGTAAGTTATTTAAATGTTGAAAACTTTAGAAATCTTTTAAAAATGAGATGATTATACCTATATCTCTAGCACTAAAAATACAAGATACAAGTCGGACTGTTTTTATGGGAATCTATTTTCTATTGCTATCAAGTTTAGGGATTCAGTCACTAAAGAATATCAGCTAGTTCACAAGGAAAGTTTGAATGCTTTTACAAATAACTAAAGACAATTCTGGAAAACAACAGGGAAACTGAAAAAACTTGTTAAAAGTTGTGCAATTTTTAAAAGTGACAATATAAAATTTGAACAATTAATATCCTTTAGATTGCCTATTCTATAGAATAAACTTATTCACATGGATGAGACAATGTTGTGTATGAAGTCAAATTTTACAGAAAATGCAATTTGCAGGTGCATCCAGGTGATGTAAGTTCAACAGAGCCTCCTGGGTGACATGGTGTTAGAATGGAAGCTCCATTCGTCACCCCGGAGTCTCCTTTCTCTACAGTCTGCCTGCTGTTTCCGCTCTCTCCTAGCCCATGTGGCATCCTGTACGGCTGTCATGGACACTATGGCTTTCTTGTGCATCCCACTGGTCTAAAGGCATGGAAAGTTCAACCTGACTTCCTGAATCACCCTCCCATTCCTCTTGTTACTTCCATTCTCTCTTTTTCTCTTCTTCATCTCTTTTATGGGGAGAGGGAATTTTTATTCCGTGAAGTTTTGACGTCCTGACAGGGGCTGAGACTAAAGAAAGGCAGTGCCAACTGCTTAACAAGCATCAGGGGCTCTGTTGAGCATCTGTTATCCTACTGATTCCCACGACTGCTAATGAGGTTGAGATTCTGATTCCCATACTCCAGATGGAAACACCAAGGCCCCGAGAGCTGTTTCCGTTCAGGCACCTAGTGGATAGTCACTCAGAATATCTATTTTGTCTTCAAGTATACTACCAGAAAAGTGCTTAAGGAATAGGAGTAAGTACAGCCAGGGAAAATATGCTATCACACACAAAGCTAATCAAAAGCGGCATTGTTTGTGGGAGCATTTGAATACAATCACACTTCAAATCATCCCAGGAAGGACAATTTCCGTTCTAGGAGGCAGGATGTTTACTGAGATATGATCTCATAAAAAAAAAGTACAAACGAAATGAGTATTTTTTTTCTCTTGCTATTAAAAATAACATATGAACCACTCACTGGGAAACTAGGCATTCTGCCATTTTGGTGGCTCCTGGATTTGCCAGAGCAAATATAACAGTTTTCTGCTTTAATTGGGTTTGTCTCAGAGACACATCTGCCATCCTTCCTCCTCCAGCCAATAAAATCAAGTGGAGTTAGCCTACATTTGGCTGGGCGGGGAAGGAAGAGCTGCAGAATAAGGTGGAGGTCCTGGGTCTGGAATTATCTTCTGGGGTGATCCTGGTACTTGAAAGTTGAAAAATTAATGGTCTTTCAATGGATGCAATCAATATTGTATGCCCAATAGTGTACCAGGGGAACTGAGGGTCTGAAACTGCTCTTGGGTGTTATCTTCTAGACTACCCTACCTGGACTACTTGGGTTCGAATCCCAGCTCCACCTCTTTCTGGCTGTGTGAGCTTGGCAAGTTACAATAACCTACCTGTGTGTATTTCCTTATCTGTAAAATGGGGCTGGGAAGAGATCCTATGTCCTAGGGATGTTGAGAGGGTTCAAGATTTTATACACGAAAAGCTTTAAGAATATTGCCTGGCACATAGTTTGTGTTAGATAAATTTCTAATCAATGAATAATCAAAAATAAAAAATATTGCTCTTCACTTAATGACTTTAAAAATGGCTTCCTTATATTATCTCTTTAACTGATTTGTACATGCTTATACAAATTGGAAATCAGCAAAATCAAATTCTTATGACTGGTTTGTACCAGTTGGAATGTAAATGGCCTGGAAACCCGGAAATAAATATCAATGAAGATCTCCTTTGGCAGGAGAGTAGATTAAAAACAGCCTTCCGATATTGATGATTTTGCTCAACATGATTGCTTAAGGGTTCTACAGCTGTCTGGAAGATACACATACCACTAATGGCCCGTGAAGCCAAAAGAAAGAAAAGAAGGACATCAGCTTTAGACCTCCAGAATCTTCAGCTGCCTCTGGCCACCTCACTCCCCAACAGAATGAAGACCAGCAGACCTACTTGTTCTATAAAGAGACCTTCCCATCTCAGAGGGTCAATGTAGTCTGTTATCCACTTCATCATCATGTTTCTCTCAGGCGGAACAACGGCTGGTTTAAATGTATCTATGTCCTACATTTAGTTGCAAGAAGGATTTTCCCTCTCTTTCTCATTTAGGGGCAGGCCAGGTGGTACTTAGGGGTTCCCCAGAGGAACTTTCTAAATGTCCCAAGGCCTCTGGATACCACCATGTCCATCTCACAACCCTGGAAGGAAAATTTCAACCTGCAGCGACAGATGATTTCCTCTGGAAAAAGACCAAGCTTACCCAAGTAGTTGTTGCTCTTGTGCATCTCGGTGATGTTGATTTTTGTGGCTCCTTGGGGAATCTCCACAACGCGGTGGTATCCCAGGCTGGTAAGGGCATGCTTAAACACCCCGGACACCACCTGACAGCCCGTGTTATCGCCTCCACATACCCCGCATTTGTCCACGACTTTATCGGAGCCTAGGTAGTCGTCACAGCCAATGCTCTGCAAAGAGGTAAGACAAAAGAGATTCTTGTAGCATGTACCAGAAGCACCCAGAAGACCGAAGGGAGAGGGACAACTGAAGATCTACTGGCAGGACTCAAACTGACATTCCTACTGCCCTTGCACTGGCAGATAAGTGAGTTCATGCTTGCTGTCACTCAACAGATATTCACAGAGCACCTACTCTGGGCAAAAACTGTCTTTTTTTTGCTATTTTGGAAATATACATTCCAAGGGCAGGGTGAGAGCCGCAGACAATAAAGAAGTAAATAAAACAGTACATTTAGTGGTGGTAAGTGATCAGGAGAAAAATAACACAAGGGAAAAGAATAGAGAAGAGATAGGGGCTAGAACTCTATTTTTTACAGGTTGGACAGTGAAGTTGTTCTGTAAATCTTTACTGGACTATGGGAGGGCCAAGGATGCTCCATGCTGTGCATTTCAAATGAAGATTTTTTTTGGAACCTTTTTTTTTAAAGTACCACACTTAAAATTGAGGCTGGCCTCCAAATCTTCTGTTCCAAATTATAGACACTACAAGTACATAGCAAAGTATCCCACCCCAAAGTCGTGTTCCCTGACCCAGTTTCTTAGGAAATTAAATAGTCTGAGATCTGAATCTTTACTGATAACTGACTCTGGAGAGTCAAGCAGCAGGAATTTTGCTTGATTACCCCAAAGTGCTTTTCCTGGAGCAAAAGGCCAGAAACACCAACAAAAAAAATGGTAAGCTTCCAAATAATGGAGTGCTCTTTGTACAATTAGTCTTATTTAAAGGAACTCTGTCTTTCCTGAATTATCTCCCCAAAGAATTTCCATTACTCATTTAAGATCTTTTGGCTTTTTCCACTCCCACCCCCATGTTCCTGTTGGGAAAATTTTATTTTGCATTAAAAAAAATCAAATTTTGAAACAGAATGGAATAATCTTCATAAAATCTTTCTCTATTTCTGGAGCTCATTCCATAAGGCTCTCGATCATGTTTCCCAAACCTCAAATTGGGACTCATGGTCTGAGCAAAGAATTCTGTCACATTTCCATGGGAAGTAAGCAGACTGTAGTTTCGATGGTGAAATATTGGGATTACAAAATTATTCACTGAGTTGTGGGGATACAGAAAGATGCTTGAAATTAGAATGTTATTCTAAAACTTGAGACATATGTTTGCTGACTCACAGGTTTGTCTTGGTTCTTGAATTCTAAGAGTGATCATCAGACCATTCTGAGGGACAACGTGATCATCAAACTATCCACAGCACACTTTAGACTTGGTTAAACAACACTGGATCTGTTTATGTGGGTCCTACAGGTCAAATCCTGTAGGCAGGGTCAAATCAAAAGGGGTTCATTCATTCTTGCCCCTCTAATTTCATGTTTGATTGACATCTTTCTGCAGGCACTGTATTCTGCATTATTGCTTCCATATTCCTATGTGCACATCAATCCATCAATAATAACTGGTCTTGCTTCACAAATAGCCTCTCTGTAAAGCATTATTTCTGACAATAATAGAATATCATCTCAATATGTTCATCCACACCCAATTAGCCTTTCAAAATGCCATATTTGCTATATATTTCTCCTCCCTCAAATATTTCTTGCCCCTGCCCCATGAACATTTTAACATGAAAATAAGGAAAATGTCTTCCGTGCATGATTTCTATACCCCCATTGCCTTGGTTTCTCCCTTGCTTTGAAACAAAGAAATGCACCACCAATAGGGGTTTGGGAAAATAGAACCCATGCTGCTAAAGCAAGATTCTAACTTATTTAAGGAGTCTGCTCTCACTGTGACAGGAGAGCTGATCAGCACTCATTTTTACACTGTATGATTGCATCTCACCCTCCTCCCTTTTCCAATTTCTGTTTCATTCCTGCTAACCCTAGGCCCAATATGTCCCAGCCTGAGCTCATTATCATGGGTCATGCGTGCAAGGCAGAGAAATCAAGAGCAAAGAAAGCTCACAGAATGACAAGGGTAACGGGTAGGGATGCTGGGAGGAATGGAACGAGGCTGAAGAATTCAGCTGAATTTAAGAATCTTGTTTGCCAGGGTGAAGAATTAGAATCTTATCCTATGGAACCAACCACTGGATGTCTGAAGAAAGGGAGGGCCATGCTTAGACCGGTTTACAGATTATAACTTTGGCTGCAGTGTGGAGGGGGTCCATCCTAATGGAGGTGGTGGTGGTGGTGGTAAGTAGGCAGTTGAGTGAATCTCTTTTGTCAATGGGGTGTAGAGGATATTTCACAAATGAACAAGAGTCACCAAAGCTGAAACAGATTATCACATCAACCCTTGGCCCCAGTTCAGTTAGAATGGGATCATCACAAGGAAATCACACAAACTTGCATCACTTTAGACAACCACAGACACAGACACAGACAAAATGTTAGTTGATCCTTATGAATCAGATATTACATTCAAATACTGTGCAGAGTCTGATGGACACTGCACCAGATCTGCTATACCTCATGGTCACTCTGGATGAATCTAGACATGGGGACAGAGGGTTGTAGTAACTTTCCCTACTCAATGTCCCTGTATCCTGGAAGTTGACTTCAGGAAAAGGTGTGGCCCCACAAGTGATGCCAAAATTTAACAGTGACAATCTGTCTCCTCAGTCCCATCCTGGACTCTGATAACCCACAGCTTGCTTCTCAAAACAGAAGTTGGATGAGGGGTATGCAAACCTTCCCTGAAGTGTGGAAATACTCTTTGAGTGTTCTAATGGCTGCCAAGGTCTCTGAGAGACCAAGTTACTATGAACTTACAAAATACCCACATCCACTCCACAAAGCAGAAAGCACAACCCTAGAATGACAACTTGGAAGATGGTATGTTTTTAAGACCTTTATTTTTTAGCTGAGGCCACCGGCAAATTACACATGTGACAATTATCCCTTCACATAGGGCTGTTATAAGGATCAAATGAAGAATTCAATCCGATATAATTGGACATGATTTGGATTGGCTGAGAAAATTACCTTTGGGCTGAATGACCAGAAAGACCAACCATGACAAGATCTAAACACACAAGTGTATTTTATTTGAGTGACTACATGAGGCCAGCAATCTGGGGACTCTCAACCTGAATCAGACACAAATCCTGCCTTGGGGAATTTGAGCCTAATAGGCAATTAGATAGATACATAGATAATCACAAGCCATCAGGCACCAACCACTCTCTGCATCCTCTATGCCATGCTGGTGGAAGATCAGATCTCCTTTAGAAAGTTATTTATGAGTCACTGAGTACACATAGTCGGGAGGAGTTGCAATATCTCAGCCTAAATTAGGGGAATGGGGATGGAAGGAGAAGGTTTGAGAGAAGTTTGGGGAACACAGTGAAGAGGCTTTGGTGACCCATGGGTCAGGAGAGAAGGAAGGGAGCCTGACCCTTCCTCTTCCCCTCCCCATCCCCTCAACATCACCATGTCTAATGCTCACAGGGTCTTAACTATATATTCCAAGGACCTCTAAACATCTGTCTTTCTAATTTAATCTTAAAAGCAGTCTTGAGAGGCTGAAAACTATAAGGAACTAAGACTTAAGAGAGAGGTTAGGTACCTTGCCCATGGCCATGCTGCTAGGAAAGGGGGAGTCTGGATTTGAACTCAGGTCCCAAACCAGAGTCCACACTTTTAGCCATTATGTGAAGACTGGAGGTCAGAGAATCAGTGGTCACACTGAGGGTTCTAACTTTGTGGAAGGAGCAGATGGTGGCAGTGACCTAGGTGTAGAAAACAAGTTCAATGAGCACTGGGAAGAGCTTGGCCCAGAAGTGACTCTGTCACCACCTCTTCTAGTCTTGGAAAGGACCCACCACATCATGCATCTCTCCCATTTTGGCTGTTTTAATATTATACTCTATGCATAGTAAGTGAGTAAATATTTTAGCCCATCTTCCTGTTACATTAATTTCTTATTTAACTTAATGGCATTGTCTAAAGGATGTACACCATTGACATCAGTATTATACCATTAACTCAAAATTGGAGCTTATTTGGATTTTTCCAATTTTTATATGCATTTATTTGGGCATTATCACATGCCTAGATCATATGCTATGTTGTTTTCTTTAAAGCAGCTGATGTTCTCTTCTAGAACACTGCTATGTAATTGATAAGTGCAGCTGATGTCATTTAGCAGGGAAAGCAATTTAAAATGATGGAAAGAACGATGGGCCAGGAACCAGGAAGGCTGGGTGTAGTCCTGTCCCAGTGCCTGACTTGCCATGTGATGCTCTATGGGTCACTTCCCTCTGGGGTGCTGAAAACAGTTCCACCACACTCCAGATATTTCCAGGCACAATATTCAAAATTGAATCTGTCCTGAATTTTGGTTTGTGTTTCAGAAGACTGATCAACTAGCCTCTGATGTAGGTGACTTATTAATGGTGACCTATTTTCAAATTCTTTCAGGGGCACCACCAAAGCGTCTTCAATAGGTACTAAAGTTTGGCACCAGAGTCTTCCAGACCCAGGTTGTTGTACTGGCTCTTGTAAGTGCTGTCTCTTTGGGCAAGTCAATGAGATTATCTGAGCCTCTACTTTTTAAAAAAATGTGACTGGGGATGGTGTACTATCTACCTGTTCAGACTGTTGGAAGGATCAAATGAGGCAAACATGGAAGAGCAGAAAGCTTCAGTATGGTGGCTTCTCAGAGAATGCTGGGTTTAGTTATCATTATCTTCATAGATCTGATTTTTTCTGGGATATAGCCACTTTTAAGTAAATATCATTATCATGAAATCACTGTGCCTGCCTCTATTTGCATAGCATTTTCTATTACTTCTCAGTCAGAAAAATTCTTTTTCACTTGGATAAATTGAGAAAATTCTGAAGATAAAATAAAAAAAAAAAGAAAAAAAGTCATGGTTGACTACTAAGGCAAGAACTTTATGCTCTTCCTGTTTCAATAGTACTGAGAAAAGCCAGAGAGAACGCTGTTCCCTGATCTACCTCATTTGATGTTTTTTGCTCACCATGTATTTTAGTTCTGAAGAGGCATTTCTTGCTGTTGCAAAGGGATTGGACAAATATCAGACATCTTTAGTGTTTTTCCTGTGATTTTTTTTTTTTTTGCACTAAGTTGTAGGAAATTTTTACATGTTGCAAGCTATCATAGGAGAAATTACTTAAGAATCACTCCCAATTGTGTGCCAAAATTAACCTAAATGAAATTTCCTGAGGGAAATGAGTAATCTGGATGACATATTTGGTGGTGAATTTCACAGGGAGGAGGCCTCTGTCCATCATGATAGGCAGGCTGGTGCCAGGCAGATAGTGGAGGTCCGATTCCCTAATGGGAAGCAGATGTTTCTGTGTGTTCTCCATAAACACATGAGCCAGGGTAACCTCAACTGGCTGGTTAGATGACCTCAACAGGTAATACAACATGCATTAACAATCATGCCATTACAACAGTGTGGAAGAATATTAAAAGGACTCTTAGTTAACACCGATTTACTTTTATTTATGGTGAGATAATTCATAGCAATACATATGGAGGCCAAAACTTCTATTCATAACCTTCTGTTGAAAGAAATCCTTTGCATGATAAATCTCTCTCTCATTTAGTGTTAGGAATGTAGATCAATAGCACCTTCTTGGAAAGCAATTTAGCAATATAGACTGCTTGATGCAATCAATTCTTCTTCTAGGAATTCATGCAGAAGAAGTGATAAGAAACGATGCCTACAACTTAACTATAAAAGAGTGCATCATAGTATTATGAATAATGGAAAATTGGAAGCATCCTAAATGTTCCACGTAGGGAAATAGTTAAACAATATACAGAAACTCCCTGGGAAGTACTAGATGGATCTTTTCCAAATTGTTATTCTCATTAGAATCTGCTAGTGTTTGTGCTTGTACAATTGACCTCAGTATTGTTTGGCAAATGTTTCCAGAGCCAACCCCAGCTGTGTGCCAATATAAGGTTAGGCAGGTCAGACGAGAAGGTGAAACAAACATGGTTCCTACTCACAGCTGAAATCAGGGGTCAGCACACTACAGCTTCCAGAACAAATCTGGCCCACCATTTGTTTTTGTAAATAAAGATTCATTGGGACATGGACTCTCCCATTTGTTTGCTTGTATGACGGCTTTTGGTTTACAATGGCAAGGTTGGGTAGTTGCAAAATGGATAGTATTGTCCACAAAGCCTAAAATATTTATGATCTGGCCCTTTACAGAAAAACTTTGCTAATTTCTGTTCTAAATGGAAGACTGACACAATCAAATCACTTCCATATAGCCTGAAAATGTTGAGAGGGAAGTGGGTACAGAGTCCTGGGAAGTCAAGATTGAG
Source organism: Marmota flaviventris (assembly GCF_047511675.1). NCBI lineage: Eukaryota > Metazoa > Chordata > Mammalia > Rodentia > Sciuridae > Marmota > Marmota flaviventris. The sequence goes on along the minus strand of NC_092499.1, from coordinate 117,000,478 downwards.
GTTCACGTAGATGCTGCCAGTTTACCTCTGATTGCCCCCATCCGGTCTCATCTAGGCCTAGTTTGATTTGTTCCAATTACTAATTATACAACAATGCAGAGTTATCATCTTTTACCAAAGTGCTTTTCAACTTTTTAAAGTAGGAATATCATTCTTTTGAAACAAAACTTCATGTAGAAGTTTTGCATAAGTTTATAAATGAGAAAAGCAAAATATCTTTGATTGAAGAAGGGAAGTCAGAGTCTGGAAGCCCAGAATCTCATCTCCCTGCCTGCTCTTCCTCCTCATAGCTAGGGTTTCTCAACTCCAGTTCTGCTGACATTCTGGCCCTGAAGGCTTTTTCTTGTGGAGGCTGTCATGTGTGTTATAAGCAGCATCCTGGCTTCTACCTATTAGATATTATCACACTTCCCTCTCCATGAGGGAAAAAAAATAGTCTCCAAATATTGCCTAATGTTCCCTGTAGGAGCAAAACCATCCTCAGTGAGACCCACTTTTCCCCAGCTCATTGGACATCTAGGAGCACACACTATATCCCCCAGAAGGCTTTGAAACAATGACAATTGTGAAACAATGACAATTCACAAAAGTGCAAAAACAGTCTTTGTAGAAGTCAGGGAAGCTAATGAGCTAGTAATTTAATCATCCAATTTTAAAAAATAGTTCCTTACTACCAACAAACTTCTAGAATTCTCTAAGATTGCCTTTTGTCTTAATTTTCAGCATTAGTAGGATTATGTACTGGAAATAGCATAATATTTGGCACATAGTAGGTTCTTAATAAATATTTCCTGAATGAAGAGTAGCTGATTGAGAAATCAAGAGATCAAAGTTATGGGACCGTTTCCCGTTTTGAACTAGATCATCTCTAAGATTCCTCTGGTGCCAAATTGTTTATGGAAAAAAAGAGATAAAGCTCTGATGTGAAGAATCCTGCCATGTTTAAAGTCAAGGAAATTTGCTTTATGTAGACAAAATTACACTGGAACTAGGATTCAGTGGAAAAAAAAAATGACAATGTCATTCATTTGAAGAGAAGAAATAGTCCATGGGATAAAAGGTATTTTGGCTTCCCTAATTAAGGCAATTTTGAGACTAGTGATCTGCTTCTAATCAAGCATATGGTTGTTACATTTCAGTCCCTCATCCTACTTCATCAGGGAATAGCTCCTTACCAAGCAACCCAACGGGAAGAAAACACTGGAGCTCCAGTAGGATAAATCTGGGTAGGAATCAAGGGCGGCAATGTTTACAAATCTGAAGAAAGGAGCCCTGACAGGCAAATATTTTGTCTCTGTAAAAGAATTACCACCCCCTCCCTTACTAGGGTCATCTTTCTCTCAAGGATTAGGTGATACCAAACTCTAAAATTCCAATGTTTTCCTTTCATGATCTTCCTCACTGAACTTCTACTTCATGTTTAAAATCTAAGACTGTATGGTGAATTCTGATTAAAGAGACCAGAAAGTATTTGGCCAGATTGTACTAATTTATTAGGGGTTCAGGAGAGGCCAGCACAGGAAAACTGATGTGGGACAGGTCTGTTAGAGGCTGTTTGGATTGCTCAGGGGCCAGGACTAGGAAGATTCCTGTAGAAAGCAGCTTGGGGACCCTGTTTGCACTCCATGGAGCCTCCTGGGTGCAGGCAGTATGAGTCCACAGGAGTGGCTCACAGCCAGAGGCCCTCGGGGGACCCGGTGAATCCCAGGAACAGAGGTCAATAGTGGAGATGCTTGCTGGCATCCTAGTCATTTCCTTTCCACACAGCCCACCCCCAAATACGCCTGTTTACATTTTTCTCCACAAGATGGCACCTATAAGCCTTTGTAAGTGATCATCACTTAAACAATTAGTTTAGGGATCAGAAACAGTGGCTAAACATTTAAAGGGATGATTGTTGAGAAACACAAGAGGAAGGGCATACCTAGAGTTTCAGCTGATGGCATCAAGTTTGTGTTCTTAGGTGCAAGTTAAAGCCACGTTAAGGCAGATATTATTTCTTAAAATGTTTTTATGAAACTTTAAAAAAAGTGGGTGGAATATGCAAGCCTTTTATTTTCAGAATGTTTAAGAAATACTGTAAAAAAAAATCTGTGTAAATGAGTCACAACACTGGGAGCTGTATGGGCTTATTAGATGTCACTGGGTGGTCTCCAGAGAGATGTACTAGCTGAGTTTCTGGGATGAGATGAAGAGAGAGAAGACTAGCGAGAGCACAGTGTTTTGAATTCCAAGACTGTCAAGCGGGAGGATGGCATGCTGAACACTGTTTTTAGATGGTGCTTGACAGGCATAGATGCTGGACTGGAGATGAAGAGACTAGAGATTGAGAAGCACATGGTCAACTGCATTAGGATGGGTACAAAGTGATGAGGGCCTGGGCCAAAGAGATGGGATGAGAATGGAGGGCAAAAGCACACTAATGCTGAAGGTAGGACCAAAAGGACTGAAGGTGGAGGGTCTACTGCAGGTGAAAGTAAAGAGGATCAAGGTCATTGCCTGAGATCTGGAAGAATATCAGTGCCCTTCAGGCAGAAGTTCCAGTGGGGTGCAGGGTTTGAGCATGGATCTTTCGATCGTTTTTTCGTTCATTGAATTCAGTCATACTAGTTCTCTTGCTCTCGTTCTTTCACTGGAACTTTCCTCTAAAACCAGACTTTTTGTTTTTAGCTCTTAGATGGGACTCCTTCTAAATTATACTTTATAATCCTCAGTTTCTTTTACTTTTTATAAAATCAAGATTAGGAAGCATTATTTCATCTTCTCCAGGCCCTTGTAACTCAAGCTGTGGTCATGGGCCAGTCACATAGGCATCACCTCAAGACTCTTTAGAAATCTGGAGTCCCATTCCAGACTTACTGAATTGGAATCTGCATCATAACCGTGTCCTCAGAGAATTCCTGTGCACATCCAAGGTGAAGAAATGTTGCTCAGATCCAAGGGTTGGCCAGCTTCTCTTGTACAGAGCCAGATAAGAAGCATCTTAAGCTTTGCCATCACCTGGTCTCTAGTGCAACCACTCAGCCTGGCACTGAAACCAACCAACTGCAGCCAACCACTGAAGTGTGAAAGAAATCAGGACAGCTGAAGGCCAATAAAACTTTATTTGCACAAATGAGTGACAGCTTCATTTGGTTTAGCTACATTTGGTTCACCTGTCAGGTGTGCTAGACAGGATACAGCTTGCTGACTTCTACACTAGATGACTCCAAGATGTTCTGAGGTGTGAGGGATTGTCACTATGTTTAAGTGGTTCCACCTGCCAGAGGGGCTGTGCTGTCTCCCCTCCGGATGCTAGAGGTTACTTCTTGCAGCAGGCATGCCCTTCCTATCTTCCCAACTCATTGATTATTGTCACCTGGAAATAGCTAAAAAGCAAATGAAAATTTCCAGAACTTTCTGGACCAAAAGATGTAGGGGTGACACATCTATGCCACATCTTCTCTGTATGGTCTTGGGCAAGTTGCTCACTGGCTCCAAGTGTGTGTCCCCTCATCTTTAAATGTTTCTCATACCTCTCTGCTTACTAAACAGAAGTTCTGGGAGGACGAAGAGAGAGTATTTAAAAGCGGGGAGGTTGGAAAATCATAAAGCACTCAACAAAATCAGAGTTTTGAGTCATTTTCGTTACTCCTATACCATGGAGTTCCAGGACTGCTCAGACAGTCTATCCCTCATACCATTTAATTCCCACAGCAACCCTCTTTGTTGGGAACCCAGGTCTTAGGGAGACTTAGGAACCTAAGTTGCCATAGTTGCTAAGAGGCAGAGCTGGCACCCGGCTTCTGTCCATCATTGGCTCAAGTGCTAGCTCCCATCACTACACACACTTCCAAGTCAGTGAGGAGGTTATGAGGGAGATTTTGCGTTCTTTATGGGTTTCCTGACAGCCAATTTAAAATAAAATCTTTCTCTTGTTCATATGCTCCTGGAAGTCTGAAGCTGCTGTAATCTGGGATCATTTGACCTTGTAGGTCACTTCTTGTTTACTGTATATTCTTTCTCCTTTTCTCAAATTGCACCCCAACGCCTATGTGACAACAACCCCCCATCCAGTCAAAACAAAGACAACACAACATGACCACATGGAACATGGTTTCATAGGGAAAAGAAAAATGCCTGTGGAAAGCTTTTGCCTGTGAGGATTTTCATGGGTGCAAAGGTGAAGAGAAGATGTTCACAGACTCAGCCTCCTGAGAATCCCCATTCTGGAAGGGGAATGCTCTGGAGCCCCAGCCCCTCGCCTCACAGATGGAGAAACCAAGTCCCAGGCAGTGAAAGGACTTCTCCAAGTTGACTTCCTGCCTGGAGAGTACTTTTCATGACACTGAGATGCCTTCCTGATTCTTTGGAGGCAGGTTTTTACTATTTCCTCACATCAAATGATTTCTTTTCTCTTACTCTGTCCCTGTAACAAGGTGAGAACAGTTTTATCCTAAAGTGGAATACTAGCAACTCCCAGCAAACTGTCACTGTGAAAATACTTGGATAAACTGCTTGGGGTGGAAGATGGAAGCCTGAGGCAGAAACCAAGGCCCTAAGAGGTAATGCTAATAGGGCTAAGTAGAAAAGTCTGGCTTTGCTTCTAGGGCTGGTGAGGAAAAGAACAGAGAAGGAAGTCAGGAGAGAAAGTAGGAGATGGTGAGAGGGAGGGTTTGCTCGAGATGGACCTTGAACCTGAAGTTTGCTTGTGTGATTTAAACCTCTTTCTGTTCCCAGCCCTGCCAAATCTTTATTGTAGTTTTACACCTAGGTTTACACTTAATTTTCAGCCTTTAGATTTCCTGGTTTAGGTTCTTGTCACTCCCTTTCCATTTCCATAAATCTGAAATAAAAATTTCTGCAATGGTCCTGTAGGTTGTCCCTCTAGGTCTGTGGCTGTTCACCCAAAAGCATCCCTAATGCACCCGACATTTTCTGAACCTTACTTTCCTTACCTATAAAACAAGAGCATTCAAGGATAATTCATAAATCTCTTGTGAGGCTCAAATGAAATATGCAGATACAGGTACTTGGCTCAGAAATGGCATGGGGCTGACATGCCTTTCGTTCTTGAGTCTGCCTCTATCTGTCTCCCTAGCTGGTTCCTGGGCAATCTGGCTATGGGATCCCTTATTTCACACAAGGTACATACACTTCTGCCCCAGCAGGGCAGGCTGGTCTGTTTGCACTGTCCCCTGAGACCCCACTTCTATTTGTACACAATTCTTGAGTAGTGTTTGAAGACAAAGCTGTAACAGATGAACTGCTGCAATCTATTTGCATTTTAATAATGTTCTGGGGTAACAGTGATCAAGACTCCACAGATTTTTGTACAACCTTGCTACCTTTCTATTTTTAAAAATAGGTATTTTCTTCTGTTAGTCCTTCCTGGCTTGTCTTGGAGGCCAGCTCTGGAAATTCTCAAGTGGGACAGGGGTCTATTCATTTTGAAATCAGCAAGAAAAGTTGTTAGATGGAGCCCATAGCTCAGGCATGTTAGAGCACAATCTTAGATAAATTGTAGGGTGGAAATCAGATGCAAGCAGAGATTTAAGCATCTTGCAGGGATGCAGGCAGTAGGAAGCATCTGGAATATATGACAGCTTTTGGCTAGAACACTCACCATGTGCTCAGCACCTCACATATATTATCCTGTTTAATCCTCATGACAACCCTGGGAGGTGGGGAAATATTATTCCTATCTTACCAAAGCTCAGAGAAGGTCATATGTCAAAGCTCACATGGAAGTGGGAATGGTGGGTTTGAAGGAAGGACTTTGTGGCTTTTTCTCCTTGCTAGTTGCACAGTCCTTCAGGACAATGGAAGCTCTTTCTTACCTGTAAAAATAAGGCCTTGTAGGCAGCTGATCAAAGGATATATATACCAGTTATATTTCCTGGATTGTTCTTTGACTTTCCCTTCCTGGTGGGCCCTACTCCAGTCTAAGTCCCCCTTTTCCATAAGGACTAACTGAATTGTTTCAGCCTCTTCCACGGTGTCCCTTTATTTTCCCACTCCCCTGAAGACTTGTGCAGTGTCCATTCATTCAAGTGAAGGGACATCTCTACACCCTTCTTCCCATCATGAATTCCTACGTTCCAACTACCCACTGAAACAGTAGTGATTTTTCTCATTTGTCTTCCTAGGAAATGGAAATTGTTTGTTTACCAAGCTGGGAAATATTTATGATTCAAGGAAAAATATCAGGTTCTTTGGGAGATGTTATTAAATGCTTGCTCAAATTTGGGGCTAGAATGATTAAGAGATTAAATCAAGTTAATATCTTCTTATTCTCTTTTCTAACCATAGATGCATCCAATATGAATACTTATTTCACTAAGAAATAAAGACATTGTGTTTCATGCATTCTCAGAAGGAAGAAATTTGGCAAAAATATTTAAACACGAAGGCTCCTTCATGCTTCTTTTGAAGGATGGCTAAGAACAGGGTTATCTGTCAAATTCAATGTGTTCCATAACAATAAGTCAGGTGGCAGCCAGATGAATTATGCTCATGTTGGCACAGCATCTCCCTTCTCTTGCAACTTTAAACCAAAAGGTAGGGCAATAGTCAATCTGATGTCCACACATGGTTTCCAAGTGACCACACACTAACAATATGCACTTGTATGGATAAATATTTAGGATATGCAAAGCAGTTGGATAAACACTGATCCTTCACCTTCTTTGGTGGAACCTTGAAATTCTTAATTTTCACCAGTCCCTTCTTTAAGATCCAGGTCATATTTATGAGCTTTTAAATCATGCCCCCCAGATGTGTAAGCATGAGAAAGGCTAAATGTTGTGGTTTCAGGTAATCTATCCTGCATGTGGCTGTGAAATTTATCTTCCCAAGATGTTGCTGTCATCATGTCATTCCTCTGGTTCAAAAGGCTTCCTGATGTCAGCTGTCACTTAAACAAGCTGACTATTTCCTCCTAAGCATTATGCATATATTTGAGTCCCTGATTTCAGTTGGAAAGGCGTGCCTGAGGCTGTAGCCATTTAAGGATAAGCCTTACCCCAGGTGTGGATAACTGAGTGAATGTAAAATAATAATATTTTACATTTGAAAATAATCTCACGTCCATATGCTTTGAGAGCACAAATGCTTTGTTAAGGTGATTAATTAGCAATCGTGATTTTTAATTACATATTTTGAATTCACTTCGTTAGTTCATAAGGATAATGGGTGCTTTTGTTTGTAAGAAGCATCTGACACATGGAAGGAACTCACTGCATGTTTTATTTAAAGTCAAGTTCAAGATAACATTGAGAACCAATTCCAAGAAACACAAACAAATGATATCCATTCCTAGCTTAAACAATAGCTGCCCTGGAATGTTATTTAGCTAAAGAATGGCCTACGCACACTTTAAAGAATGTGGAGCGGCAGCAGATATGGAAGAAAAAAGAAAAGCATTTCTCCAGCAGAGTAAAATAAACCCTAGTTAAAAAAAAAAAAAAGCCAGAGCTAAAAGAATCAAAGATTCAATTTTGGTATTTGATGATCTCTGGTCTCTTTGGGCCCCACAAGTAATGCTGCTCTCATTGTTCAGAGAGTTCTATAGAGACGCTCATGAGCACCAAGCAAAGCAAGAGGAAGAGAGGAAACTGGCCATTTGTTGAAGATCTAATAGGATGGAAATAGTTACCTTCATCTTAATAGAGGAGGAAAGAAAAGGTTAAGTAACTTGGTTGAGATCATATAGCCAAATACCAGGATCTGAACCCCAAACTTAAAAGCAGAATGATAAGTGGAAGCCAAAGAGGCAAGGTTAATGGGTGAGCACAGGGCAGGAGGTGGTGAGCAGCAGACTCCAAAAGAAGGGGTGCACTGAGAGACCACGGCAGCCTGGGTGGGTGGGGGGAGCCGGGCAAGGGGCTCTAGGAGCCTTCTGAGTGCTTGCTCTCGCTGGTGTTTCCTAGAAAGGAGTCATCTCACCACCACCACAGCCTTCCCTTCTACTCAGCAGGAAATGCCAGTTTCCCAGAAGCCTTGCATTCCCTTTTGTCCATTGCCCACACAGCTGACTGCAGCCCTGGTATTAAACGTCCCTCAAACATTTCTTCCTGGTGCAACAAGGTGGGGGACAATGAAGGCTTTTCTCCCCATTGCACACCCAAGGGCTTGGGACTCTAAATTTTGGGGGGTAGCTTCTATTTTGTCTGGTGGCTTACTGTGCCTAAGGCCTCCAGAATGTTTTTTTGATTATTAGAAAGGGAATCAACACTCATGGCATCCTACCCTTATAGGCCAGGATTTCCCCAGCACCATCTTTCCTTTGGGTTGATTGGAGTCATCCTAGCAACTCTGGAGTTCCCCTGTCTGAGGTTTAGGGTCCCCCTCTTTGAGGCTGTATTCTGTACACTAATAAGGGCTACAATGAAATCATTATATTATTTCAATATGTTCAACTTGTGTTTTAAAATAATGTTATTAAAATAGCCTATTCCCTTTAAGATAAAGGAACATGTAGAGACCTTGAGCAGGGGAAGGCTATAAGCTTATAGCTTTGTAGGACCTGTTGTAGAATATGGACTTTGAGTTGTCGATGCCTTCCGTGGGTTCCATGAGTAACCACATCATTGCTTTTGAGCAGAAGAATGGACTAAATTTTAGACAAAATTTACTGGAAGGGTCTACTTGAACAGTAGAAAGTCCTTGCCTCAAATAAGTTGATAATGGATATGTTTACTACAAAGCTATTCAGATGATAACTGATAAGGTGATTGTCTTCTTAGGTTAGCTGGAAAACCATGTCAATCAGCATAGGTGGGGGTGTTTGTCTACATCTTTGCTGTAACTCAGACATCAACAAACTGAACCAGCTTTGTTTGTTGTTGTTGTTTTAATAGACGCTAAATTGTCAAGGGAACATAATACAATGAATGGTGGCATTGGGATCTACCTAGCTGGCTGTGAAGATCAAATTTGGATTTCCTTATAAATTTGGAGTTTACAAGTACAGTGTGCCTTAGTAAGAGCTGCTAAGTCTCCTTGTTGAAGATCAGAGTTCTCTATTCTAAATAAACATCACTAAAAGGCACTGGAGCAAAAAATAAAAGTGAGGGGGCTGGGGTTGTGGCTCAGTGGTAGAGCGCTTGCCTTACATGTGTGAAGCACTGGGTGTGATCCTCAACATCACATAAAAATAAATATATATCAAATAAAGGTATCATGTCCATCAATAACTAAATTTTTTTAAAATTAAAAAAATAAAAGTGAGTTTGAAACAAAGGACATCTATCCTTTTCAGGAAATATAACTGTGAAATTTCATTTCATAATACATTTCTGTAATATTAAGAAGAATTATATTTGTAATATAGTAAATTCAGGCTTATTGGCAAGATTTCTCACTAAACATAGAATGCTAGAATCATAGGGTCTCAGAGTAGAAGAAAACATGGAGGGTTTGGGGAGTGTAGCAAGTAGGACCACAGTTCAATCCCTACCACTACACACATAGAGAGAGAGAGAGCGAGAGCAAGGAGAGAGAGAGAGAGAGAGAGAGAGAGAGAGAGAGAGAGGGGAAGGAAAGAGACAGAAAACATAGACCATCTGGTCTAATCAAGGTCTGTTAGACTTAGGTGGCAGCCTGGTCCTGGTCCTGTTATTCCCTGGAAAGCTTCCCTGAAGCTAATTCAACCCTCAAAATATGTTTGCTAAATGAGAAAGGTCAGTGGCTTTCAAGGTATTCCAACGTCTTGCTTTAATGTTTCTATGATCTCTAAATCGTATTTTTTAAATGTATTTTTATCATGAAGAACTGTGATAAACATCCTCCTCCTCACCCATAGTACCTGCTGAAGGACGACACTCTGGACATCACATTTACTCATTTTTGTGCAGCCCTCAGGGCAAACTGCGCCCATTTATACTTAATCCAAGAGATTACCTGTCTCCCATTTACAATGTGAATCAAGAACGCCTCAAGAAATGTGAACTGAAGCAAGATTCAGAAGCAAATGGAACGCCAAGGCATGTAAATCATATTCCATATTCCCTTTGCTAAATTTTTTATTTTTATTTGTACCAGGGATTGAACCCAGGGGCACTTTACCACTGAGCCACATCCCCAGTCCTTTTTTTTTTTTTTTTTTTTTTTAGAGACAGGGTCTCACTAAGTTGTTTAGGGCCTCACTAAATTGAAGAGGCTGGCTTTAAACTTGTTATTCCTCTTACCTCAGCCTCCCAAGCCACTGGGATTATAGCTCTGTGCTAGAGCTTCTATTTGGCAAAATAGCCACCTGCTCACAAATTACTTGCATAATAGTTAAAAGTTAATGTTTTAATTAAAAATCAATACATACTAATAAAACACATTAGCGGCTTTTAAAATTTTATATTATGTACTTGGATTCCCTACACCACTTTCTTTGCAAAGAGCATTCCTGCTAAAACATATGTGATTCACCAACAACCTGGGTCCCTGAGAGACTTGATGAGCAGAGCCCTTGCTGACTCTTTATGGACTACTTGAAGAAAGAATCCTTTGTGTTAAGCCACAAATATTTTGTCATCATATGTCACTCAAGCATAACATAACCTATTCTGATGGACACAGAATTTCTGGTTAAACTCTTTTTGAGTCAAAAATTCGCATAGAATTTCATGCTCAGTCACAAAGACTAAACCATGCTAATTTCCCATAGTCAATAAAGTCAAACTGTGACCTGGATTTTTTCTTTCAAATGCCCCAATAAGAGCTGACAATCCCAACCTTCATGGTAGCTCTAAATTTGATGCAAACTCCACCTTTAAAATACACATAACTCAAAAATTACTATCTTAACCATTTTTCCATGTATAATTCAATGGTATTAAATTCATTCATGCTGTTCAGGACTATCACCACCGTCCACCCACATAACACCTTTGCATCCCTAAATCTAACTCTATACCCATAGAATAATAACACCCGGTTCCTCTTCCCTGGTAGCCCTGGCAACCACTACTTCCCCTGCTACCCTCTCCACTGCCAATATCTTGAGCAAGCATCGACTTTCATTGATCATTTTCCCCTTAGCCTTCTGTCACAGGCTGTCACCCTCACCTGATTACTGACATTTTTCTTCTTCAAAGGTGCCAAGGACTTCATCTTCCCTTCAAGGAGTGGGGACTTCTTGCTTCTTGTCCCTCACTTCTTGTCCCTCACTTCTTGACTCCTTCTCTGCCTCCCCTGACAGAGGGCCCTCCATGCTCTCCTTCCCTTCCTTTCCTGTGCTGTGGCCTAACTGGGGGCTTCCCAAGGCTCAGTCCTCAACTGCGTTTTCCAACTGTGTACACAGTACAAGGTGTTATTTTGAAAGCCAAATGCTTTAAGATTTTTATGAAAACTATTTCAGTTTTGATCTAAAACTTTAAGTGCAGGTGCCCTGAAAGTAAATGAGCAGTTGAAGATCTGTAGACTTGAAAAGAACATCGATCCCTCTGGTGGGTGTTCTCCCAAGAGACCTGGTCATCTCAGAGTGTCACCTTCAGAGTGCTATCAGTGAGCTCAGCCAGTTGCTTCCTCCTCTACCCCAACTCCAAATCCAAAAGTTCATGTATCTGAGGGAGCCCTTAGGGGCCCACGTTTCCAGCTATAGTCCATGGATTACATCGGAAAAGCTGCTACTAATAATTGTCCTTCTTCTTTTTCACTCAACCTCCAGGAAATTCAGAAAACATCCTATGCTGGGAATTCCAAAGTGTGTCTAAGAAATACAACTTAAACCTAGAAGGTAATTCTTTTTTAAAAAATACCTTTATTTTGTTTATTTAGTTTTTTTTTAATGTGGTGCTGGGGATTGAAGCCAGTGTCTCTCGCATGCGAGGCAAGCACTCTACCACTGAGTCACAACCCCAGCCCCTAGAAAGTAATTTTGAGAGAGAAAACAACTGGGGTTCAGAGCTCTTCTCTTAGGAACCTGCTCACATGTAAGAAATCCCTGAACAACAGGGTTTGCTGGGCCCCACAGTCCACTGTGGACTTGGGGTTTCAGTGATGTCATGGGAACCTGAGAAGGGAGCTGGGACCTGCTGATTCCTGGGGGATTGTCTGGGGTCAGGGGGTCAAAGGCTCAGCTGTAGGCAGTGCTAGGGAGTATGGAGCAGTAAATGACTTTCCTGTGCTGCTGAGAATGGAGGGACCAGGGAGCAGAAAGTGGTGGGAGCTTCAGTCCAGGATCAGGAAAAAGAAAAAACTGGGATGGAGCAAAAGAGCAGGAGTGGGTTAGGGGTGCACCGGGGGCAGAACACTCCTAAACTGTCTGAATTCACTGTCTGAGTGCTTCTGGATTTTGTTTATCCTTGTTTAGTCCTTAAACACTAGCCCACGAAGGCAGCTATTATTTTTTCCTATTTCACGTCAGTTAAGGAATCAAAGTTTAGAAAACTTAAGTAGTCTGCTGAAGGTCACAGGAGAGAAACCCTGGTCTGTTCCAAAGGCCTTGTGGTTCCCTCTGTGTCAGGATAAGGAAAGGTTAGGAGCAGGAGTGTCACAGCCGACAGACCTCACTGAGATCTGGGTGTTAAGTTTGCCCAAGTCTCAGTGTCCCCATCTACGAAAGGAGCATATTAGCACTGACCGCATGGTTTTTCCAAAGTCAAATGAAATAATTCATAAAAATGCATGCATTTAAAGTGTCCCATTGTAAACATCTAATAAACATGAATTTCATTAGCATTATGACTGAATTTTTTAGTATCATCTCCAGAACCATACTTGCTCCAAATCGCGCCACTGGGAAAATAAATTAGTATTTTAATTTCTTTGATAATGGGCAATCTTTGCGTAGTATGTTTTTCACTCACTATTAATTAAAGCATTCGATAACTAGATCATGTATTCGGACCAATCCATGATGCGTTCCCTTTGAGAAAGTCACAAGAGAAAACACACTCAGTTCTTTTACTTTCTAGCAGAGGAGAATTGTAAATTGGTCTATTCTTTTTTGCTTTCACAGAAAAACCAGCTTCTATCTTCAAGACCATCTTTTCACATGATTACTTTTCCCAGATAGCTTTTCAATTTTCCAGGGTGCCTCAAATACAGCCGTGAGAGTGTGTGTGTGTGTGTGTGTGTGTGTGTGTTCCCACCCAATAAATTTCCTGCTTGGCAGAGAATGTTAATGGTTTCTATGAAAGAGTCTTTTTGTCCCTTTTTGTCTAAGAAGCTTTTTCATTAGAAGGCTGGAAGTCAAGGTAAGTGCCACGGGGATACAAGGATCTTGGCTTTTCTCCGATGTCCAAATTATCTCTGGAAAAATGAAGTCCTACATTCCCTGTGGTCAATTAATGGAAGTGACAGCTCTGAGAGCTTCAAATCTGGCCTTAATTAATGGGCTCTGCCCAAATGTAGACCAAAGCATATTTGTAAAGAAGGGGCTTTAAATAGCATCAAATGTTTGTGAGCACAAGGCCATGAGATGGCAGGAAAGCACTGGCCATCTTAATGGGCTAGAGCTTTTGTGTGTTAACAATAGTGAGCAAACCGCAGCCCAGCTGAGAGCCATTAGGACGGTTGTCATTGGGTGGTGTATGGAGTTTCTTAGAGTGTCACTAGTCAGAACAGAAAAATAAACACATGGCATGTTGCGACAGTATTAACACTGGGCACCCACGAGAGTGACCCAAATAGGTGTCCACACAGCCTACATGGAATGGTCTCCCACTTCACCTTGCTGCCTTCCTTGGCACAGGGACACATCCTCTCCTTCAAGACCCTCTTCCCTGACCTCTGAGGTGAGCTTTGCTCTTTCTTTTGACATATCTTTCCTCAACGCGTTCCTCCTGTCCCCTCAGTGAGGCTGTCCCCAGGGCTCTTCTCTGATCTGGTCTCTTATGTAAATGATTCCTCAGGGATCTGTAAATGATTCTCAGGGAAGATCCCATCTCCCAAATCACCTGGGGGATTTAAGAATGTCACTTGTCCAGCAATGGCCAAAGTACTGGACATGCCCCTGGGTCTTGTTTGTGCTCAGGCTTCTCTAAATACTCATGCCGAAGACAGCGCAGAACCGAGGGTATGGCGTGATGCTCAGGGTTCCTCCCAGACATGTTCATCCCCAGAGATTAGTCTAGAAGCTGGTGATGCAGACACAAGACTCCAGGTTCTCAAGGAACTCACACAAACCACTCATCACTGTGGCCATGGGTCATGTGTGCCAAGACCCCCCTACACCAGGTACTTCACTCACTCTGTCCCACTCGATGCTCATAACCACCCGATGAGGTGGCACCTACAGTCCTGTCCTTCAACAGGTGACAAAAATCAATTTTGCACAATCCAATAACTTTCCCAAGCTAGGGAGCTGGTAAGCAGCAGAGGTAGGATGAAGCGCGGCTGAGCTGCTGTGAAATCCCCACGGTGCTGCCCTGACCTTCCTTTCAATGATTTGCCTCCCAGTCTAGCAGAGGGAAACAGACAAATAAGTTCACAACTTGATTGTTAATACCCAGCAGGAAACCAAATTAATTGGAAGATAAATATGAATAATTTATACAAATATCCAGGTGAGATGGCTAAGGAATCAAAATTTGTCCCTTTAAAAGAAACATGACTGACAAACACCATCATGCCCTCTCACTTACATGTGGAAACTAAAGTGGATCTCAAAGAAGGAGGGGGTGGAGTATTGGTTACAGAGCCTGGGGAGGGCCTGGAGGGTGGAGGGATGGAAAGAGAGCTAATGGGCATGAGGGGACAGGTGGGTAGGAGGAATAACTAAGTTCTGTGGCACAGTTGGGTAACCATGGTCAACAATAATTAATTGAATATTTCTAAATAGCTAGTAGAGAGGGTTTTAAAAGTTCTTACTATGGAGAAGTGATACATATCTGGGGTGAGATGCTGATTACCCTGAGCTGATCATTACATATCGTATGCACATATTGAAATGCCACATTTATACCCTATAAATATGTACAAGTGCCATGTGTCAATTAAAAAATAAAAATACATTATTTTTAAAAAGAAACAAAAAAGACAGGAAACACTGTTTCTAATTCAAGGCACAGTGCTTCCCAATTAGACCCATCTTCACCCTCAGTGGTATCGTTCTCAAAGTTGGGGCTGGTCATCTGCATACCCCGTAGATGGCTGTTGACTGAGAACAAGAATCCGAAGACTCTGGCTTTTAGAACAATGCAACCAAATGTTTTTGGAAGCACTTTTCAGTTGAAGGTCAACCAATGCCCTGAAGTTCTGAAGAGTTTGGTTTCGAGGCAGTTGGTCTTTTAGTTGCTTTCCTCCTTCCTCTCCTTTTTTTCTTTCCTGTCCCCTCTTGACTCCCCCAAAAGGACAGGCTATGAGGTAAGATGCCAAACTCAGGAGACCTGTGATAAAGTAACTGCCTTTCATAAGGCATGTCATTTAGGAAGCTTGTGACCGCAACCAGCTCAACAAGGACTGAAAGAACCTGGATTTCAACTTCCTCTCACTTTGGGAATTAGCCTTCATCATTGGCCTCTGTGTAGTCAGGAGAAATGTCACATGTAAGCCGTTAGTGTAGTCTTCTTGTTAGTGTAAATAAACAAGGCCCTATGTGAGATGCAGAAAAGAAAGTAATCAGGACCAGGCAATGCTTCCAAATAACTTACAGCACTTGGTGGGAAAGCAAAACTTTAAAACATAATAAGAAAAAAAAAAGTGCAACACTTCAGTCCAAGGCATATAAACTATAGATAGGGAAGTTCATTTGACCAACACTTAGAGTGACTTGAAAACACACAGACGCTTAAACACAGCGAGGGAAGCCTTTCAGCACACTCCGGTCATGGGAAACCAGACCAACGTGCTGGGGGACCACGGAGCAGCCAAAGAAGCAGGTCCAGCCCATGTGTCATTTGAATTTCAGCCTGTTGGTTGCAAACAACCCTGGAAACTTTAATTAGGACTCACATGATCCAAAAACACCTGGTGAGAAGTCAGCTGGGTGGCCGAGAAAGGCAGACATTCCAGAAGGGGTAAGTGGGAGCACAGACTTAGACAATGCCAAAAGGGACAAGGGAAGTAGATTTTCAAATAGCATTTCCAAGGAACAGAGAACAGGACTTCTTGACCCACTGGATGGTGAGGCCAAACTAATGCTAGTAACTAAGATTCAGAGAGTAGGACACCCAATGCTTGTCATGGATTATCTCATTTAATTTTTCTGCCAACTCGATGAAATAGGTATGATTGTTATTCCCATTTTACAGATGAAAAAACTGATACCTAGAGAGGTCAAGTCGCTTACTTCTCTAATATCTTTCAGTTAGTAAGACATGGAGCCAGGAAGTGAACACACGCTCTCCCTGCTATAGTGAAAATAATAGTGCAAAATATCTGGATTGGGGACATAGTGTCCTGTGATAGAAACCTAGAAAGACAATACTAGAGCACCTTTCTTCTCCCCTTAGCATGCATCTGATGAGTGACAGAGGAAGATGATGCGTCCCCACAAGACCCTGAGCCAACACTGCTGAAGGAAGCTCTCTCCTGTCCCATCAACTGGAAACAAGTGGCCAAGAAGAGCTGACCGCTGAGTGGCAGGGCTACTTCCCCCGCCCCCCGCCCCGGCCTGTCTCTGCCTGCTTTATTCCCAGAGGCCTCAACGACTCCACCCACTTTTCCCTTTAAAATCTCCAAGAGCCTTTCTCCTCTCTCAGAGCCCAGCTGTGAGATGTCACCCAGTCTCACAGCCCTTCCTTCTCTGCTGTCCCTGAAGAGCACAGTCTTTCATTTCAAGAGTTCTGACCATGAAGGAAAAACAAAACAGTGCACCTGAGGCCTCAGCAGGGCTGCCTGTTGTCCTCAGCCTTTCTTTTCTGACTCTCTTGTTAATGAAATTGAGATGTCCGTAACCCTGCTCCTCTATGAATGGAGGTCATGAGGCCAGCCTTGCCTTCCCAGCTCTCAACCCCGAGTGTGTCCTAGAATTGTTCTGGGGGCCTTTCAAAGGCAGAATGCCCAGGCCTTGTCCCCAAGACTCTGACTGACTTGCTCTGGCACGGGGCTGGCCATGGTACTTGGTTAAGTGCTCCTCAGGTGATCCTGCTGTGTGCCCACTGCCCGAGTCTCATGGACCCTGCCTCCTACCAGTGGGCTCCTCTTTCAAGTTCACGCAACACAGTGTTTCTCGAGTGGCAGAGATCTGCTTTCCCAGGGGACATTTGCAAAGGTCTGGAGGCATTTTTGATTGGACACTTGTTGGTAAGGGAGGAGCTGCTGTGGACATCTGGTGGGTGGAGGCCAGGGACACCGCTGAACATGCTAGAATGCACAACGCACCCTCTGCCAAGTAGAATGGTCAGTGTGAAAGGTGAATAGCGCCTCTGCAGAGGAGCCCTGTAGCAGCAGAAATGGAGACTCAGAGACGCACATTCTGCATTCAAATCCCTCCATCTGCAAAGGGATCCTCAGGGCCAGGGAAGGCCCTGCTTGGAGGGCAGCATCTATCTCTGCAAAGCCCCTTCTTGCCTGGACAGGCTGGGCTGTGGTTTCTATCTGGATATGTGTGGGGAAGGTCATTCTGCCACACCCTTGCAGACTCCATGCCTGGAAAGGTGGGGGAAGCCGCTCTCTGACCTCAGAGAAGGGAGTGAGCTTCGTGTTCTCCTGCGCAGTCATGCTCAGGGCACTCACACCTCTTTAATTACATAAAGAAATTTCTCAAGGAAAGCATGACAAGAAACAAGAACCCTGAAATTGGGGGTAAAATATAAACAAATGTTTTGGCTGATGTAACGCACATTTTTTAATCACAAAGTGTGTTTTCAGAGTGTTCTGAGCCCTGCCTAGAATGGCTCAAATTAAAGATCAAAGGCGGTGCCGTGACAAGCCGGAGCCGAGCTCTGTGCCAATTTACCATGCCCCCCTTCCCCTCCCTGGAAATATCCATGTGGTCATCCATTTGCCTAAGAAGTGCTTGTCTGAAGCACCAGTCAAGACAGCAAGCGATGATTAAAGCAGAGAGTCTTTTTTTTTTTTTTCTTTTGGACTGTTTGTTTTCTTTTTTATTGGGGGAGCTTTGGAGTGTGGTTAGATAGCAAAGCATCAAATTTGAAGAAAAGGAAGAAGAAGATTGAGAGCCAACTTTCAAAGACATAAGTTTGAGGTTCATAGAGTGGAAAATATCGAGTGATTCCAACTTGAGGCAGGAGGAAGGAAGCTGGCCAAGGGGGACAGAGGCCCCTCTGAGCACACAGGGGGCCTGGCCACGTGCATTTGTGGGTAGGTGCAGAGGAACCTCCCTGGGTCCCAGAGCCAAACCATCACTGCTCACAGAGGGCTGGCTATCCTGCTCTGCAGGCACAGTGACCAGAAGCAATAGATCTTGAGTGCTGAGGTTGCCAGCAAAAAACCCCAGAAGATGCACTAGCAGCTGCACACAGGATGAATTTATTTGGGATGAGGATGGGAAGGTAAATAAGCAAGGAGAAGCTTCCAGGGAGGCTGGCGAAACAGTAGGTGTGAGATATGGGGTGGGCTGGGGTGGGCTGGGGGCTTTACTAAGTGTAGTGGAACTTAGTAAAGCCTCCCATGAGGCAAGTCAGGCAACTGATGTCATAAGGGAATAATTCTGTGTGTGTGTGTGTGGGGGGGTGGTTCAAGAGTAGTATATATGATTTCCTCTAGAGTTGAGCCTCTCAAAGTGTTTCCACAAACAGAATAAGTCTAGAGATGAAGCCAAGGGGTGTTTGGTGCTGAGAAGAAACAGATATGGAATATGTGAGGGCAGGTGGGTGGGAAGGCTGCTTCCTGGTGCAGCAGTCAGGGAGGGTGGTATTTGAGTGTGGCCTCAAAGACAGAAGGAACATGAAGGCAGAGGTACAGCTGGGGAAAGGCCCTCAGGGTCCTCGGGGCTCTTCTGCCTCAAAGCAGGATCAATTCTGCTAGTTTATTGAACAGGGACATGGCCTCCTCCCCTGTATGGCTGCTTTTCCCTGGAAGAGGCCCAGTTTGTCACAGTTCCCGCCAAGAAAGAGGTCCTAATATCTGAAGCCCGTTAGTGGTGCAACCTTAGACTGACCGGCCAGGGGGAGCAGGACTGTTCCACAGCTGGTTCAGGACACTTCTGTTCATGCAGACGGAGCCTCTCTAGTTTCTGGCAGTTCCACTACACTGTTTATTCATGTTGAGCCAACCTGGTGACAGATTGTACATAGAGGGCGGCAGAGTGAGAAAAGTTAGGGTATTCTCCAAGGGTTTGGGCCAGGAAAATCATAAACTACACACGTTACCAAACCTCGTGATAACTGTTTTGGTTTAGACTCACTCTTGTAGATTACACAAATGTCTTGTTTATCTTCACAGCTCATGTGTCTAAAACAGTGTCCAAATCACTGAAGGCAATCCACAGATCTAGTGGAACGATGAGATGACCGTCCCGAGATCCATCGTTTCTTCTCATTTCCCAGGGAGGCTCTGCTGGTCCCCCAACAGAGTCAAGTGAAGGGTCCCCCAACTTGTATGGATTCCAGGGCCATTTCCCTCATTCTCTCACTTTTCTCATTTGGCAAACAATCATCAAATTCATGTGCAATTGAAGAATCCTGAACAACCTGATGAAGACTGATAACTCAATTCTCAAATGACTGACAGCCTTGATACCCAGAGTGTCACCTGTAGGCCAACAGCACCAGCATCACCTGGGAGCTCATGACAAATGTAGATCCTCTGGCCCCTCCCAAACCTCCTGAAACAGAATCTACACTTTACTAAGATCCCCATGAGACTTATATGTACACACGCCCTGGTTTCCACAAAAATGAGCCTAGACTCAGTGTGCCTTGGTTCAAATCCTGCTTCTTCTATTGCTGTGCAACTTTGGGCAAATGACTTAATTTTTCTGATCTTTGGTATCTTCGTATATAACATGGAGTTAAAAAATGCACAGGGTTGTTATGAGGCATTAAAGAGGTCATGGATATAAAACTATCCAGTGCAGTGTCTGGAATGTAGAAAAGCCAGTGAATGTTGGTCTGGTTGACCACGTGTGACCCTTCATATAACATTATTTTTCTTAAGGCACAGTCTACCTGTGGCCCTCACCTGAGTTTCCTTTTCATGGACGAAATTAAATTTCTGCTTTGAACTAGGAAATTCTCTCTCTCTCTCTCTCTCTCTTCTCTCTCTCTCTTAAAAAGAAAGAGAGAGAGAAGAGAGAGAGAGAGAGAGAGAGAGAGAGAGAGAGAGAGAGAGAGAATTTTTTTAATATTTATTTTTAAGTTTTCAGTGGACACAACATCTTTTATTTTATTTTTATGTGGTGCTTAGGATCGAACCCAGTGCCCTGTGCATGCCAGGCGAGTGCGTTACCGCTTGAGCCACATCCCCAGCCCTGGAAATTTTCTTTTTGAATCCTCCACATAAACTCCTCCAGCAAAGGAGGACTCACAGCTCAGCTGGAAAAATCTCTTTATTTTGAACCTCAATCTGCTTCCCGTACCGCCCTGTGCAACACAGTCACTGAAAACAATCTTTAAATGTAAGATGTCTATCACAAGGGTGGTCCTGATCACAGGCTGTCTTCACAAGAGATTTCTGGCCCCCTCACAACTCTGGTAAAGCTCCTCCAAAGGCAAGTTATTGGCCACTTGATATCCACCGTCCTTCTCAATGATAAACTTACTTCTCATCCAATGAAAGGGTTGCCATTTACAGCCAAGGTGCCAACAACGTATGGCCTGAGCTTATGTAAACTCAGATTTTTACCAAAGAAGTCATTGGGGAGCAATGGTCCATTACTACCTGGGGTCCAAGTCAGTGATCCAAAAAAAAAAAATCCCAAACAAAAAAAACAACCCAATGACAGAATTAAGAATTATTAACTCTTGTCACACGTGAAGACATCAGAATTTTTCATACTACACAAACCCACATGAACGAAACATTTTCCTCCTGAGAATTTCTCTTAGGACAAACACATACACTGATAAGAGATGAGCATGTAAGTCCCCTTAACAGACACTCCTTCTGATGGCCTAGTGATAGGAAGGCTCCCCCTAGAGGGCCATCAGGGCACTACTTCTCTTCCTGGAACCCCCACAGGGACACCATCCTTTCCTTCCAGGAATACCTAACAAATAAAATGGGCACCAAAGCTAACAAAATACAAACAGAAAACATATGTAGACCCATATCCACTCAGTAAGGGAAACAGTAATAAGACAATCCACTTATGCCACACCTTCCGCTCCCCAACACCAGGCCCAGAGAGTTTGACAGATAAGCCCTACCAAATATTCAAGGCACATGTGTCCCACTTTCAGAGTTGTTCCTGATTATAGAAAAAGGAAGACTTTCCATCTCATTTAATGATGTTAATATCCTTGATTCCAAAACTGGATAAAAACAGCGAAAGAAGAGGGAATGTTCCCTACTTTAAAATGGCAAAATCTTGAATACTAGTTCATGAAATCCAGCAGTGTATTAATATAATACATTATATTCCAGTGACTTTTATTTCAGAATGTAAGGATAGTACAAAATCTGATAAAATCTATCAACATAATTCATTCACAATTTATTATATATTATCAACGTAATTCATTCCACCATTGGTACTAAAGAAAAAAAATCACATGAGTATCTTAAAAGACGCAATTTAAAGACAGTATTTATTAAAGTTCAATTCATATTTAATATTAAAATTCTTTGAAAAACTTAGAAGGGTGTTTCTGGAACCCAAAAATTATTATTTACCAAAATGTACCCATAAAAAATACCAATTTTAAGAGAGAAAACTTTAGACTCATTCCTTTTAACCCATTAAATCCTATTGTCCCAGATGTGGGACACAGTTTATGCCCTAGATTATAATTTTTGGCCTCCAACATGTACCTGTGTCAATTTTATTGACATATTCACAGAATTGAAAGCTTGGAATGTAATGGGTTAAGCTCTGGAAGAAAAGAAAGATACCCACAATCACCATGCCATACAGATATGGAAGTCCTGGCCAGTGCAATGGACACAGGGATGAAGTAAATAAATATGAGAAAATATTACCATTGTTTGCAAATGATATGTTTGTCTACATAGAAAACACAATAATGTGATTCTGCAATTCGTATATGGGGTAAAAATGGGAGTTCATAACCCAATTGAGTCAAATGTATGAAAGATGATATATCATGAGCTTTGTAATGTTTTGAACAACCAATAAAAAAAAGAAAAAGAAAACACAATAAATAAATAAATAAATCTTAAAACTAGTCAGAGAGGGCCAGCCATGAGTTTGCAAGCTATGCAGTACCATACCAAAATCAACTGTATTTTCTATAACCAATGATAACCAACTGCAAAAAGAATATAAAATAACACTCTTCCCAATAACATCAAATTCTGTGAAGGATTTGAAATTAAGCTCACAGACACTGTATAAAATCTTTGTGGAAAAGGTATAAAAGTCAGTTTAAATGATATAAAAAGAAGATCTAAAGAAGGAAGAGATGGGCCACAATTTGGAATGGATAATCCACTTCCTACTTGTCATTTCCAGTCCTGAAGATCCCTCTAGACATTCTCCAGGGAGCTTCCTCTGACCCTCCAGCAGGTCAGGGACAGCCAGCCTGTGCTATCCCAACTCCCCTGCCACTCACCTTTAGCACTCTATCATCCGTTGGTCCCTTCCTCTTCCCCAGTGTCTTCAGGCAAGCATTGACCACCCCCATTCTGCACTCCTAGTTTCCTACTTGGTGCTCAGAGTATGGTGACTGCTAAATTAATGCTTATTACATGAATAAATAAAAGAGACACAGATCCTTGTTTACATGTTCCGGCTTATTTGCTATCATATCAAGAGAAACATGAGAGCCATTTTCATCTAAGTGTAATGGATAAGATTATGAAAAGAAATAAAGGAAGTTTGAGAAGCTCTGTGAATCTTAGAGGTTTTTCATAGTCCCTATCCCTGGTCTCTAGTTCTTAACTCTGTTCTGTGTTTTCTTGTTCTTTTTTATTTAAGGGTAGAGTTTTTCAAACTTATCTTCACCTTCCTTTTCATTTCTAGATGGTACTTCATACTTCCTCTAAGAAGATCTTTCATTTTGAGAGTCAACCTGTTAAAGAGCCCCCAGTTTATCCAATGGGCGATCTCACCTTCAAGGACCTCGTAGAACAGGTGAATTGATCAAAAGTCTCATTCACCCACTAAAGAGAGGCTCTCAAATTCTGGTGAATCTTACAAGCTGTAAAAAGTAAGTATGCCTGGATCCCACCCCAGCCTTTAAGATCCAGATCCCTTGGAGGTACAGCCCAGAAGCACCTGTGTGCTTAGTATTTGTCAAGATCCCCAGATTATTCTGACACAGGACAACTTTCACATGGCTTCTTTCTGTTGGCAAGGCTAGCCAGGCCTTTTCAATGGACTCAAAGGATGACTTCATGAGACCATATAAGTTGGATTTCTGGCCATGAGGACACTCTATGGCTTTGTTTTGACTGAAACAAGGAAGCCAGACTAGCCCTGTGTTTAAACAAGGCATCATAAAACAAGGGAAGGTGTGGAAACAGTATTGGATTTACACATTAACACCAAATGAGCCCCTAACGTGTTTCAATTAGGCTACACACAAAATGCCTTCCATATCGATGACTTTCATGTAGAACTAAGGCCACCACTCCATGGCAATGAATGAATTGACATATTTATTGGAAATCTTCTCACCAAAAATGTACTTTAAAATATTTCCCCAAAGTGCAATTGAAGGCATTTACATGTTGATGAGAGGAAGTTTACAATACAACATGCCCTTATATTTTGTTACTGTGGGTGCTGTTAGCTGTCGTCCAGATTCACTTCAGGGTGAAGCTGGAGAGTCACAGCTGAGTTCCTCCCTGGAAGTTGGCATCAGCAGAAGGAGGCTGCTTTGCTCAAAAGCTATCCTCCTTTTCTGGGGGCAGCAGCGTCCATCCACTCACTGCTTGATGGAGGGGTGTAAAAGCCCTGCCCCTTTGCTGACCTTGATTGGGACAATTCTGAAAGGTTATTTTGGCTCCAGACTTCCACGTAGGATCAGGTGAGGTCTCTGCTGCATCTTCCCATTCCTGCATCTCCCCATTCCTGCATCTCTCACCCCACGAGGGTGTTATTCCTGGGCACTCCCTCAAATAAATCTCTGCACACAAATCCCAATCCATGACATCTGTCTGGGTCATGAATTATTTCACCGTTGTAGAACTTGTCTGATTATAATAAATGCTTATGATAAAAATACTGTTCTTTCAAAAACAACATAATACTCAATACAGTACTAAGTAAAATAAATGTTGACTAGTTTTCATTTCTACCTTTCAAATATTTCTAATGTTCCTCTTTGATAGCATGGGCTCAAGTATCAGATGGCAGAGTCAAAGATCTAATGCTACCAATTACCTAGGAGAAATCGTTTAACTTTGTTACATCTCATTTTTTTCACCTGCAAAATGGGATTCAATTAAAATACATTTTAAATTTCATTTTAATTTACATATAAATTTCCATTGGAGAGTCGGGAGGTGGTTCTTGGAGGAGATCTAGAAGACTGGCTTTGGAAATGGGTAAATCAAATAAGATTTTAAATGTGGTGAATAAAACATTAACTTGGGACACAGTAGTACTTCTCTCATGAGGCTGTGATGACTAAGTGAACTAAACTACACAAAGCACTTGGCACAATGCCTGACATGTGGCCCTGAATGAGAGGCCACTGCCGTTGTTGTTAAAGGCCTAACACTGGCACTACCCTGGGGACCTTAGTTGTCACCTTACTCCTTCATTATTACAGTAGAAACTAGTTTTCCCGCCTTTCAATTTTGCTCACTATTATTCTTTCCTTCCAATGGTGCCAAATTAACTCTCTTAAAATTTAGCTTTCACTCCACTGGAAATTCTCCACTGGAAATTCCTCAGGGACTCCTGGTCACCAAGACCATTATAAACGGTCACTGCCATAGCCTCCAATCATCGTTCTGATGGAGAAGACTCCTCTTCATTGTTCTGGAACCATCACTTAGTCTGGTCACTCTCTCCTATTTTATTTGTCAATCCAACCCTGCCCAGCACCAAGTGGACCCCCTCAATCAACTTCCTCTCAATTCCACAGCTATCCCTGTTTTGAGCTTTCACCTCCCTTAACCTTCTCCCCGACTCCCAACACTGCATGACTGAAGATGTCCTCTGGCTTTATAACTGAGTCAAAAATCTCCCCCGATAATCTCTTTATCAGTATTTCCTATAAAGATTGCTTTTCTGGGCTTTTTCATTGGTTCTTAAATACTTTCTGTATCATTAAAAATGACAAATGGATGGTAGTAAAATAATGCGATGGACATTTCAAGGAAAACAAAAGAAAGAAAAGATTTAGAACATATTAGGATTAAAAAAGTGAATCTCACCCATAAATAACACACAAGACCAAATGCTGAGCTGGGATGAAGTAAGGAGACATATGGAATTTGTCTAAAAGGAGTCAACTGGCTTCCAGATTTGGGGGATTGATGCCTCTGAGTTATTTTTGCTGGTAGAGATTCCAGTTTATGAGTAATACGTGGGGCAGAGTATCAACAGTCAACAGTTCACAAACTCTTGAAAAAGTCTCTCAGCAGAAAAGGTTTAATTAAACTTGACAGAAACTATCTAGCAGCTTTCATAAGTAATTGCTATTACCCAAAATAGGACCAACTCATAAATTGCATGATTTCAAAAATGATGAATCAATAAAAATGTTTATAGAAATAGCATTTTGATTAATTCCTTCAGACTAACAAATTCATGGCACATGTGATAGAATGAGATTTCTACTGTCAATTAGGAAAACTCAGAAATCAAACCCAGCCCTTTGAATAAATGATCCCAGATTTTTCCACTGGGACTCACTTTCTAAGTAGCTTCTCCAAAATCAACTGCTCCACACTTCTGGGCCTTATTCCTGAGATGGTCAGGTTCAAAATTGCTTCAAATTTTCAGCCAGGCTAACAGCCAATTGACACTGACTACAAATAATGTGTCATGATCACTAACAAAGCTTGGTAACAAGTTAATTTCTAAATAACCAATGGCTTCTTATTCTGCATAGAAGCTCAACCACCACAACAAAAAAATCATTAGCAGTTATATCTCCTCTATTGCTAAGTGCAAATTCACACAGATGATTCATTTACTTACAGTATGAATAAAACTATTTTGTGTTATATGGTGCTGTGCTCATGCAAAGGACTCTTGAGCTTCTACAAGAATCTAAAGACTTGGAAAGCCATCCACAAATAGGAAAATACTTTCACAATACTTTCAGTGTACAAATATACCTATTTGAAAATAATTACTATGCAGTATCTTTGGTAACACTGAACTAATCAGATCATCAATACCTTAACACTCCAAAGGAAATTTACAAAGGATTGTTTAATGGCTACAATATTACCAAATAGTTCCCATAAACAACCTCCATTTTTTCCTAAAATGTTTTATACTTAACGAATGAGTATGCAAGACAGCTAACCAAATAACTGAAATAAAGTTAGCAGGGCATAACAAACATCTCAGGGTTGAAAGGGACCTTGAGGGACACCCAAACCAGTCTTTTCTTGGGAAAAACTGTCCTAGCAGCTCCTCTTCTGTTTTCCATGTGGACCATCTCCACTGGAGTTAAAAGTATGGCATGCTTCTGTTTTCAGTCAATATTTTGAGAGCAACCTTTATTTTTTCCTATATAAGCTCTCAATTTATATCTATTCTCCGCACCTTCATACATTTAATTATATATAGCATTTCCCAGACATCTAAATTACCATTAACCCTAAGTTGCATCCCAACTTCCTAGATGTTAAAACGTGAAAAAAATGTACATTTTAGAACCAACAACACGCAGTATTTTTAGTGTTTAATTATACATGCAAAGAACATGTATAATGTGTATCATCTCATCAAGCATCCTACATCCCCATTTTTCATATCTAGAAATTTAGGGCCAAAGAAGATTTTTGCCCAAGAGGATACAATAGGGAGTAGGTAATAGGGAGACTAGAAAGCAGGTTAGACCACCAGCCAGAAGTTAACCCCAGTGGTGTTAATCTTTTAAACCATCCACCCTACTTGAGAGCTCATATGGCCCTATCAGCAATGGTGGTCAGTGAGGCAGGGCACCTGTGGAGGGAGGAGGTAGGAGGGATGGTATGGGATGTTTGCAGCTTGTATCCAAACACCCTAGGCTTTCCCTTCTTAGCCTTGCACAATGTTATTCACAGAATTCATAGATCTAATTGTGCTATTTGTTACCACAGTTATCACTGGGGTAGCATCAGCTGAGTCACTGGGGTAGAACACTGAGCTCCTCTTGATGACCTCCTTGGGACAAGTCATTATTTGAGAAGATGATTATCATTTTGGTAAGGAACCTATCTATGGTTAAAATGTCCAGGCAAAATCTGGGAATACCCATCTGGACCAATAATTTTTCTATGTAAATGCATGATGCACAAGTTGTGGGTCTTTATGGATAGGCACAGCGTTCATATATCTCTACCTGTATTTTGTGACAGGGACAAGGAAGAAGAAACTATGAAGCTTTCAAATATCAAGAACAAGTCAGATGCTGTACTAAGTATTTGATATTACTTATCATCCTTAATTCATACCCCTCCTTTTTTTTCCAAGTCAGAGTTGGGATCCAAAGCCTGGTTTGCCTGACCCCAGACACTGGGCTGTTTCCTGCATGCCTCCCCCTTAGGACTTTCAAAGACCTTGAAACCACAGCATCAGTACACTTGCAGGGTTTCAGACATTTTTCTTCTGACTGGCTTCTAGGCTTCACAAGAATTTCTTAAGAGCCATATGTAATTATAGTCTTAAAGGCTGGTCACCTTTGATTAAAAATATGTCGAATATCCACCCAGAACAGGCATGGCATTAAAACATATTTAAACAACTTCAAACCTTAGTCAGGATTTCCAATTAGGTGTTAACTGAATGAGTTAAAAAAAAGAGCAATCACTGTCAAACAGACCTCCTCCCACATGTGTGCATAGATTGAGCACCTCTTATCCAAAATACTTGGGACCATGAAATGTTTTGGATGTCGGAGTCTGGAATGTTTGCATTTAAACAATGAGACATCTGGGGGGAAGCACCCAAGTCTAAATATGAAATTCATTTAAGTTTCATCTATACCTTACATATATAGGCTGAAGGTAATTCATACAACATTTTTAATGAGCCTGTGTTTTGATGGTGACCTGTCACATGAGGTCAGGTGTGGAATTTTCTACTTGTGGCACTATATCAATGCTCAAATATTTTTCAACTTTAGAGCATTTCAGATGTTGAATTTTTGGATTAGGTATACTCCATCTGTATTAATTCCCACCTGTCAAATAAAGTTCTCCCTAAAGTAAAAAGTGGGCCATCCTATTTGTTTCTATGTCCTATTTGGGGGCTCTACATTTGAATATCATGCACAGAGAAAAGTTGCAAAGTGTCAGAATAGATGGGGACAAAGGAAATTTTAATTTATATTATCACCAAGTGGGATTAAAAACATTGTGCCGGGTAAGCAGGATGTGAGCAGGATGCAAGTCATTCAACAGTAAGCATTTATAGAATCTCTGGAGCAGGCTGTTGAAAGGAAAAAATAATGAGTTGGTTTACGCATAATTCTCCTGGGACCTCTGTCTTCTGAAGATCAGGGTCTTGGCTTGTCTTCCCAGATGCCAATGAGCTCTGCTCTGGTGGGTTTAGGGATAGCCCTCCTGGGTGCTCCACACTGCCTTCATTCTTTGTGTTTAAATCCTGGTTTGGCTTTATATTGTATTTGTAAAATATGTAAAGATGTAGAAAAGCATAGAAAATAATTCCCAAGTACCCATCAAGTTAAGTTATGGTAATATTTGCTTGGATTTTTTTTTCTTTTCTTTTTTTTTTTTAAGGAAACACATTAAAAATGTTAGAGAAACTTTTGTACCCTTCTCCATCCTCCCCTCTCCCCAGAGCAGCCTGTGAACCCAGGATGTATCCATGCACTCGGATGTATGTTTTGTGTTTTATTTAACAAATTGCATAATGGTAATGTACCTCGGGTAGCTGGCTTTCTTCCCTCTGTTGTTCTTGAGATCTCTCCATGTCCACACTCTGGACCTAGTTTATTCATTTTAACTGCTGTTGAAGTGTGTACATGTGGGACAGTTGCCTGAAAGACTCCATCTAGGAGGGGGCTTGCTTGCTTTTATGATGTGCATATTTTCAGTTTTACTAGAAAGTATCTCTTCCTTTAAGTTTCACTGATGGGTTCACACTGTTCTACATCTAAATAACTCTACTTCCAATGGTACTAGGTTAAGAGAGACGTTTTATGAAAATGGGGGTTAAAGGAGCATCATAATTTTCTTCAAAAGACCACTTTAGATACTTGGTTTTAGATCTTTCCATGACTCAATGTGTTTCCAAGCTTTGGGCGAAGACCAGAAATGGAAAAGAAGGCCCTTGTTGTTCAGAGGTGTGTGCTGATTGTTTAGGGTCTTTGGACATCAGCTCCTGCCAGCCGGGTAAGGATTGGTAAATGGCTCCTTTGAGGGAAAAGATAAACAGAAATAAAGAAATGCCAGTGCTAACTGGAAAATTGTTTTCATAATTTGATTTTGTTTTACATAACCTTGCTCCCCAAATGTTAGCAATTTAGCTCAAAGAGCTGTTCGTGTTATTAAATAGTCACTAACTTTTGCAGAGAGACAGGTCAGCAAAACTCACGAATCGAGAAACCATTTTATGACCATTGTTTCACCTCTGGGGTGGCTTGCTGCATTTCATTCCAGGTCCCCAGAGCCCAGAGGTAATAACATCTGTATTTTTAAGACCAGCTTTGTACCACACCTGCATATCAATTCCCTTTTTCGACTTTTGCCTCTAAACCAAAGCCAAATGTTTGGCTACAGATTTGGTTTCCAGGCCAGCTGAGTATTAAAGGCAGCAGCTCCAAGACTTTGTTGGTCCCCCACACAAAAAAATTTTAAGTGATGTTAATTGAGTCCTGGGAAAGTTTAAAAACTTCGAATGCTTAGAGGAAAAGAAGATAAAAGGAAGTGAAAGAAAGGAAGAAGAAAAGGAGTGGGCAATGAGAAATTAGGACAAAAATGGAAGTTAAATCTAAATGATGGTGGAAAGTTTTCAAACTGAAATAATTTAAGAAAAACTTTCATAGTTTAATTTCATGTGCTTCCTTTAATTATTTCTGACTTCTACCTGATTTTATTTAAAAGATAAGATGATTGCTACTAAATATTCTAAAAGCAACTAGTGGAGAGGAATTTGTGGAATTTAATAAATCTTGAAGAGTTCATGTTAATTGATATATCACTATAAATTTCTGCTGATAGTCCCCATAATATCACGTGATCAGATGTCAATCAATTCTCTAAGCAACAAATTGTTTTCTCATAATTAGAAGTAACTACAGCTGGGCATGATGGCGCACACCTGTAATCTCAGTGGCTTGGGAGGCTGAGGTGGGAGGATCGTGAGTTCAAATCCAATCTTAGCAACTAGCAAGGCCCTAAGCATATTAGCAAGACCCTATCTCTAATAAAACATAAAAAAGGCTAGGGATGTGGCTTGGTGGTTAAGTGTCCCTGGGTTCAATCCCTGGTATTAAAAAAAAAAGAAAAGAAAAGAAATAATTATATATTGGCCACTCCTTGGTAACCAGAACAACTCCCACTTTTATATCTGTAATAATAATGCACTAATTAAAATAATAATAATAAAAGGGAGATCAGTAGAGCAGAGCAAGGAAGGGAGGAGGGAATGGAAGGGAAATGGAACTTACTAGGGAATGAGATTGATCAAATTATATAATGTGGATGTAGGAATACAGTGTAGTAAATCCCACTATTATGTTTAGTTGTAATACACCGATAAGAATAAATAAATAAGAGAAAGTCACTTTAAATTAATGGTTAAACTTTTACTAGTCTTTCTAGTTTCTATTATAGATATTGGTGACTATAAGGAGCTGACCTAAAAAATAATATGAATGGAGCATTCAAAGGGCTTTGCCACATAGTGGCCCTCATATAGAAAGGCTTCTTGTAGAGAGTTAACCCTATTCATGTTGAATGAAGGGAATTGTTGTGGATGCTTGAAGTTGTAGATCACCGAGTCCAAACTTCTTACCTAAAGCAGGAATTCCACCTACACTTCTTGTATGTGTTATCAGCTGTTGCTAGAACAATTGCAATGAAGGGAACTCTTTGCATCTGGAGACAATTTTACTTTCTAGAAAATTCTACCTTACAGTGCATTGAATGTTCCTTTTACTTCTACCCATTGCTCCAAGTTCTGCATTTCAAGTGGCACACAACAGGTCTATCCTTATTTTCTAAAGCTTTGCATTGTGGCCTCCTCCTCCTACTTTTACCTATTCTTCAGGTTAAACCATATCATTTTTCTCTCAACTGTTAATAATAGGAATAGGACTTATTGATATGTCAGTCATCTTTTCTTACTTCTGACAATATTGAGTCTTGAGTCAGAAGATACACATGGAGCCATATATGTGAATCACAATCTCTTTACCCAAACCTCTTTTCCTTTGTTATAATTCCCCACCGAAATAATTCCCACATATACCCAAGCAACACTGGTCTGACCATATCTTCATGTTTCCCTCCACAACCTGTTTATGAATCCAGACTCTCACCAGTGATGGTGCTCTGTGGGTCTTCTTCTATCAACACACAGGAGCATATCTCATCTAAACAACTAAATCCATCTAGAACTCAGGTACTTTCAATAAACCAGTCTTGATTAGGTGGAAAATGGTAGTATATTTGGGCCAAATTCTCAAATGGCCCATATGACTCTTTTATGTAGATGTAAGTGTGGCTCATCTGGCTTTGCATGTATGTACCTGTGCTTTGAATGGGGGTCTATTGGTGTAGACTAGACTGTGAACTCAAGGAATAAATAGATCCTTTTCTCAGTCCTCCCTGTGAATCTTAATAAATGTTCACAGAGAATATTTATTAATACAACTTTTAACCATAGAAGCTACCTGATGATTATTCTTTGAAATGCCTTATCTTTCCCCAAAACTCAGCAACTCTAGGTTAAATATTTTCCTATCTTGCTCCAAACACTTCTTTGAAAAGTGTTTGGGAAGAACTTGTCCTACTTCTTACTTCCTTGCCACCATTTATTTCTTTCTGTTACCCATCCCAATATTTAGAGGACACAGGACAATGGCTAATTATCAAATCCAATTGACATATTCCCAGCTTCCTTTTTTCTACCTCATCAGGGCCTCCTTGAGACTTGTATTCTCCTGACTAAGAGGATTCTGAATTCTCCCACTCCTGAGAATTCAAGCGGAGCTTGTGCAAATGTTACACCCTTAACTGTGGTCATTAGCAAATGAAAATGCTTTTGCTCTTCCATTAGCCAAGGTGAATGTCACTATGCTTTATAATTAAGGAAACAGACTCCACAAACTCTTTACCCTGTTTATACATGTGATCATGTGATAAGGACCTGATTTAGACAAATAATATCCCTCAAGATAGAATTATTGCACAATTTATGAGTTTGCTAACTCCTTCTTACTGATAGTAATAACATTCTGTCTTCAGCCACATTTAACAACCATCAGAAATTCCAAGAAAGCAACACTTGTCCATTTTGCTCCAAGTTCTCTGGAGTATCCTGGATTGGACTTTGAAACATATCACCGCACTGACTCTTTGGGGAAATAATTTCACATCTGGGGCCTCTTTCTGAGTGTGACCCTTTCAATTGTCAAATTCAGAAGTCAGAGCAAACGTGAGAAGAAGTTGAATGGCCTCCCATTCCAGTCCCACAGCAACGTGTCGAAAGTTTAAGCAGCTGCATATCCCTCTTTCTCTGTCAACAGCTGTGCCGTGGAACCCATCCCCTTTCAGGGTTGTCCACCTAGAAAAAAAGTCTAACAAGCATTAGCTCACACTAACAATCTGAGCAGCCTCACAGAGCCTGGGGCACTGTTCTGGTTTCCTCTGGCCTGCTCTTTGAATTCCAGATCCTCCATTTGAAATATCCATTTGTAGAAATCCTTCAATTCAAGGTACCATATTATGCTGGAGGTGTGCAGGTTGAATCTGGCATTGTTCCCACTGGAGGGTGATTAGTCAAAGTTGTGAGCTCATCTGGCCTTAGAAAACCTCATTATCTCTTTTACGAATGGCATCAATTTGCCTTCAATGATTATACTGACAAATGCACAAAGATATTGGTCATTCATGACCCCTTTCCAATGGTCTTAAGCCTCTTTGCCCTTTCCTGACCACCCAGCTCGTCTCTCCCAAACCTTTAGAGCTTATCCTTTTCCAGGGAACTGGCTTAGAGGGATGCCTTTCAAATAACCCAGAACTCCTGGGATCCTCACATTTTAGCTGCAGGTGATATATAACATGCACTGACTTAAAGGCCTAGACCCAGCCGCAGTTCTTGGCAAAGGCACTCTCTGAACTGCTCAAACTCAAAGCATCCAAGACCCAACCCCTGTCTAATTTTCCAGTCTAATTTATAGCCATTTCCCATCCTTCCCCAGACTTACATCCACATCCAGAACCCCTTGGGATGCAAGCATTCCAGACCTGTTCCTGGTCCTTAATCCTGTTGTGAATGCTTCTGACTCCAGGCTTTTACCCCTGCTGTAGGCTCTGCCTAAATTTTCATCACTGGGCTGGCAAGCAGCATCTTATAAATTCCGACAGAAATGTCACTTCCTCTGAGGCCGTCCTTGATCTCCCTAGGCAGGGTTCTTGCTTCTCCTTCTCCACAGGTAACACAAACTGCTCACCTGTCATCTTAGATAATGCTGGTTATTATTGATCTGTGTCTTCTACAACTGGGTGTAAGCTTCTCAGGGGTCCCCTGTGTTTAGCACAAAGTAGGCATTTAGTTCATAGGATGTTCACAGAAATAAAAGAAGAACTTGGAATTTTCACTGTGGTTGGTCACAGGAGATGACAAGGGAGAGTCAGCTTCCCTAGGAAATGTGGGAAGTAGGAAGTAGGAAGCAATAAAATGGAAAAGGCTGGCTTGGTCCCACCCTTAATCTATTTCTAAAGGGAAAATGGGAACACTTTCGTATTCAAAGAAAAATTTGGAACCCTCCAAATACCTGATGCAGGAAACAGGAGGTCAGTACAGCAAAACTAAGGAACTGGAGAGGTAACAGATGCAGAAGAGAATCTGTTCAGTGAAGTTGGCCCCTTTGGATACTTGCATGCTACTTAGTGAGTGCAAGACTGGTAAAGTGACATAACTGAGGCTCCGGTCAAGCATATTGGCTGTAAGTTCATTGCCTTTTCTTCTACAGTTTTTGAAAACACTTATAAAATTGCCATGGATTCTTAGTTTTCTGCTAAGAATAAAGAACAGCAGGCTGTTTATTCATGCAATCTTCTCCATACCCCAGTCTTTCTCCTTCTCTCCATACACATACAAATACATTTACATAAATGTAAATGCACACCTACACCTAACGTGTAGATGTTACTCAGCTGGGATGTTCCTCTAGATCCCAATTCCCACGACACAACTCCCACCTCTCTCTTGACTCCACTGCGCCACCCTCCAATTTGTATGGAGGAATGACTCTTAGAGGTTGTCTTTCATTACGTAAAGAATGAAATTTTTATTTAAAATAATAAAGATGGGCATTTTAAACATGGTGAAGGAGACTCTATTAAACATATGTGTATACCGCAGTAAATATTTATATAAATGTATATAAGTCACCCATGTTTACACTTAAGCACAGTATGTTAGTGAATTATTGGAATGTTCCATATATCTGACACCATGTGAAACTCATTGGAACCCACTTCCATTGTAATCTCCCTGTAGCTAATCTCCCTAGACACTATGAAACAGCAGTCCTTTTGCTAATTTGAGCCCTGTTGCCACAGGATTTTTATTATGAAAATATTCCCATTACCCCAAGTGTATATCAGTACCCTCCTAAGAATTGAAATTCACCATGGGTGGCTCTCTGCTGTTCACACATACTTTATGAATTGTGATGTCCTCTCTCAGCAATAGGAGTGAAGAATGAAAAGCCATGGGGAGAGGTAGGAGAGGGCAGAAGGCCTCCTATGTAAAAGGGGGCCTGCAATGGGGGTGACCCATCCCACTAGGTTCTCTGCCTCTCTGCAACATGTATTTCTTCTGAGAAGCATACATAGTCATTACTGTCAACTAGATGTTTTCCTCTTATTTAACATAGTGTGTCCTTGAAGTGAAGGAAGAAATGTGCATGATTGGATGTGTTTGGAAACAGATTATCTAAATCTCTTCGCACAGAGTTTCCATCTCTTTATTGTGGATGACAGTCTTGGACATTATGCCAGGGAGCCTGCATTTAATTTGATTTGGTTACTGGGCCCCAAACATGTGAGAGGGAGTTCACTTTTTCAAAGCACCTGACACATAGTAAGCACTCAATAAATGGTACTTCTTGAATGTCACTTTTTTTGCACTCTTTCCTTCCATGTGTGACCATGAGATTACTGGCCCCTATGGGTCTTTGAAAAGAGCAAATAAAATCCATGTGACTAATCTGGTCACAGCCCAACTTAAATCTTGAGGTGACTCTGGCCCCTGGAAGTTCATTACTGCTGACCTTCGGGTTTGAAAAACTGAAGAGATGAGGCGGGAATCAGAGTTGAGGCTGAGCTAAGAGCCCTTGAGCTTTATCACTGGTGACATGACCACTTCTACAACTTCTACAATTAGAACTGCACAACACTCTTTAGAAAGTGCAGTGAGTCAGGTTTGTTAACAGATTTGTGTGAACTCACAGGTATGTTACTTATTAGCATTAATGACTTAAATCACATTTTTCTGTTCTTTGGTTTTCTTTCCCTCTCCAAATAGCCAGTCCTCAGTTGGTAAAAGCTCAGCAGAAGTACAGTGTGCTCTGGGGTTAGTTGGCAGTGAATCTTCAGACTCATCACCAACAATGAAGCTAGCACTAAGAAGAGCAGGCGGGGGACCTGGAGTTCATGCCACTTTCTAGATTTAAGATCCTCCAGAGGTCTGTTACCTGAACAGGGAGAGAAGGATGTGGCTTGTGAGTTAACCAACACAGGCCTTGGCTCTGTCTTTGTGCCTTACCAGGTATGTGACTCCAAGGTAGTGAAAGAATCTACTGGCCTCATTTTCCTTATCTTAAATTGGGATAACAGGACAACCCTGCATGAGATTACTCATTGCATGAGGATAGAGTGAGGATTAATTGAAATCAAATTTTAAATTATGATTTTCACGTTTGGAGAGAATATAGTGAAATGCTGCCATCTGAAACACAGATGGGAAGGACTTTTGGGGGAGCCATTCAGCTTTGATATAAGTGATCAAGAGACTTCAAGTGCTCATGCCTTTGGCCCAGTCATACCTATTGTGGGAACTAGTTCTACAGACATAATCCAGAACAAGGCCAAGGATTTATAGATAGGGATGTGTGTCACAGCTTTGTATTCACATAAAACTAGAAACAACCCAACTGTGCAGCACAAGGGGAATGATTAAGTTATTGTATACTCACATGATGGAATATCAGACATTATTTAAATGACATTATTAAGGAATATTTAATAATGTGGGAAATCCTCTTTGTAATATTAAGTAATAAAAGAAGTACATCGGATTTCTAAGAAGGGAGGACTGTTTTCTTCTTTGTACTTTTTGGGATTTATAATTTTCTATAATGATCACATATTTAAAAATATTGAAAGGTCATAACTAAAATGGAAAAAATTTGGAAACCTTAGCAAAGGGCCTGTCACTCTGTAGGCACATAACAGTCCTTGGTTCTGTCTTCTTCCCCCTTAGGTTTAGTCTCTACTAAGCAATGGATGATTTGGCTCTTGCACTTCTTTCCTACTTCTCTAGATTCCAGGTTCTTCCATAATTCTCAACTCCTCTGCCTCCCAGGACCTTTCATGCTCCTCCACCTGCCCTGGTGTTTGTCCACGCTGGAAAATGTTATAGGTCCCTCCTACCCACACCTGCTTAAGGCCCATTCAGTGGGACTCAGATGCCACACCTGCACTGAGACTCACTCTACCAACACTGGGCTCTCCTGGGTGCCCTCTTCACCCTCCCTTCCCCCATTAAAGCCCTTATGATCTTGGTACAGTGATGACTCCACACTTCTGCTTCACCGAGATGACATGATCTATAGTGTGTATGGACGCTGTGCCTCTCTCACCTTTGAATCCTCAGCACTGGGCATGATACTTGGGACTTAGTAGTTCCTCGAATGAGCACAGGAGTGAGAGTCTCCTCTTCTAATACCTTAAGTTATTGCAGTCACTTCTCAAGGTCCTTGTCCTTTACAAATGTCATTCATCTTTGCCTTGGAAGGTTCTGGGAAGCTAGCCATGTGCCTGTGATCTTTCTTATTCTCACATATTTCCAAGACAGGAAACTGCCTTTTCCCAACCTTTGGAATGGCTCCTAGGAGCCCATCTCTCCTTTGAAATGTGATTTTTCTCTACTACCTCCTGGATCCACCTTTAGCCACACCAGTTCTCTGCTCTTGGTTGTGAGCAGATGACAAAGCATCTCCATTTGCATCTTTTTCAAAGGTTCCAAACTCATCTTACCCTGTGGCTCCTGCTGGTCTACCTTTCTCTACCAACACAAAATCTGCTGGAGTGCTGCTAAGGCTGTGGCTCCCCGCAAAGCTTTGGTATATTCTTTCTTTTCACCTCGCACATCCTTAAAAGCCCAGCTGTCTTCCAGCCCTGTCTGTTTTCCTCCTCTGAAATGTCTTCAGATTTTATCCCCATTTTCAGGACAACCACAGTACAAGTGTCATTTGAAATGTGTGTCTTCTGGGAGGTCTTGTTCCTTTGAACAGTTTACCCTGCCTCCTCGCCAGAGTTTGCCCCCTCCAACTGCACTCTCTCTGTTGCAAGAGCTTAAGTGACAAGGAGCACAGAATGAGCTGTCACACTCATTTAGCCACAGAGTCTCCCCCCACCCCAGAAGCCAGACGCCAACAGCAGAAAACAACATAACTTCTGTGGTCTCTGGTCAGCCACTGCACAAAGTAGTTTAGAAGAGGTTTTGTGGAGAAATTTCTCTTGCCTTTTGCTTTTCACAAGGACCAAAGAGAATGCTGAGGATGGGAAAAAGAAAACCAAAAAAAAAGCCCAATGACGCCAGGCTACTAAATACTAAATCTGATGGCCAACTCTGACACTCAGCTCTTGTTACTCCTTCTTTCTTGAAATACTTTCTTCAGTTGGCTTCTGGACTCCTTCACTTGGACTCCCTTGGTGTCCCCCAGCCAGCCACCCCCAATACCTGCCCTCTCATTGTTACTTTTCAGTCTTGTGTGTTTCTTCCCCACTTCTTGGACTTCAAATATCGGAGATTCCTAGGGCTCAGTTCTTTGACCTACTTCTTTCTTGTCTATACCTGGTAATGTCATCCAAGTTCTTGGCCTTAAATACCACATTTACATCTCCAGCCTGAAGGTCCCTTTGAACCTCAGAACTGTATGCTAGCTGGCTCTCTGGCCTCTCTGCTTAGGGTTCAAAAGACCCCACAAAGTTCATAATCCAAAATCTCAGTTCCCACTCTTCCCTCCCAAACTTGTTCTTCCTCGTCTCCCCATTTCATCTGTTAACTGAGATGCTTTCAATTGTTGGGGCAGAAAACTTTGACACCATCCTGCCCTGACTTGCATTGCCACCTTGTGACACGAGCCACATGGCTTATCACTTGGGTTTGCTCAATAGTCAGCTAGCTGGAGCCCCTTCTTTTGTTCTGCCCACTCAGCATCTATTCTCCCTGTGACAGTCAGAATGATTTGTGGTCAAAACCCCAGAGGCTTCCATCTCAACCTGTATAGAGGCCCAAGTCTTGAAGTGATCTATACTTAGGTGACTATCAAAGTTCTCATCTGAAGTAGGGCATTTTTGAGAACACAATAATATCCTGATAGTTAGTATACATTTGTCCCAGGCAAACAAGATATTTATCCTTTCTAGAATGTCCTACACAACCTGGTCCCCTGTTAACTTTAGGATGTCATTCCTTTTTAGTCTCTCCATTGGTCCTGCAGCTGTGGTCACACTGGTCTCCTTGTTTCTGAAACATGTCCAATAAACAGCCTTTTCAGGGCCTTTCTATTCTAACCCCTCTGTCAACACAGCTTACCCTCTCATCTTCAGGTCTCTGAGCAATCACTGCCTCCCCAGAAGGGTCTTCCTTGTCTGTGCTACTTAACTGAGACTCCACTCCCATGCATTTCCTACTAACCTTTTTTGCTTTATTTTTCTTCACAACATTTCTTCTGTCATCATTGGTGAAGAATGTTTTTTTTTTTACCAAATATGGAGTTCTAGGTTACAGTTTGTTTTTTCTTTCACCACTTTCAAAGATGACATTCCACTGTCCTCCGGCTGCATACTATAGTCTATATTTTATAAACTTAAAATGGTGAACAAGTGGCACTAAATCATACATATGCATTTCTAGTCCTTGATTGCTGGAACTTTCCCAGAGCTCCTCTCAGAAAGAGACATTTGTCAATTTTATGCAGATAATATATCTATTTTGCTAAGTGACTGACATTCAAATATTCAATGCCTTTCTGATTCTTCCTCTTCAACTCCCTATGCCACTCACCTGAAGTGATCCCTTGGACTTAAGTACATTTTGTGTGAGATTCTCAAACTACTACATAGCAAATCCAATTATCCAATTATATATTTCATAAGGAAGATTCACCAGTGTAAAAGGATTATAATAAACTGTGTGACAATAAATAGAACAAAGGATGTCAAAGCAATCTGAAAATTATAAAATGCTATAAAAATGCCTTGGATTACTAGCATAGTTATTCTTTCAGATTGCTCTGTGCACAGAAATCAGATCTTGCCTTCCTAGAGTGGATGGAGAGAAAAGGTCATGCTTATCTGGGCTGAGAGTCTAGGTCATGATAGTAAAACTCTCGATCCGTCTTCCTGTGTCACCACCCCAAACTCATTAGGTCCTAAACTTATTTCATGATCTTCTCCTCAGCCTTGGCCTCTCCTTTCCAGTCACAGCTGTGCCTACTGCCCATGCTTCTAACCTTCAGGCTGGAAAACCTGGAGTTTAAAAGGAGAGAAGCTCAGGAGTGTTGGGTAGCTCCTCCCTCTTCATCTGCAGCTGAGCTATTCTAGGGGAGCCCCTCAGCCACATTTTACCCTCTGTGATTTCAGTTGCCCTCAGTCAACTGAGGTCTAAAAGTATTAAATGAAAAATTCCAGAAGTAAGCAATTTATACATTTTAAATAATTTTATAGCTTGTTGTTAAAATATTCTATTTTTATTATTAGTTATTATGGCTAATATCTTACTGTGTCTAATTCATAAACTATCATAGGTATGCATGGGTAGGAGAAAACAGTTTTTATAGGATTTGGTACTGTGTGTGATTTCAGGCATCCACTGGGGGTCTTGGAACATCTCCCCTGAAGATAATGGTCAATTTTTTTTCTGCGTTTTGTCTATAGTCAGCACCTCTTTCCATTTCTATATCAAACCCATGAGCTAAATTATCCTTAACTCATGCCCAAGAATCTATCTTCACACTAACCCATACTTGTTATACCTCCAGAAACTTGCAAAAATAATCTCCCTCATGCATCACTTCCTGCTGCACCAAAATTCCCTGACCAGAGCATAGAGTATTTCAGCCTATGTCACAACCTACCTCCCCATCACAATCTATCAACCGCTGACACCAAGAATATCTCATCACCAGGCTCTACCAGCCCCTAACCTCTGCAAGTCCACAGACTAGCATCCCTATTCTGACTGACCATGGGTGGAGTCCAAAATTGATCCTGTTGTCTTCAAAGCCAGTATCCTGCATATACCTACAACTTGACACTTCACGGTGTGTCTCCTGCCCCACTGATTCCACATGGTGTCTGCCAGACAGCTTCACTGCATTTGCAACAAAAATACATTTCATTCTTTGACCAAAAGTTTCTAGCTAACCTCCCTGATAAGCCCTATAAGGTCCTGAAAGGAAAGAAAGTAGCATTATATACAGGAAAGAGCACAACTTTGAAGCCAAGAAGCCCTGCGTTCAAATCCCAGCCCTGCTTAACACCAGCTTCCTGGCCTTAGGAAGGTCACTTGATCTCTTTGAATTCAGTTTTTAACCTTTATTATTTTTTGCTATAATTCATACACTACACATATTACTCTTTTAAAGAGTACCATTCAGTAGTTTATTCAAAGTTTATAACCATCATCATTATTCCATTCCAGAATACCTCATCACCCCCAAAAGAACCCCCACGTCCACTAGTAGTCCCTCCCTGCCCCCTCCTCCTCTCAGACCCTGGACACTAACACTCTGCTCTCTGTCTCTATGGATTTGCATAATTCTTAGATTAATGATCTCTAAATTTACCTTATAGAGTTGCTGTGGGGATGGGGGTGGATTTTGTCAAGCTTCTAGGCCAAATTTGGCATTTAAGAGGACTTTATTAAATTACTAATAGCATGCTTTTTTCTTTTCACACATTTTTTATTGGTGCATTATGTTGTACATAATGGTGAGTTTTGTAGTTACATATTCATACAGGCACACAATATAACAATAGATTTTGGGCAATATCACTCCCCAGCACCCTCCCCACTAATGGGTTAATTACTCCTCTGGCTTCTGCTGACATGCAGGTATGGAACCCTTAGCTGCAGACAACCCACATTCTTTACCATCAGTGGTATGCATCCACCTCTTTTCTTACCCCTTGGCTCATTTCTGACTCCTTGATGTTTGCTTCTCCAATCCCAACATTTAAGACCCAGCGGAAATCCTATCTCCTACGTGCAAAAGCTTCTCTGGTATAATTCCGCTTTTCATATGGTTTTCCTAATCTACCCCGAAGAGGAGGAAAAAAAGCCTTCCAGCTGAACTTTAAACATTCCCAATATAATGAGATTCTGGCCATGACTCCAGGCTAATCAAACTTGTGTTTATTCTAGATTTTGCTCTGTGACACATACAGGACTGCATATACACACAGCTGCTTAGTTACAATAAAGAGAAAGGGTGCTATGATATTTTCAGGAGGGGTTTCTGATCTTGAAACTATACTTCCATGACAAGATGACGCCAAAGCAATAAATAGTGACATTTCAGTAGCTCCATACACGGCAGCTCTATTTTTCCACATTCTTGTGATTCACAAATTTGGAGCCATCAAAGATTATAACCTCTTCAGAGTTTATTTGTTTTGGAAACCTTTTTAATGAGTTTGACATTTTTATTAGGCTCAAAGTCATCGACCAAAGCCTGGTGCAATTATAGTCATTTATAAAGTAGCCAACTTGAAAGAGGCTTGGCAGGCCGAAGACAATGCCTTGCAAAGTCCAGCAGCCTGGGAATACTCCCCTGTTTTCCATTCCCTTGTTTTGGAAGCACCATGGCGGCCTTGTGGGGCAATCCCTGCAGTCCAGTAGATGACTTGTACTGTTCTTTCTAGCTGCCAAGTGCTTCTATTCAGGGCTGATTTCACAACTGCATCAATTCTCCCCACTACCCTCAGCCAAGCCCTTGAGGGAATAGAGATAAGATCTGCTCCCACACACACAGCAGGAACTGTTCTGTGACCACCTTTAGTACAACAGACTGGTTCATGGTTCTGGTAAATGGTTTAGAATAACAGTGGTTAATGGCTCTTGCTCTGTAGTCATATGGACCTGGGTTCAAATCTTACTTGTATCATGTATTCCTTCTAAAAATCTCATGGATTCCTTTTTTCTTTTCTTTCTTTCTTTTTTTTTTTTTTGGTATGGGGGATTGAACTCCAAGGTGTTTACCACTGAGCCACATCCCGTTGTTTTTTATTTTTAATTTTTTTTTGAGACAAGTTCTCACTAATTTGCTTAGGGCCTTGCTCAGTTGCTGAGGCTGGCTTTGAACTTGCAATCCTCATGTCTCAGCCTCGAGTTGCTAAGATTACAGCCTCCCGTGTTGCTGAGACTGAGCTACCATGCCTGGCTCAATTTTGCACATTTTTTTTTTTGTGTGTGAGAAATCATTTTTATTGATGAAATTAGTAATGTTTAAGATTTTTTGATTGACTAGAGATATTAAGCCCTTCTTCCTTTCTTTTTTTATTTTTTATTTATTTATTTTTAAAATTTTATTTATTTTTTTACATGAGCTCTATTATTATTATTATTATTATTGCCTTACAATTCTTAATACACCTTTATACCACAATTTATCATATCTCTGTATACAAGATATGTTGACACCAAATTCACATCTTCATACATGTATTTTGTATAACGAAATTGCATGTCTCCATCCATGCAATTCCCCTTCCCCTCCCTTTCCCTCCCACCCCTCTTCCCTATCTAGAGGTAATCTTCTTCCCATGCTCTTCCTCCCTACCCCATTTTGAGTCACCCAGATTTTTAAAAAATATTTGTTTTAGTGTAGATGAACACAATATCTTTATTTATTTATTTTTATGTGGTGCTGAGGATCAAACCCAGCGCCCCGCGCATGCCAGGTGAACGCGCTACCACTTGAGCCACATCCCCAGCCAATCTCACAGATTTTTGAGTAAATTATTTATTCTCTTCAAACCCAAGATTCCTCATGTTTAAGATGGTCATTATAATAGGGAATCCACTGAAATAATATATGTGTAGGGCTTAACGTGGTATTTAGAAGGAAGCAAGTGTTCACTTAATGATGGCCGTCATTACTATTTTAGTTGTCATTATCATCATCATCAGACAACATACCCATAAACAAGTTGGGGTTGGGCATTAAAAATGGTTGGGAGAGATTAATTTAAATAATCCTTCATCATTCCTTTTCCAGGTTCATCTAGCTTAAATATTTAGAAAGTGCCTTGTATATGTAAAAATACTATTGCACTGGTACCATGGGCATGGTGACGATCAGGACACAGATTTTTCCCCCAAGGATCTTACAAAAGAATAAAAGTCAGGTATTAAGACAAAGGAAATGAAAGAACTCCAAGAGAATTAAGTCAGAATTAGACACACAGTCAATACAGATAGTTCAATTGAGTCAGGTTGGATGAGGAGACCAATTTTTTGGAGACTGTCTCCTGAGGGATTGAAACGTTAATTCCTTCAGAGCCCTTCTTCCACCCTTATCAAAACCTGCCCCTGCTCCAGCCTGTTGCCAGGGTAACCTGTCCCAGGAATTGCCCCTCCTACAGGGAGCTTAAGGTGGTTAATTAATGTGTCCTGGGCTGCTCCGTCCTGCCTTCCCCCCTCAGCCCACCTGTTTCCCACCTTTTGGCCAGCCCACCAGCATTCCAGGGCCTGGCCACAGTAGGCAGGAAGGAGAAAGACAAGGGGAAGAGGGCAGGAGAGCAAAGGAAGCCTGGGACAGAAACAGGGCAGAACACCTCGCTTCTTGGGATGCCAGGATACCAGCTGTGGCCCCCTTCTCCCTCCCGGGAGAAGTCTATGTAATCCCTTTAAAAATAAGCCCTGCTTTATGTGCTGGCCTCGGCGTGCTTCTCTAATGTCCTACTTCAACATGTGGGGAGCAGGACTTCTCAAGAAGAGCAAGCGAAACCACCTGGGAATTCAGAAGGGGAGTGCATGGAAGAACAGAAGTCAGAGAAAGCTTTCTAGAGGAGGTTTACCAGAGCCAGTGAAGCAATGCTAAACTTTGACCACGAGAGACAGGCACACCAGAAGGAAGGCAAGCTTTTGAAATAAGGACAGAGCTCT
Organism: Marmota flaviventris; assembly: GCF_047511675.1. Taxonomy (NCBI): domain Eukaryota; kingdom Metazoa; phylum Chordata; class Mammalia; order Rodentia; family Sciuridae; genus Marmota; species Marmota flaviventris. Next base: position 116,955,765 of record NC_092499.1, on the reverse strand, counting down.
CTGTGTGAGTGACAATCTTGTATGGAATACTGTTTAATCCACAGTATCGACTGTAGCTAATTAGTGGTATTTTCCCAAGGCTACATTGCTATCAAATCTTAATTGATGTTTTAGTCTTTAAAAAAAAAAAATGTTTTTGCTGCTCAAATCAGTCACTTTGGAAGGGAAATTAAATAGGCTTTCACCAGATGGAGTCATAATAGAAAGATGACACTAACTAAGCCGGGATGTTTCAGAATTTGAGATGTGAGAGCTCATAGACAAACAGAGAGCCAAAGTGTCTCTCGCTGAGATTTGTGGCTCTGCCTTTGAAAAGGAGCTTCCCATACCAGGGCGCATTGTGCAGAAGACATTGGGGCTTTATGCTGCTCCCAGTCTTCAGGCACAAAGCCGGCCTGTCCACACAATGAGGGAGACCGACATTTGCCCTTGAATGCACACGCATTCCTTGGGGCCCTGAGGCCAGAGTCCACTAGAGCAGCTAAGTGGCAGAATGTAACAACTCTTACTTTATAAAATGCTCCTCATCAGGTTTTATGAAGAAAATGGAATGGGACTTTGCTAGGGGGTGTGCATACCAGCAGACTGGTGGAGTGTGATCAGCCTGCGTTATGATTTGGCCAGGGATCTGGTTGTAAGGGCCTTTCCATCCTTGAGATACTCCACTGCATTTCTCTTGTTTTTCACATTTTTTTATTGGTGCATTATAGTTGTACATAATGATGGGATTTATTATTACATATTTGTACCTGCACACAATATAATTTGGCCAGTTTCATGCTCCAGCACATCCCCCCTCCTACCCTCTTCCCACCCTTTGGTCCCTTTCCTCTACTGATCTCCCTTTCATTTTCATGAGATCCCCTACCTTTCTTTCCCTTTTTCTTTTCTAACTTTCACATATGAGAGAAAACATATGACCCTTGATCTTCTGAGTTTGGCTTATTTTGCTTAACATAATGATCTCTAGTTCCATCCATTTTCCTGCAAATGCCATAGTTTCATCTTTCTTTAGGGCTGAATAAAACTCCATTGTATATGTATACCACGTTTTCTTTATCCATTCATCCATAGGCTGGTTCCATAGTTTGGCTATCCTCCACAGCATTTCTGTGACCTCACAGGTGGCCAACAATAGTGAGGAGTTTGTATGAGCGTAACCTTCAACTTTAAGAGCTAAAGAAAACATCATGATGTATATGAAAGGACCTGGTGTCTCAGGGGCTCAGTCTCTGTTGCTGGTAGGTGACAATGTCAGTGAATACACTCACTGATAGGCACTGGACCCTGTGTATGACATCTGCTCAGTGGACTTGGACCCTCCCCAGGAGACAAGCATCTCTTTTTTTGGGGGGGTGGGAGGGCGGCGCTGGGGTTGTGGCTCAGTGGTATCTCTCCTGCCTCACACTCATGAGGCCCTGGGTTCGATCCTCAGCACCACATAAAAATAAATAAATAAAAATTAAAGATATTGTGTCCATCTACAACTAAAAATATTTTAAAAAATGAGTAGCTAACTACATTAAATGTTCCTGTAGTTTTTTTTTTTTTTAAAAAGCATCTCTATTTCTACTTGAATAGAAAAAAATACAGCAGACCATCAATCAAGTATTTATATTGCACGTACTGAGCAGCCATCACTGCACCATGCTAAACATAATGGGGTGGATTTGAAAGAATATACAACATGGTTCCTGTTCTCAAAGATCTACAGTATAGTTTGAGAGACAAAATTAAGTATACAAAATACTTGTACCCAATATCCTTTAGGGCCTTAGGGACCTAACTGAAAATACTGACTATGCTTGCAGGTGGAGCTCAGAGGGGAAATAAAGAGCAATTCTGAGTAGTTAAAAACCTGTTGTGGTGGGGGCAGGGCTTAAGTTAGTTTGTTCCTAACATAGGTGACACATAACATCAATCTCTAAAAAGTAATTTTTAAGAGAAAAGGTATGAATATTCTTTATTACATTATCTCTTTACTCAGAAACTTTGTGAGGTAATTACTGACCAAGACTGTCAGTCAAAGTTGAGATGGATTTGAACCCAGGGCTGTTCTTGAACTTGAACCTAGCTGCACAAGTATTGTTACATATTTGTAACTGCACACACTATAACATTGTGAAATTTGCTTAAGCCCTTTATAATTCTAGGAATTATAAAGGTAATTTGGTTCTTTGAGAAGCACAGTCAGATAACATGGCTTTTCTGGATCCTGCATTATGTAACAGGAAGGGATTGAGAATGAAAAACAGCATTCAACAGAACAAATCTATTGTTCAGTGAGTACAAAATCATGAATGTATAAAGGAGTTTCATTCTCCCACTTGAGAGCTCAATTATGGAAATAACCATTCTTGGCATTGGCCTGAGACATCTGCCATCTTGAACATCAGCAATTCAATTAGAAAAGATTACGGAGAAGCTTACACAGCATAGGACAGTGCTCCTTGTAGTGCCATGTAGGATTTTCTCAAACCCTGAAGACCTGTTGGTTCCTGCCTCAAAAGAATATCTTAATGACTATTAACTCCCTGAATCCCTGGCTGTGAGTAAAAGACTTCAGCACAAAGTGCAGGTGGTGTGTGGCAGGGGTGGTAGAGGGAGGGTAGCAGAGCATGGGGAAACTAGACCCAATAGAAAGTGTGACCCCTCTCCCCAGCCTTCAGTCAAATCCTGGCTTTTACAATGCACCCTTGAGTGTATTTATACTTGATAACATATATACCTTCTGGCCTTTCTCTTCTCTCTCTCTCTTTTATTTTTTCTGGGCTTTCTCTTTCTAATACCTATCAATGCCTAGAGATTAAAGGTCAAACTCTTGGTCTTGGAGATGTGTCCTACTGACCTTTCAAACAACTTCATGTAGCCACACTCGCTTGATTAGCACTTCCATAGTTGCATCCCTTCCATCTGGGTTCTTGCTCTTGCTCCCTAGGACTAGAAGGCCCTCTCACTCCTCTTCTTGACCAACACTTAGCAGCCACCTAGGGTGTAACCTAAAAGTGACCAGCTCTGTGAGACTTGGTCTTCCTAGCCCTACCCTCCCTGAGAGCCCCTCCCACCCTCTCTACAGGGCTGCTTCTTACTTAGTCTGTACTAGTTAACACTTTTTTGTTCTGCCTGGTGGGCTGGGAGTGCCAGAACTATGGTTTATTCTTTAGGGGCCAGGGGCTAGCAGTCTCTGGTCCAGAGTGGGTACTCACTGTCTCAGGGAGGAAGGAAAAGGAGTTCAAGGGGGTACCTGAACCCACTCCCTTTGAGGCTGACACAGACCCATTCCCTGATGAAATACAATATATATAGCCCTGGGGGCTTGGAAGCTGTGCTTGAGGTATGGGTAGGGGTCTGCTTTCCCTCCTGAGGAGGCCTTGAATGGAATAGACCCTTATCATTGGGGCACGCAGCTTGTTTAAAATCCTCAAGTGTCATTCAATAACTTGGGGGGAAGTATTAGTGATGGTGGCGGGGCAACTTGGACAGGGCCTCCTTATCTTGTTCTTTCAAGTGAAACATGAAGGATATATTCTCTGGACACATGTTTTTTTGGTGAAAAGCTTTTTCTTTATAGAACTTAAGGTTATCATCACTTCTGTTTTTATGCTCTTTGCAATATGTATTGTCTATAAAAAGAGATGGTACAAATATTTTGTATTAGGAAGTCAAGAAGGGCTGTACATAACCATAATCATTCTATTTTCTATTTAGCAATTCTTTGAAAACTTGCAAAATATCCATCAGATGCTAAAGAGTCAAACTTTCAGTTTTAGCCAGGTTGTTTTTACACATTTTTGCTTACTCAAGAAAGGAAATTCTGGGTAGCACCACGGAAGACCTATGAGAGAAAGCATACCCAGGAATTTGAGAAATTTGATGCTACAATTTAGAAATAATCTAAATAGTCGATGGTTCCACCCAAAACAAGATTAAAAGCACAATATTGTTGGAACAATAAGAAAAGAAACAACTTCAAAGCTAAACTTTCAAGCAAAGAATTTGGACTGAAAGAAAAAAGTGAAATCTAACTAAATATTTTGGTTTAGCAATAGTTCCTCTTTGCCTCACCCCGTCCAGTTCCCTAAAGCTTGTGGCTTCAATGTTCCTTGGCTGCTTTCCTTTGTTCCCACCTCCCTTTCTGGCTGAAGCTCTTAAACAACAGCAGTCCAAGCCTGGAGGGTCAGGGTCACCCCAGGGCCCTGTGAAGCACTGCCATTCTGCCATCTCCATCTGCTCCTGCAGGCGTCTGCCCTCCCCACCTCAACAGAGCAACCACCCCCCTCCCCCCCAGCTAGAAGTCTGCAGGATTCTAACCCCACCTGGCAGAGGAGGAGACAATGGTTTTATCACTGATGGATTGGCCAAAATGACCTTTATCCAAACAAGTATCAACCTAGAACTTTTCAACAGTAGGAAACTTTAGAATTCAAAGAGCCACCACTCTTCCCCTGCCAAAGTGACTCAATCTGGAGGAACTAGATAGAACTTAGAACTAAATATCTTAGTTTATCCCCATCGGCCAGCCTTAGTTCACATTATGAACAATCAGTGCCTTGCGGTTTATAAAATACAAAGCTCTTAACAATAAATTTCTGCTGCAACTGAGGAAAAGGGACACTTGGTGCATTTATTGGGTTAGAGAAACAGATGGATACTTCTGGAATGTGGGGGAAGATTTTCATTAAAAAAAAAAGATTCTTTGGATAATTATCATGTGTCCTTGGAGGACAGAGAGAGAGAGAGAGAGAGAGAGGTCACAATGATGTCATGATTTTAACTACAGACCCACTCATCACAGGGTGGCACATGCTGAGTTATTTAGACAAGGTAACTTTCCCCTCAAACCACACAGCAAAACAAAAATGGCCTGGATGTGATGCTTCACTCATCGCCACAGACACAGTGATGCCTCCAAAGACATGTTTTTAATAAAGGAGGGAACACATACTCCTCAGTAACAAAAACACGAAAAGGAATACCTCAAGAAAATTCTAGTTATGATTTTATAAACATAAAACAAACCAAACAGAGTCTTTCCTGGGAAAGAAAAAGCAGCCATGAGGTCAGACAGAAGACTTGTGACCTGACTTTAAGGGTTAGGAGATGCTCAAACAGTCACCAAAAAAGGGGGGGGGGAGGGGGGACTTTCTCAGCAAACTAATGCAAACAGACTCAAATCCTTCTGTCACTTATCCAGACAGTGTGCAAGTGTCTTAACTTTGGGTCTTGGTCTCCGCATCTGCAGAATGGGGGTATGACAATACTTCACATCTTTAACTGGAGGGAGGGCATTGATCGTGATGGAGAATTTCTAATAATTCAAGGAAGAATGTTCTCCAGTGAAGTACATTTGCATTTCATTATGAACAGGAATCTTTGGAAATATAATAACTAGGAAAGGATGTATCTGCCTCCTCTGCACCTGCATACACATATATGCTATTTTAGGACCTTGGATTTACAGAGCTCTAATGATGTTGCTTGGTAAAACAAATTTTAGGATTCATAGTCTGACTTTGGGCCCTTTCTTCCCATGATGCCTAGATTCATTCTCCAAGATATCTAGGTTCTGATCCCAGTCTGATTAAAGAGGACACACACAGTTTTAGTTGAGTAAGAATATCACCTGATTTTTCACATGTGGCTCGTCTTTGTCCTCTACACCAAACTCCTCTAGTTCACACTGTAGCCACCCAGTTCCCGGTACTGAGATGGCCCCAGTCCTTACACAGCTATAAATTCTTCCTCCTCCTTCAGTGCCCAGCTCAGACCTCATCTCTTCAGAGAAGACGTCCCTAATTTCCTCCCTCCCAGGGGACACTCTGCTACTCACTCACCTCTGCTCCCAGATCTTTGTTCATCCTTCGTACATAAAACATACTGTTTATTTCTCTCTTAACTGCCAACTCTAGACCAAGGCTATATCTTATTTTCCTTATGCTCCAGGATGTCACACAAGCCTGACACACTGCAGGAAGCAGATTAATATTTGTTGGGTAAATGGAGATACAAGTACCACAGACCTGGAGTGCAGCCTTCACCTGTCTGCTGTCACAGCCAGGGAGGCTGTGGCAACTCCAAGGGAAAGGCCTAAGGTGTCCACCTGGGGCAGTGGAGAGCCCCTTTGATCTGGAGAGAGGGCATCACCTGGTCACACACAGGTCAGGCTGGATACTTCTGTGCTAGGGGAGAGACTGGCTTACAGAGGGGCAGAAAACCAGCTGGGGAGATCCATGTAGGCTTGGGAACAATGTTGGGAGTAACTGTCCAGTCGGTGCCTGTGCTGTAGAGGGTGGGAGGACAGTGGAGGCACTTGGCAGGAAAATGTGGCCCCCAGGCCGTGTTGTACTCAGAATCCCCGTATATGAGCCCCCACATCACTACTCTCTTGGTGACTTTAAACACTCACTGGTTTGGGTAAGAATACACAGGAGAGAGGGGAGATGAGACAGAGGGGCAAGGAAGCTCAGAGGAGGTGTGGGGCCTCACCATCCTGCAGTGAGTGCCACCCTGTCTCTAGCAAGTCAGGGTGGTTTTAAAAGCCACCTGTGAGGCTCTTTCAAGGGCTCTTTTTAAAATCACATTGATGCTAAGGGACAAGGCTGGCAACAGGATGAAAACCTCTCTCACTTCTCCATTCAACTTGGTTTTAGCCTGAACTCCCTCTGGAAAGAACTTGAGCTTCAAACCTCGATTCTCCCAAGTTTCACATCCTTGAAAAAGTTAAGTGTCCTCTGCAGGATTCCATATCCTCTCCTCCTGACCTTACAGACTAAGTTGGAACTTGACCAGAGAGGGTACACAGAACACTCAGCTCAGCGCCCAAGGCATGTGGCTGCTAAATGTCACTCCTCAGCCCTCTCATCAGTGAGCCCTACAATGCCCAATTAGCAACACCTTGATGCTCAATATTCTTCTAGCACAGACTGCTCTCAACTGACCAACAGGCCATGTTCCAAAGGGTTATGTGAAAGCTGAGCTACCAACACATTTTCTTACAAGGTGACTGGGTTCCCAGACCTGCCCACGAAAACCATTCCAGTCCACAGTGGATTCTGTCACTGCTTGGCAGATTAGAATCCAGCTACCAAGGAGGACAGTGTTTCCATGGAAACATATGTTCTGAATTACCCCTTGTGATGCCTGCCATACAGCTTCTCCTGGTCCTCCATAGAGAGGTGACTGCTGACTCGTGGGTTGGCAGGGCCATGTGGCTGTACACGTGCCCAGATGGCTCCTCAATTGGGGAGATGCTTGGAGAGCTGCTGGCAGTCCCCTTCTTTCTGCTGGGGTGGGCTGCAATTCCTGCCCATGGCACCTTCAGTGCTGGATGGAACATGCAAGAACAACAACTACTCAACAACTATCTGCTCAAGAACCTTGAATCGTTTCCTTGATGAAAGATCCAAATTTCCTCTTCCAGAATCCCAGGCCTCCAAAGCCTGCTTCTTCCCATGATGACCACATGTTGGCTTACAGAACATGTTCTTTTCCTTTTCAATTTTATCACCAAGTGCTTTAGAGGGAACATTGTGAGCTATGGAGCTAAACTCTAGTTCAAATCCTGGCTACATCGTGTAATAGCGGGTGTTCTTGGACCAACAAGCTAGTCTGAGCACTTTATCTCATCTGTAAATGAGGGATATCAACACCTGCCTCAGAGAGTTGTTGGGAAAAACTATATGAGATAGTGTTCATAAATACACAACAAGGTGTCTGTCACACACTAGGCCTGCAAACATTTTTGTCTTTTCTTCCGTTATTTATACAGTGAAACCACTTCTAACAGTACCACTGGCTTTCTTGACTTTTTCCTGTTACACGCCCACTTTTCTGTTTGTTAGTTTGAGGTATATGGAAGATGTCTGAGTTTGTTGTATTTTTTGCTCGGGAAAACGTCTGGCTCCAGTCTAAACATCACTCCTCACAAATGGGCTAGCCACAAACATTCTTCCAGAAGGTTGCACTGGGCCTCATTCTTCCAACAGCAGCCCTCAGACATCCCCTGAAGTTCTGCCAACATGAGCCCACCAGGTGATTGCTCTCGAAGTCTCCATTTTGGTGTCATCTTTCATACATGGAACATACTATACATGCCCCATGGGGAAGCCCCAGGGAATGGCTTGTTCCACATGGGAAATGAGAGAGAGCCAAGAGGATAGTTACAGTAATATTCTGGCTTTGAAAGAACTGAAATTGATTGTCTGCATAATCAAAATCTTATCATATGGCCTTGTGTTATGACATGCATAAATGAAAAACGGAAAGAGATTTAAAGAATGACAGGCTTGTGCCAACTCTGAAAGAGTGGAAATGCCCTGGCCAAAGGGTTCAAATCCCAGCTGCAGTACATGGTGCTGCCTTAATGGAGACAAGTCACTGAAATTCTCAGCTTTCTGAGATTAATAATAACAAATGACTAGGGCTGGGGTGTGGCTCAGGGGTAGAGCGCTTGCCTAGCATGCGTGAGGCACTGGGTTTGATCCTCAGCACCACATAACATAAAGTAAAATAAAGTAAAAATAAAGACATTGTGTCCACCTATAACTAAAAAAATTAAAAAAAAAATGACTGCCCTGTCTATTTTGAGACCAAATGAAAGGATGTCTGTAGAAGTGCTTTTCTATTTTCAAAAGCTCTCCCAGAATGCATGGTACTGTTATTGTGGCTTTCATATGCACTATTGTGTGGGTATGTGGCCTTAAAGCTATGCCATTGTGAATCTCCAAATCATGCCTGTACGAACTCATAAATAATCCTATAATTCTGCTCTAAACAAATGCATTATGGAATATTTCAAGTCTGCAGAAAAAGATAGGAAATGATGCCACAAACACATAGCTGCTCATCACCTAGATTTGTTTCAACCCAACAGCTGAGGCTGAAAGTCCTTCTTCCTGATCTGTTCCCCTCTCTCCATCAGCCATCATCCTCAATTTGACATTTATCATTTGCATACATATTTGTACTCCAACTGATATGTATAAATCCTCAAATAGTTCATAGTATTGTTTTGCATGTTTTAAAGTGTATATAAATGATATAATAATACATTTACATCAGAAATAATTCTTTCAATTCTGATTTTTTTTTTTGCCCATAACGATACATGTGGCTCTAGTTTTACTCATTTTTAAGTGTCACTCTGTACTTCATTACATGCATAATCCACAAACTATTTGTCTACTCTCCTGAGGAGGGATATTGAGAATGTTTTTAATTATTGGCGATTATCAACAGTGCTGCTAGCACCATTACTGTACTTGTCTCTGTTTACACATGTGCAAGAATTTCTTTTGGCAGCATTTTTAATTTTATTTTTACTGAGACAGGAAAAAAAACATGCATTTTATATCACATTTTACTACACAAAACATGAAAGCACATACACATAAATTGAAGTTATTTTAAGAAATAAGGCTTGTTATTCTTATTTCACATTGCATCCTATGTTCTCTAATATATTTCATTCCATTCTATTCTATATTTTAAATATTTATTGAAATCCACTAAACTAATTTCATGAACCATCAATGGGCCTAAGATATATACCCAGAGACAACTGCTGAATGGATAGAAGGCTATGTGAATCTCCAGCTCCTCATCATAACACTATTAAATTGCTCTCTCGATATAAAAAACAAACAAACCAAACCAAACCAAACAACAACAACAACAACAAAACACAATAGGTCTCTAGTGCTTAACACCCTACAGTAAATTCCTGGGTCTCTCTCACAAGGCTCTCCATGACTAAGCCACCTCCCTAATCAAACTGTCAATGCTCACCAATTAACCCTATGACAGGTTTTCCTTCTGCCCCATGACATAATTTGTTCCTGCCTTTACTCGGACTGTGTCCCCTGCCTTTAGTGCTATACTCTGAATACCTGATACCCATCTCCCCAACATGTATTCCAAGCTACTCTAGTCCCATGCTGCCCTTGAACTCAAGCTGCATTGAAAAGTGCCACTACTATATCTTTTCCTTCCCCCGTGACAAGATTCTTGATGGTACAGAGGTGCCACAGTGAAAGTTCTTACCTTAGAGTCACAGGATATCACTCTCCAGTCAAAAGTCCCACGTGCAAACAACTGGATTTTGCAACTTGGGTTAATCTTTCAAACTCTCTGGGCTTTTCAAACTCTCTGGGTTAATCTTTCAAACTCTCTGGGCTCACAAAGAGAATAAAAATGTAGCAGTTTTTCTTTTCCTTTTTTTTTTTTTTAAATGGGAAAATGAGATCACAACTGTGGAAGCACTCTGAAAACTGTTAAGGAACAAAAAAGGGATTATTCCCATGTGCAATTTATACCCTCCACAGGGCTTTGCCTGCAAAGGGTGTGACATATTGGTTCTAATAAGAAGCTTTCCTCCAAGGATGCAAACAGCTCTATGAGGGAATTGGGAAGTGTGGAGGCAGAATTCTAGGATGAGCCCCAGATTTCATGCTCCTGTTATCATACATACCATGGAAGTCCAAGGACTATGAATGTGATGGAACTTACTCCCATTATTAAGTGATAGTAAATGGCACAACTGATCTTCAGATTTAGAGATTATCTGGGTGACCTGTCCTAATCACATGGCCCTCAAAAGCAGAGAGTTTTTCTTGCTGGTCACTGCTTTGAGCTAGAAAAGGATTTGTCCTATAGTTTCTGGTTTGAAGATGGATTTCAGTCCAGTGAGACCCTGAGCAGGAAACCTATCCATTATGTGACAGACCTCTGGCCTAAAGAAACTGGTATAATACATTTTGTTAAGTGCAGTGATATCAGCAGCATGGAAAAATAGGAGGTCCCCAGCCCATGTTCCCCCAGAGGAACAAATATTTGGCAGTCAGGTGTGAATAAGTGTGCTTTCTTAGGAACTCTGTCATCCAAGGAGGTTATAAAACTCTGGTGTAGCCCAAGGAGCTGGTGGGCCTGTTTTGAGAGGGCAGGCCTGTGCTTTTTGGCAGGTGCTCCAACAGTGGTCCCATCTGTGGACTAGAAGTAGTAAGTCTCCTTGTGGACTCAGTCTCAGCCCTAATTGTCTGTAAAACTGCCACTATCCTTCTCTAACCAAGGGATTATAACCCACCCTGTAATAGGGTCTGCCAACTTTGGACTTGACTGTGATTTCTTTTCTTTTCTTTTTCTTTCTTTTTTTTAAAAGGTGAATTCCCACAGCATTTAGTTTTTATTTTTAATCTTTATTTTATTTTATGTGGTGCTGAGGATCTAACACAGCGCCCCGCGCATGCCAGGCGAGCGCATTACCGCTTAAGCCATATCCCCAGCCCCTGACTGTGATTTCTTAAGTAGTCTTATGACTTGGGTCCAGCTCCATTCTACCTGGTCTGGGGGCAGTTCTGCCCACTCAGGGACCTGTTCAGGGACGAGCAGGGGCATGCCAGAGGCCCAGTGGAAGCCACACCTGTTTATACCTCTGGTAACAGGCTTGTCAAAACTTGACCTGCCTGCAGACCTGGCTCAAGTCTTGCTCTACCATGTTCCCAAAGGCAGTCCTATTAGCCAAGAGGAGGCTTTTACGTGCTGAAAACTGTCTTTAAAGATAGGAAGAGGTATCTACTCCTTCAAATGAACTGACACCAGTTCAGGTTTATGGATCATGACAAATCAGACACACATGATATCATCAAAGGAAACTAATAAAATGCCAGTATCCTATTCTAAAGAAACAGAGACCCATGAACTTCCCAACAAAAATTAAAAACAATAATCCTAAAGAACACTATGATCTATAAAACCATGGAAAAGAAAGAAAACCAACAATGTGCTTAATAAAGAAATATGAAATTGTAGAAATTCTAGAACAAATTCAGTTATTGAACTAAAAATTTGAATAAAGAGCTTCTGTAGTAGACTTAACTTATGCAGAAGAACCAATGAACTCAAAGACAGAACATTTAAAAACTGTTTATCTAGGGGAACAAAAATAATGAAAAAGAGTTAAGAAAGCCTACAGGAACTACAAGACACCATCAAGTAAAGCAATATATTCAATATTGGTGTCTCACGGGGCAGAGAAAGAGAAAGGGGAAGAAAGCTTATTTAAAGAAACAATGACAAGGAACTCTCCAAGTCTAGAGAGAGTTGATGCCCAAAGAATGCTAACTGTGCCAAACATTAAAAGATCATCACTGAGATACATTCAAATCAAAGTATCAAAAGTCAAATACAACCAGCAGGTCGGGAGGCTCAGACAGGAAGATCACAAGTTCAAAGTCAATGTCAGCAAAAGTAAGGCACTAAGTAACTCAGTGAGATCTTGTCTCTAAATACAAAATAGGGTGGGGATGTGACTTAGTGGTCAAATGTCTCTGAGTTTCATCCTAGATACCAAAAAAAAAAAAAAAAAAAAAAAAGTCAAAGATAAATCAGACATTATTATCCTATGTACATCTATGATTACACAGCTGGTGTGATTCTACATCATGTACAACCAGAAGAATGAGAAGGTATACACCATTTATGTATGATGTGTCAAAATGCATTCTACTATCATCTATAACAAATTAGAACAAGTGAGAAAATAAAAACTACAAAAAACGTCAAAGACAAAAAGAGAACTTAAATGCAGTAAGAGAAAAACAACTCATTACATACAATGAGACTCCATAAGAGTATTAGCAGATTTCTCAAAAGAAATTTTGCAAAAACCTCATAGAGTCTTCTGGACTACAAGAAAGTGAGAAGATATATTTTCAAAAAATGCTAACCAAGAATAGTATATCTGGTAAACTATCCCTCAGAAATAGAGAAAGAAAAATCTTCTCAGACAAAGGTGGAGAGAATTCATCACTATCAAATCTGCTTACAAGAAACATATGTCTCCAAGTTGAAAGGACATTACATAGCAACCTGAAAACATATTAAAGTATATGATACTCACCCATATAGGTAAGCATATAGTCAAATTCATAATACTATAATATTGTTATGGTAGTGCATAAATCACTTCCAACTCTATGTTAAAAGTTAAAAGATAATGTACTAAAAAATTTTAGCTACAGTAATTTGTTAATGGATGCACAATATAAAAAGTTATAAATTTTGACACGAGTAACACAAAATGTGAGATGAAGAGAGAAGTAAAAGCATAGGGTTTTTGTATGAATCAGTTGTTATCAACTTAAAATAGACTGTTACAATTATAAGATACTTTATAAAAGTCTCAAGGCTCACAAAGATGAGGATTGTTAGATACACAAAAGATGAAGAGAAGGGAATCAAAATATATTATAATATACAAAAATCATCAAATCACAACGGAAGGCAGCAAGAGAGGAAGAAAGGAAAGGAGTTAAAAAACAGTCAAAAAACAACAAAATGACAATAGTAAACCCTCACATAGCAATAATTACATTAAATGTACATGGTTTAAATTCTCTAATCAAAAGACATAGAGTGGTTTAGTGGATTAGAAAAATCAGAAAGGGGGGATCCAAGATGGCAGGCTAGAGGGAGGCTGCATTCTGTGTTACTCCATGGCCTGGGACTCAAGTAGTGGGTATACTGTTTCTCTGTGAGTGATTAGAGAAACCCCAACAGCTGCTCCTATGCAGAAATCATGGCTGCTGTGACCATGCAGGTCTCCAGGTCTCAGCATTAGCCCAGAACTACTGGCTACTCGCCCATGCAGGACCTCCAGGTGCTAGAGCAGGACCAGCGGCATCAGTACCCACAATGCCCACCCATGCAGGAATCCCAGCCACTGCTCCCGTGCAGGACACCTGGCTGCTGCCCATATGCAGGACCTCCAGCAGCCACTCCTATGAGGACCCACATCTACCAAAATGAGGATCACCTAGTCACCCCCATGTTGGGATACTGCAACCACTGCCATAGTCCCCTAAACATGGAAGCCTGCACCTGGAAACACCGCACAGGGTCTGGAGACAGTTGCCAGCCACAACACTGCATGCCACAGAGTTGCATCTCTGAACACACTGCCCACTGCCACCACCCAGCTCCATCCGATCCAACACCCCATCACTGTAAGCAGACACCTCCATCTTGGGACACCTTCGTCACCATCTTTAGTTGGGGCAACCCTCAGCTTGGAACACTGGCTGGGGCTTAGAAGCAATTTCAAGGTACCTGTAGTCCCCAATTCTCCCCTCTCCCCAGCAGCCGCTAACCTGGAACAGTGCTTGTGTCTACGTGACTGGTCTGTAGCTCGCAAAACCTGGTTCTGAACTGCCCAATACAAAAGAGCTCTTTGCGACAGGTGCGCAGTCCCCAGAGTGCAGCCCATAAGACCTCTGGAGAAAAATGTTTATGATTGGGAAGTAGAAAGGGAGGGAGTAAGTGAGATACAGTTTAGAGACTAAATTAGAGACCAGGAATCATGAGGTCTACAGGTGATATAAGCAGATAAGACCAGGTGCCCACAACACACAAACAGGCCACTAAAGGAGATCCCTGGGGTGCTGTCTCCCATCAGCTATACCCCACATCCAGGAGCTCTGCCCCCAATACAACCCTCCCACCCTAATAACCTTCACAATACTGAGGGTGGAGATACCAGACAACCCCACCTATTGGATGAGAAGGGAAGCAGGAAAGATACTGATCTCCAACAAAAACAATCCTTGTATCTTCCTTTGAGATTTTTTTTTCTCTCTCTAATAACTATATCCTCACCTCCTACCCCCTCAACATCTCATCCTACACCTCACCCCTGGTTCTTTGTCCACCATCAGAAACTGTAGGCACTTTTGCAAACCTACTGTTTATACTGTAAATAATAAATGAACTCACCATTTCTGTACATTGTGACAAAACCATAAATATTTTAATAGCAGCTATTTGATTTAAGCCTGTACATTGTTTGTATTGGGATCTGTTAATATTGTTCTCCCCCTTAAGGGAGAGGTATTGGGACCCTGCAGGGACACTATAAGCCTATAAGGTAAAATGCCTTGGATCCACAGAACTAGAAGGGAAGACACACGAAGAACATGAAAAAACAAGGGAAGAAAGTGCCTCAAACAAAAAAAGATACTACATTATTAGAGTCCATAGCCATCACAGCAGAAGAAATTACAGAGAAGGAGTTCAGAATGTATATAATTAAAATGTTCTGTGAATTAAAGGATGATATAAGAGAACAAATACAAGCAGCAAAAGATCATTTCGATAAAGAGCTACATAAGCAAATACAGGAAGCAAAAGATTATTTCAATAAGGAGATAGAAGTTCTGAAAAAAACAAAACAAAGAGAAATCCTTGAAATGAAAGAAAGAATAAACCAAATTAAAAACTCAATAGAAAGCACCACCAACTGATTAGATCACTTGGAAGACAGGACCTCAGACAATGAAGACAAAACATATAATCTTGAAAAGAATGTGGACTACACAGTGAAGATGGTAAGAAACCATTAGCAGAACATTCGAGATTATGGGATAACATAAAAAGACCAAATTTAAGAATGATTGGGATAGAGGAAGGCATAGAGTTACAAAACGAAGGAATGAACAATCTATTCAATGAAATAATATCATAGAGTTACAAAACGAAGGAACGAACAATCTATTCAATGAAATAATATCAGAAAATTTTCCAAACATGAAGAATGACTTGCAAAATCAAATACAAGAAGCTTACAGGACACTAAATGTACAAAATCACAACAGATCCACACCAAGGCACATTATAATGATAATGCCTACCATTCAGAATAAGGAGAGAATTTTAAAAGCCACAAGAGAAAGGAATCAGATTACATACAGGGGAAACCAATTAGGATCTGCAGATTTTTCAAACCAGACCCTGAAAGCTAGAAGATCCTGGAACAACATATACCAAGCTCTGAAAGAAAATGGATGGCAATCAAGAATCTTATATCCAGTAAAATTAAGCTTTAGATTTGATAATGAAATAAAACCTTCCATGATTAAACAAAAGTTAAGAGAATTTACAACTAGAAAACCTGTACTACAGAACATCCTCAGCAAAATATTCCATGAGGAGGAAATGAAAAAAATAATGAAAATCAGCAAAGTGAAGTATTACACTAAAGGAAAAACTAATCAAAGGAGAAACCAAGTCAAGTTAAATACCAAAAATAAACAAAAATGACCAGGAAAACAAATCATGTGACAATAATAACCCTGAATGTTAATGGTCTAAACTCACCAATCAAAAGGCATAGACTGGCAGATTGGATTAATTAAAAAAGACCTAACAATGTGCTGCCTTCAAGAGACTCATCTCATAGGAAAAGATATCCACAGGCTGAAGGTGAAGGGTTAGGAAAAAACACACCACTCACATGGACTGTATAAACAAGCAGGGGTTTCTATCCCCATATCAAATAAAGTAGACTTCAAGCCAAAGTTAATCCAAAGGGATAAAGAAGGACATTTTCACACTGCTTAAGGAATCATACATCAACAATAAATATATATGCCCCAAACAATGGAGCATCTATGTCCATCAAACAAACTCTTCTTAAGTTAAGAGTCAAATAGACCACAACACAATAATTCTGGGTGATTTTAATACATCTCTTTCACCACTGGATATATTTTCCAAACAAAACCAAAAGTACAGAACGCAATAATACAATCAATAACTTAGACTTAACAGACATATATAGAATATTTCATCCATCAATGAGTGAATACACTTTCTTCTCAGCAGCACATGGATCCTTCTCTAAAACACATCATATATTATGCCACAAAGCAACTCTTAGCAAATACAAGAAAGTAGAGATACTGCCTTATATTTTATCAGATTATAATGAAATGAAATTAGAAATCAATGATAAAATAAAAAATAAAAATTACTCTAACTCCTGGAGACTAAATAATATGCTACTGAATGAACAATTGGTTGCAAAAGATATCAAGGAAGAGATTAAAAAATTCTAAGAGGTAAAAGAGAATACCAATACAACATATTGAAATCTCTGGGACACTATGAAGGCAGTAGTAAGAGAAAAGTTCATTTCATAGAGTTTATTCCTTAAAAGAAGAAAAAGTCAACAAATAAATGACCTAACATTATATCTCGAAGCTCTAGAAAAAAAAGAACAAATCAACACCCAAAGCAGTAAAAGACATGAACTAATTAAAATCAGAACTGAAATCAATGAAATTGAAACGAAAGAAACAATTGAAAAAAATGACAAAAAGAGTTGATTCTTTGGAAAATAAATTGATAAACCCTTAGCCATGCTAATGAAGAGAAGTAAAGAGAAAACTCAAATTACTAAATCCATGAGAAAAAGGAAATATCACAACAGACACTACAGAAATACAGAAGATAATTAGAAATTATTTTGAAAATTTGCACTCCAATAAAATAAAAAATATCAAAGGCAAATTTCTAGAGTCAAATGATTTGTCCAAACTGAATCAGGATGTTATACACCCGTTAAACAGATCAATTTCAAGCAATGAAATAAAAGACACCATCAGAAGCCTACCAACCATGAAAAGCCCAGGACTAGATGGATACACAACTGAGTTCTTCAAGACCTTCAAAGAAGAACTAATACCAATACTCCTCAAATTATTTCATGAAATAGAAAAATAGGGAACACTTCCAAACTCATTCATGTTCAAAATATTAGAAAAACTGGAGATGACAGTAACATATCTCAACATTGTAAAAGCTATCTATGCTAAGCACCAGGTCAACATCATTCTAAATGGAGAAAAATTGAAAGCATTCCCTTTAAAAACTGGAACAAGGGCTGGGGATGTGGCTCAAGTGGTAGCACACTTGCCTGGCATGAGTGAGGCACTGGGTTCGATCCTCAGCACCACATAAAAATAAAATAAAGATATTAAAAAAAAAACTGGAACAAGACAAGGATGTCCTCTGTAACTACTTCTATTTAACATGGTTCTTGAAACTCTTGCCAGAGCAATTATACAAAGAAATTAAAGGATACCAGAAGGAAAAGAAGAACTCAAACTATCACTATTTGCCGACAATATGATTCTACACCTAAAAGATTCAAAAGATTCCCCTAAAAGACTTCTAGAACTAATAGATGAATTCAGTAAAGTAACAGGATATAAAATCAACACCCATAAATCAAAGGCATTTCTGTATCTCAGTGACAAATCCTCTGAAAGAGAAACTAGGAAAACTACCCCATTTACAATAGCCTCAAAAACAACAACAACAAACAAAACAAAAACAAAAACCTTGGGAATCACCTTAAGGAAAGAGGTAAAAGACCTCTACAATGAAAACTACAGAATGCTAAAGAAAGAAATTAAAGAAGACCTTAGAAGATATAAAGTTCTCCCTTGTTCTTAGATATGCAGAATTAATATTGTCAAGATGAATACTACCAAAACCACCATACAGATTTAATGCAATTCCAATCAAAATCCCAATGATATTCCTCATGGAAATAGAAAAAGCAGTCATGATATTCACCTTTAAAAATAAGAGACCCAGAATAGCCAAAGCAATCCTTATCAAGAAGAGTGAAGCAGGTGACATCACTATACCAGACCCTAAACTATACTACAGAGAAATAGTAACAAAAACAGCATGGTATTGGCACCAACTTTGGTTGGTCTACTGTTGTAGACCAACAGTACAGAATAGAGGTTACAGAGACAAACCCACATAAATATGGTTATCTCACATTAGACAAAGGCACCAAAAACATATATTGGAGAAAGACAGCCTCTGCAACAAATGGTGCTAGAAAAACTGGAAATCCATATTCAGCAAAATGAAATTAAGGCCCTATCTCTTACCATGCACAAAACTCAAAGTGGATCAAGAACCTAGGAATTAAACCAGAGACCCTGCACCTAACAGAATAAAAACTAGGCCCTAATCTCCATTGTGTTGGATTAGGCCCCAACTTTCTTAATAAAACTGTAGCACAAGAATTAAAACCAAAAATCAATAAATGAGATTCAAACTAAAAAGCTCCTTCTCAGGAAAAGAAATAATCAGTGAGGTGAATAGAGAGCCTACAAAAGGGGAGCAAATTTTTGCCACATGCACATCAGATAGATCACTAATCTGTAGTATATAAAGAACTCAAAAATCTTAACATCAGAAAAACAAATAACCCAATCAATAAATGGGCCAAGGAACTGAACAGATACTTCTCAGAAGATGATATACAATCAATCAACAAATATATGAAAAAATGTTCAACATCTCTAGAAATCAGAGAAATGCAAATCAAAACTACTCTAAGATTTCATCTCACTCTAGTCAGAATGGCAGCTATTAAGAATACAAACAACAATAAGTGTTGGCGAGGATATGGGGGGAAAGACACACTCATACATTGCTGGTGGGACTACAAATTGGTACAGCCAATCTGGAAAATAGTATGGAGATTCCTTGGAAAACTTTGAATGGAACCACAATTTGACCCAGCTATCCCACTCCTTGGTTTATACCCAAAGGACTTAAAACTGCATTCTATGGTGATGCAGCCACATCAATGTTTATAGCAGCACAATTCACAATAGATAAATTGTTGAACCTACCTAGATGCCTTCAATAGATGGATGGAAAAAGAAACTGTGGTATATATACACAATGGAATATTACTCAGCATTAAAAGAGAATAAAATCATGGCATTTGCAGGGAAATGGATGGAGTTGGAGAATATTATGCTACGTGAAATAAGCCAATCCCAAAAAACCAAATGCTAAATGTTTTCTTTGATATGTGGATGCTGAACCATAATGGGGATGGTGGAGGGGGGGAGCATGAGAGGAATGGAGGAACTTTAGATAGGGCAAAGAGGAGGGAGGGGAAGGAAGCGGGTATGGTGGTATGAAAGATGGTGGAATGAGATGGACATCATTACCCTAAGTACATGTATGAAGACAAGAATGGTGTGACTCTACTTTGTGTACAACCAGAGACATGAAAAATTGTGCTCTATATATGTACTATGAATTGAAATTCATTCTGCTGTCATGCATAACAAATTAAAATACATAAATAAAATTTAAAAAAACAGAAAATCCTACTACATGCTACTTACTTTAGGTTAAGGGTACACATAAGCTGAAAGTGAAGAAATGAGACACAGCATGCAAATGGTAACCCAAAGAGAGCAGAGGCACCTATACTTTTATCAGACAAAATGGAATTTAAGTCAGAAAATGTCACCAAGAGGTAAAAAGAATCACATAATATGAAATCAATTCATAAAAATGATATAATAATTATCAATATATATATGATCCAATATCTTAACACTTATATAAAGCCAATAATAATAGGACTGAAGGGGAAATAGACAGCAATATGATAATTTCAGGGATATTTCAAAAGTGGATAGATCATCTGGACAGAAAATCAATAAGGAAAATAGTGAATTTGAGTAACACTATAAATTAAATGGATTGAACACAAAAATGAAGAATATTCTATCCAACAGCAATGGAACACAAATTTTTTTTTTTTTTTTTGGTACCAGGCATTGAACCCAGGGACACTCAACCACTGAGCAATATTCCCCATCTCTTTTTTTTAATATTTATTTTTTAGTTGTAGTTGGACACAATATCTTTATTTTATTTTATTTTTATGTGGTGCTGAGGTTTGAACCCAGGGCCTCACATGTGCTAGGCGAGTGCTCTACTGCTGAGCCACAATCCCAGCCCCTCCCCAGCTCTTTTTTATATTTTATTTAGAGACAGAGTCTCACTGAGTTGCTTAGGGCCTCACTAAGTTGCTGAGGCTGGCTGAACTAAGGATCCTTCTGCCTCAGCTGCCTGAGCCTCTGGGATTACAGGCATGTGCCACCATACCAAGCAAGAATATGCATTTTTATCAAGCATACACAAGACATTCTCCAAGATATATCAGATGTTAGGAAAATATCTTCACAAATTTAAGGGCATTGATATTATATCAAGTATACTTGGGATCATAATGGTATAAAATGAGAAGTCAATAATAAAAGGAAAATTGGAAAAGTCACAAATATATGAAAATAAAACAACTCACACCTCTGGATACATTACTGAATAGTCAACAAGTCAAAGAAGAAATCAGAATGGAAATTAACTATATAGAGAGATAAGCAAAAATGTAAACATGTTTGAAAATGTATGAGACACAGCAAAAGTGATCTAAAAGGTAAAATTTATAGCAAGGCCAGCATACCTGGAAACTAGCACTAGACAAGGACACTGTTAGAAAGTAAAACTGCAGGCCAATATCCCTGATGATCATCAAAGTAAGACCCTCAATAAAACACTAGTCAGTTGAATTCAACACTAAAAGGATCTACAAGATAATCAAATGGTTATCCCTGTGATGCAAGGATGATTCAAAATACACAAATCAATAAATGTGATAGACCCTAACAGAATGAGGGACAAAAGCCATATGATTATCTCAATAGATGCAGAAGAGGGATTTGACAAAATTCAAGGTCATTTAATGGTGAAAGATTTAAAATAACCCTGATGTATTAAACACAGAATGAATGTCTCGCAACATTATAAGGGCCATATATAACTAGCCCACAGCTAAGAACACAATAAAAATCTTGAAAGCTTTTCCTCTAAAATCAGAAATAAAACAAAGATGCCCATTCTCGACACTTCTTTTCAATTTAGTACTGGAAGCCTTAGCCAGCACAACAATAAAATGAAATAACAAGCATCAAACTGGAAGAAAGAAGTAAATTTTCTGTTTTCAGAAAACCTGATCGTATATAAAGAAAACTCTAAAGACTCTACCAAAACAAACAACAACAACAACAAAACAGGAAAAATACCTGTTAGAACCAATAATAAAAGTGAAGTAGCAAGATACAAAATGAACATACAAAATAAGTTGCATTTCTACATAGTAACAAATAATTATCCAAAAAATAAGTAAATAAAACAATACCATATAAAATAGCTAACAAAAAATGCCTAGGGGAAAAAAAATTAAGCCAAGGTAGTGAAAGATCTATACACCAAAACTACAAAACATAAATTTAAAAAAAATTTGAAGATACAAATCATTGGCAAGATATTCCATGTTTGTGGATTGGAAGAGTTCTTATTTTTTATTGTCCATATTACTGAAAATGATCAACAGAATCAACACAATCCCTATCAAAATTCCAATGGCAATTTTCACAGAAATTGAAAAAATAATTTCTGAAATTCATATGATACAATAAAAGACCCCCAAAAGCCAGGGCAGTCTTGAGGGAGAAGAACAAAGCTGGAGGCATCACACTTCCTGATTTGAAAATATGATATGATGATACAACAATCAGAACAGTATGGGCACAAAAACACACATAGACCAATGGAACAGAACAAAGATCCCAGAAATAAATCTATGCATTTATAATCCGTCAATCTTTTGCAAAGGTATGAAGAACACAACAATGCGGAAAGTAAAGCTTCTCAGCGATTGGTGCTGGGAAAACTGGGGGTCCACAGGCAGAAGAATGAAGTTGTATTCCTGACTCACAGCATGTAGAAAAAGCAACTCAGCATAGATTAAGGACTTAGATATAAAATCCAAAATAAAACCACACACTGTAAAATACCAGAAGAAAACATAAGGGAAAAACCCCATTACATTGGTCTGGGCAAGAATTTTTTTTTTTTTTAATATGACCCTGAAAGCACAGGCATAAGCGAAAAATAGACAAATAGGATGGCATCAAACCAAAAGCCTAGTGCAGGACTCAGAAAAGAATTAATTAATTAATCAATTAATTAATTGAAGTAATAAAATGAATAGACAGCCTACAGAATGGGAAGGATATGTGCAAATCATTTGTCTTATAAGGAGTTAACATTCAAGATATATTCATTGGGATATATCCATTTGCTCAATAGTAAATTTAATTTACAGTGTTATATATTAAATAAGCTAATTGACAAAAATGAGCAAAGGATGTGAATAGACATTTTTCTAAAGCAGACATATAAAGGTCCAATAGGTATGTGAAAAGTCCTGTACTTCACTATCAGGAAAATCAAAATCACAATGAGATGTCACTTAACTCCTGTTAGGATGACTGCTATGGGAAAGACGGATGACAAGTATTGGCCAGGAGAAAGGCGAACACTTGTATACTTTTGATGGGCGTATAAATTGCCATATGGAAAACAATATGATGGTTCCTTTTAAAATGACAAAGAATTACCACATGGTCCAGCAATCCCATTTCTGGATAACCAAAGGAAATGAAATCATCATCTTGAAGAGTCATCTGCATTTCCTTGTTCATAGCCATATTATTCACAATAGCCAAGATATGGAATCAATTAATATGTCCATCAAAGGATAAGTGGATAAAGAAAATGCTACATATATAACGAAATACTATTTAGCCTTAAATGAGAAGGAAATTCTACCATGTGCAACACCATGAATGAACCTAAAAGACATTATGCTAAGTGAAATAAGAAAGTCAAATATAGCATGATCTCACTTGTATGTCAAATCTATAAAAATTGAATTTTTATAATGAGTTATAAAAATTGAACTCATAGAAGAAAAGAGCAGAGAATGGTGGTTAGCAGTGGCTGGAGGGTAGGGGAAATGGGGAGATTTTGGTCAGAGGGTATGAAATTTCAGTCTTGTAAGATAAATAAGTTCTAGAACTTTAATTTAGAGTATGGTGATATAGTTTATAATACTATGATATAGAATTAAAATTTGTTGAGAGTAGATCTAAAGTGTTTTCACCACACACAAAAAGAGGTATCTATGTGAGGTGATGGATATGCTAATAAGATTCATTGTGTTAATCATTTAAAAATGTATATCAAATCATCACACTGTATACTTCAAACACAATTATTGTCAAACATATCTCAATAAGCCTGGTTACAAGGGCAGTTGTCTGGCCATTCAAAGACTTAACTCCTTTTCCTAAGTCATTTATCACACTATAATCTAGGCAAGACGACATCTATACATATCACACTAGCTTTTAAAGTTCAGGTCCCATATCAACTTTCCTACTTCCCTGAAATTATCCTCATGCAGCTTAGTACCTGCTTTGCACAAACTAACTGGGCTTTAAAACAATTATTCTAGGAAAGCACAAGTTTCTTGAGGTCAGGGTATTCTTTTTTTTTTTTTTTAAATATCTCCAATAAGTCACGTTGACTTGCAGACTGTGATTGTTTAATAAATGATAAGTGAATGACATTGATTTATAGAAACAAGTCTGACTCTGAGCATCAAAAAACTCACTAAAAACATTAAAGTTGATTTAATTTACTACATTTTTGTTAACTTGTTATACAGCAATAAAATACCAGTAAATAGAAAGTTGGGCAGGTTTTACTAGGTAGGTTTTCCATTTCTCTATCTGAAAAATAGGTGACTCTCATTGTTGTTGTTTTTACCTTCCAAACCATGGTGACTCCACTTCCCTGAAGGTTATGAATAGGAAATAAAACCAGGGTTGAGGGCAGAGAGGGATGGAAGACCCATGGGAAGGCTCCATGCAGCGGGGACTTGCTACTGTGAGCAGAGGGGAGCAGCACACTTTCCTAAGGCTGTGGGAAATTGCTTTAATAACAAATCTTCTGAGCTGGGCTAATTAGGGCTAAGAAGGAGAATCCCAAACATTGAATTATCATTTCCCTCCTTCTGGGGACTTCAGATAGGTAGACCATCAAGGTGACAGGGCTGGTTTCCTTTTTGGAAGGACATGCCGGCTCCAGGCGATGCTCTCTCAAATGCCAAGTGTTCTCAAGCAAGTTAATTATAGTCACTGTGCTCCTATGGACAACTAGATGTCATGGGGTGTACAAAAAACATAAAGTAATAATAGTCTCCTTCCTAAATCAGTTTCTCCCCCATTTACAATGGCAACTTGTGAAACTGAAAACATAATTACTACTAATCTCATAAGAAAAAGGTTAATGCAATCCAGAGTCCCCCCAAACTAAATACTGCAAAGAAAACACCAAATATCACTGAAATGGTCTTAATTACTTTACTAATAATATTATCTAACAATAATTATCATCATAATATAACTTAACCAGTATTTTCTCTTTATTATTTAGCTTTATCAAATGGTTGTTTGTCAGCTCTCCTAGGCTATTACCTCCAAATATTTAAGACTATACTAAAAAAAAATTGCTAAAAACTCATGTATCTGATTCTCAAAGCTTATATAATTCAACCTTCAATTTAAAAAGGCAAATTCAAAAATCCAGTGAACAGAATACAAATGACACCATAATTATCAAACCAGTTAACATCCAGAGCATCCTCACTGCTATAAACAAGCAAACCAGGGGTCATCTGAATGGACAGCATTCAGCCAGATACTGGTGCCAACCACCCCACTGCCCAGATGACCACCTGCAGGTCCCACAGGTCAGCAATCCAAACTGGTTTTCATACATGCCAAGATAGCCCTCTTAGAGTTCAATGAGGGGCACAAGTGAAAAGTTTAGGAAAACTAAATGGTTATAAACCAAGTGGTACAATTCCATATCATTTTACAGTTTACAAAGCATTTCTCAGTCTTGGAAGCTTCTCCAAATGCCAATTTATTTCTACCTCCATGAATCTAAAAATTGTTACCACCATTCAGTCTCCCCTCTGCTCCTACTTTACAATGGTCAAGTCCCAGAATGTTATAGGACCTTAGCCATCATGTTAAACATGTGAGAAGCCAAGGATGAGAGAGTGAGCACCCTGTCCTCCCTTGAGCCCCTTGGACTTCTGCTAAGAAAACTTTCTGAACTCCCAGAACACAGGGGTAAGCAGTCAGCAAGTATGCATTGAGCATGTCTCATGCCTGGCATGGATCTAAAAATGATGAGGGATTTAAAACAATACATAAGACAAAGTTGCCTCCTTCAAAAGTAATTATATTCTAGTCCAATAAACAAGGTGAAATGATTTTGAATTTGAGAAATATTTAAAATGTTAAAGATTTTTTGTTAAGACAATCATAGAATATACTCTGAAGACATATATAGTTATATTGTATAATCCAGTACTTTCCCCAAATACCATTTATTATATAAAGAATCTGAAGTATTTTTGAAAGTATTTGTGTATCATTTCAACATAGGCTTTGGAATGTTTATAATAAAAATGTTATGCAATTGGTTAAAAAAATATTGTGAGGTTGGTTAAAAGAAGAAACTTGGAAACAGAAAATGAATTAATCTAAACTGCAAAAAAAAAAAGCTGTTCTGGCTGAGTATCAAATCTGAACCTGAGGCCACAGGCAGCCAAGTCAAAAAAGGTAATAGTTAGCTTCTTATCTGAAAAGAGGAGAAAAGGAAAAGTCACAGAACATTAGAAAGAATCCTAAAATGTCCTTCCATAGGACTTGCAGGTATAGTGTGCAAAACAAGAGAAAGTATCCTTAATAACAGTTTTAAAATAAAGCAAGGTGATTGGTCATTTCCTCTTTTGATCTTCATAAAAGCTAGGAACCCAATAGTAGAATGTAGTTCAATAGACATGATGTGTGGAAGGGGCTGAGCTATGAGGTCCAAGGAGTCTCACTTGCTCAAAGAATAGATTCAGAATTCTCAATTGGGGGTGGGGAGGACAGAAACCTTGGACTATTTTTCTAAATATTTTTCATATAGAACACAATTTCTAATGGGAGCCAGGCTTAAATGATATGAGGCTATGAAAGGCACATACATATTTGCATACATTGAGAAGGACTCAATGCTTCTATATTGGTGCCTGCTCTTACTTGACCACAAGTTTTCAGAATTTTGGATTTTTAAGTCAAAATTTCAAGATTTCCAAAAGGAACTTTAAAGGCACTGCATTTGCCCACTTTTTATTGTCAGGTAGAAACTTTAAAGAGTACTTACCATCAAACTCTTACTATTATCTCATAACAGCACAAAAATAACAGAAAGGACATAATCTTAGAGTAAAAGAGAATTTATAATAATGAATAAATTTAGCCTCACGTAAAACTCTACAAATGGCCTTCTTTTTCACACTTTGCTCAGGGTCAGGACCAACTGCATTGAGAAGCTTTGGGAATCTCTGACTTTGATGGTAAGTTCTTTGCAGGCAGGCACCAGCCCACACACAGTGATACCATTCCAACTCTTTTCCTTCCCTTGACACATATTTGTCCATTCAACCACACGTAGAAGAGACATATGCTACATGCTAGTGAGGGCCATTCATAACTTCTCCACAGTCTTCTGGAAAGCGTCCATGTAGCTGGATTCATTTTAGAGTTAAAACGATGTAGCATCACCTAGTGGCACTAAAGGTAACTGCAGGCTTTCAAAAATTCTTTCTAGATGGTATACCAATTTTCAGGTTTGAAATTGGGCTGTGTAGGACTTTCAATATTGCTAATTACAAAACAAACAAACAAACAAACAAATGTCATGTTTTCAGTACATTTTTATGTATGTGAAGGCAATCTTCTAATTGATTTAATAAATTTTGTTTTTATTGGCTACTGTATCCAAAAAGGATCAAGGCAACTTATGAAAATATGCAATGCAATAAAACAAAATAAAATTTAAAGTAAGTAGGTAGAAATTATATTAAAAGGAAATATAATATGAAGCCAAACATATGATCAGTACCAAAATATATGTCACAAGGTCTTTATGGTTGTCAATAGTGGATCACATACTCCACTTTAAACTTTATAGCAAACAACTTGAAAGAAACCAATTAGCTGCACAAGTCACAAATACATAAGATTAAAAAAAAACAGTTTTAGCGAATCCAGGCGTGCCTCCTAGTCCCATGGTGCAATGAAATGAACAACACCCTCAAAAAGAAGTTGGGAATAAATAGAGTATGCTGTCCAGCTCAGTTTCCCATAGCTTTCCCTAGGTGTGGGCTAACACATTCCTAAAGCCCCATCAGTAAAGGAAACTTGACAGGGGACCATAATGTGCCGGTCCAGGTATGCAGCTTCTGTCAGTCCAACTTGGTTAGAAGATAGCAAGAGAAATTGCCTAGATTATATTAGCTGAGGATAGTCACTATGTTAGATTTCAAAAAGGGCTGCACTCGTGCATGTTTCTCTATATCACAACTGTGGTAATGTGTCCATGCTGGTCCTGCTACACAGAGACAGAGTCTATTTCCTCACCCTCACCCCAGAAGATCTTGCATGCTTTTGCTCAAAATCTTGTCATGTGAACAAGTCTGGGCAAGCCTGGCACAGGATGAGGGAGGTGGGGTTTGTTCACCCTTGTCACCTGGATGGCCATCAATATCCAGCTATGTGAGCAAAGCTCTCTTAGATCATCTGGCTCCTGGCCAACCACAGACACATGAGTGCACGCAGCTGAGATCAGCCACACACAGCCTGGCTCTGCAAAACTATCCCAGCTGGCCCTGAGACTTAAGGACAAATCACTGTCATTTTAGGATTCTCTTTTCTGTCTCAGATTGCAGCAACCATCATGCCCAGATGACTTCTTAACAGCTCTTGGGTCCAGCTGCTCTTCTCTCTCTATTCTGGTGCCCCTCAGTTTATCGACTTTCTCCTAGGTATGACACAAAGAGTTCAGAAAGAGGTAGGGACTGCTCAGGAAAATGCACAGAGACAGGGATTCAGACACATGTGGGACAGTCCCTTCTGACACTCCACTTCATAGTGTTGGTGAGAGGAAACAGGGAAGCCAGTTTGGGTACCATGAGGATGTAGGTGAGAGCCGGGTTCCCCTTTGACTTCATGACCTTGAATACATAGCTTAATGTTTCCAAACCTTTTCCTAAAAGAGGATGATAATAATATCTACCAGAGTTGTTGTAAGGTTCAAAACTTGAATACATCATGTATGTTTGCTGTTGTGTTCACACACCATAGGTGCTTAATAAATGCTGAGCCCACACTTAAAGAGATGCATCCCTGCCCAATGTACTGGCTTGAACTAAGAGTCATTGTTCTCCATCAGACACGAGGACAGCAGGGCTGGTCAGTCATCTGCTACTCAAAAAGCGCCTACTCTGTGCCTAGGTGCTGGGATGGAGGAGTGAGCTAGAGATGGGCTATGTTACTTTTTCAAGGATCAAAATCTTGGTTTCACATCTTAAGTTAATCCCATCTGAACTGCATTTCTCTCTAACCTCTCTGAAATTCCTCTGAGAACTGTTTTTAAAGGACTAAAAGACCCTCTTCATTCAGTGGACATTTATTAGGCACCTTGCTTGTTTTAGGCACTCCAGTAGGTGCTGGGGATACAGTTGAAAATCAAAGGTAATCAACGTGACACAATCAGTATTAAGTTACTAAATGAAGTCACAACTAGCGAGGCTGCAGGAAATCAATCAGAGCTCATATTGACATTTATTACAGGTCATAATCCTTCAAAAATGGCTGATTCATGACCTACCCCAACGGCAGCGGAGTGCACGTGAATGGAGCACATTGTAGAAGGGAAATTAGATTATCCTATTCCCTGAAGAATAATTAATTTATACAGTGGATTTGAGGAAATATTTTTACATTAAAACAGTATGGTGTTTAACTTATTTCACAGGTGGCATTTTGGGGAAAAAGAGACCTATTGAATAAAAGCAAATTATGTAATTCACAAAGCAGAGATTAAAGTTCTGAAAGGCCTAAAAACATTCCCCTAGCTGATTGGTGCCCGAAGTCAAAGACCTTTTCAAAAGTCACATTCTCATTTTTTGCTCTTGGCTAAAACATAATGTTTGTTGGGTTTAAAATCAATAAGTCTCATCCATGTTCCTTTTTAAACTCCCCTCTATTCGGGTTTCTGCCTTCTATTCTCACTGATGCCACCCTTGGGGGTCCCCGCCTGGATTCTTGTAATAGCCTCTTTCAGATCTAACAAGTACTGAGCGTCCAGTGGGTGTCAGGTGCTGGGCAAGGCTCTGGGTTGAGGTCAATAAACATCACAATTCCCCAAGCCTGGAATTGTGATGTCCTCACTTACCAGCTGTGCCCAGAAACCTTCAATCTGTTGCCTACTCCCCTACCCCCCACAGAGACCACAGTGGATGTCTTGAGGAGCACGTCTGCTGAGCTCAGGCCCACTGTGCTACCCTTGGCAGCTTCACCAGCTTCTGTCCCTGGTATCACTTTGTCCTTCAAGAACTGGCTTAAGAGTCAGCTTTTCTTGGGGAGTTTTCTCCCTACCCCTTAAAACCATCTTTCAAACTTGGAAAACAGTGAAACAGACATAACACTAAGATTATCCCAAGCATGACTTAGGATGTGATGACTCAGCCAGCCCTCATGGGCTCTGCGGTGCCACAGGGGCTGGCTCCTAATATTAAGTATCACTTTAGCAGATGCAATGCATGCCTAATGCCAGTGCTCCCCACCCTTCTCCCCAGGGGCACACTGGTGTCTTTAATTTCTTTGTCCAGAGCCAGCTCTGTGCCAGGCATGCGCTCCACACTGTGAGTGGTCCCCATTCAACAGCAGCCATCTTAAAGCTGGGTTTGAAGCAAAAAGCTACAAACCAGCAACAAGACCTGCACTCAGGAAAAGGTTCAAATGACTGCTTTGCCTGCACAACTGAATGTCATACAGCTACCAATAACCGAGGTTTTGAAGACAATTTAATGATATAGGAAAACTGCTTGCAATATGATTTAGTTATTATCTTCTAACTGGAAATTCACATCACAGGCAAGCGTTGAGGATAAATAACTACAGAAAAGCACACTTCCATAAATCTAACATGGACAGCAATAAACTCGTTGTGATGGCATTTTATTTTCTAAATGTCCCTCTGCAGTCTGCCTCTGTCTGTCTCTTTCTCTCAACAATGACCACAACTTTCTTTTGTAATAAAAGATAAACATTTTAGGAGGGAGAGCAGGTGGGATTGGCAGAGACATAAAGCAGAGAAAAAAATATCCATTCTTCAAGATGCTGGAAGAAGGAAAATATAATTCATGGAGACACAACCAGGGCACTTCCTAGATGTCAGGCTAGTGAATGAGGAAAGCCGTTTGGGGTAACCTTCTGCAGTCGAGTTCCACCGTTGTGAAGAAGAACAGATGGCTACACAGAGGTGCAAGAATGCACAGTATAAAAAGATCAGCATGCCCGGAAGCCAAGCATGTCTGTAGACAAGAGCAGAGACCTCCTGTGTGACCCTTGCAAGGAAAGGATAGGGTGGATTAGTCTTATTCGGCTACCCTATCCCCGCCACGGGACTTACAGGAGAATCCTGTCCACAATAGGTACTCCAAATGTGTTCCAGAGGCTAAAACAGGCTTTTTTTTTTTTTTTTTTGGAAAGTGTACCAGACATCTGAGGATTTGGTGAGGCGACCTTGCTTAATGCAATGGGAACATGGAAATCACATTTTGAAATATAAGCCTGGGGATCTCTTTTTTCCATTAAATAAAGAATTTCTTGGGATTTGCTAAACATTTCTGTCTTATTCAATACAGAAACTTTCAGGCAAAGAGATGCCAGAAACAAACCTGGAGCCTAGAGCTAGGACAGGGTTTGTTTATTTGGGCACAGGAAATGAACATGCAGAGTTCTACCCCCCAGGGAAGCTCTTCCATGGAGACACAGTCAAGAAGCCAAGATGTGCACATGGGTTCTTTGGACTCAGAACAGGTTTCTCTCTCTCTCTCTCTCTCTTTTTTTTTTTTTAAGTGATTTCTTCACCAGGTCTGGTGCCAATGTCAGGCAACTCCCAGCTCTGAATCTTCCTTAGAAAATCCACAGAAGATGAAACATATCCATCAATACCATCAAGACATGTCCTGTGGATGCCAAGGAGACGCCCTGTGGAACACCTCGGGCTCAGAGAGAGCTCTGGCTTTTCTCAGCCTTGCAGCCCCCAGGGCTCCCAAGCAGGCTGAGGTGACAGCGAAGGTTAAATGATCCACGGAGGCTCAGAGTCCTACCACAGAGCAACTGCTAATGTGAAAATGACTAGGAACACCCCGGAGTGCAGTCTGGGAAACCGCCCAGAGCCACAGAGACCAGGAGACAGCAGGCTGTCGCAGCTGGAATGAATCTTCCCCAGACAAGTCATCCACGTTCTCATTTTGCAGTTGAAGCTCTGAGAAGAGAAAGGACTGTCCCAGCACCACACAGCCAACTCACGGTGGGCTAAAGAGTGGGAATTTTAAGATCCTAAAGACAAATTCCTATTTCCATCATCAGGGTTTTGCACCCCCAAATCCTAATTGTAAAAGGTCTGTCTGAAAGCTCTGGATTTATATTCCAGGTCCATCAGTGATTAACAATGTGACCTTACTTTCCTTGTGGAAAAATCTCTTTCTGGCCAATATCTCACAGACTATTGTGAGTAATTAACACACACAGGAGAGCTTTCTGTAAAACATAGATTCTACTTTTAGAATATAAGAAACTATACATGCATGGTGTTCTTGTATCATGATTTGGTTAGGACAGTGCCTGGCAGATATGAAGAGTTTGACTGATGTTAGGTAGTATCGCTGTGGGGCCTCATAAATAGTGGTACTGAGTTCCTGGGTGAAAGGGCTCATATTTTTTGTGCCCTTTGTCTTATTCCCCCAACTTACTTACCTCAATCACCCACCCCAAACAAATTAGCTTTATTTATTTATGTTTTGTCCTATGAATCACATGTTTGATCATGTTTCCTTCTTTGCCCTCACTCCTATGAAGCTCAGAGTAAAAATTGTGACCCATTCCCAGTAGGATCTAAAGATGTGGATTTTTGGTTCCAGTCTTATATTCATGTCTTATTTTTCTACCCAAGTTTCCCCTGCACTCCATTTTCTTCCTGAATTTGTTTTCCTATACATTACATTCACTAAATTTTAAAAAGGTTGTTTTAAATCCTTTTTAGAGTGAAGGCATCATAAATAAATAACTTTTGAGATAGGCTGAGTTAACAATATTGGTTATTAGAGTAGAAAAGAAAAAAACAAGAGTGGGGTTTAGGCTTTCAACTTTCTCTTTCTCCTCCCTCTCCTCCCCTCTGACACCAGCCTTAATGTTTTCCTTGAGACACAAAACCAAATGGCAAAGGAACACTTAGTGTGGGGCTGCACCCATGTCTGTGAGTATCAGAGGGCAGGATCTTCAGTTCAAGGCTCTGTGGGGAAGAAAATAACCAAGACCTTAGATTTCTGAGTGTCAGACCACATTTTACCCTGGATACCTGCAGCAAAACATCTATCTTTAGAAAATAAGACTTTTAGAGAGATGTTGTCATAAAAAATACTCAGATATTCAAGTAATACATGCTCATTAAGGAAAATTTGTGGTGTACTCTACAGACAAGCACTAAAAATTAATCCATACGAAACATGCACAGGCTGGATGTGGTGGTGTATGTATACCTGTAATCCCAGTGGCTCAGGAGGCTGAGGCAGGAGCATCATGAGTTCAAAGCCAGCCTCAGCCACTTAGTGAGGCCCTAAGCAACTCAGTTGAGATCTTGTCTCTAAATAAAATAAAAGGGCTAGGGATGTGGCTTAGTGGTTAAGACCCCCTGGGTTCAATCCCTGGTACAAAAAATTTAAAAAAGCATGCATAGGAAGAAATATTTTAAACATGGGGAGGGAGGGAGGGAGGGAGAGGGAGAGGGAGGGAGGGAGAGGGAGAGGGAGGGAGGGAGGGAGGGAGGGAGGGAGGGAGAGAGAGAGAGAGAGATAGATCTTGAATACAGCTTTGAAAAGTTCTGGAAGCTACTTGTGCCAGTACTTGCTTTCATTTATTTTTCTGTTTGCTGTGTTGTGAAAAGGGTCCTGAATCCTGGCTCATGCGATCCAGTTGGGCCTTTGGAGACCTCTTATGGCACCGCCCATGTAATGCAGGGATCCTTCATTTTACAGCTGTGGGGGAATGATAGATATCCTGCTCCTGTGACCACTTGAAGAGCACATGAGTTCTACTTCCTTTGCAATTTTCTGGTGAGTCACAGCACATCTGATGCTTGGGCAAGAATCCTATGGTTTTCTAGAGCTGCCGAGACCTTCATTGTGGAGACTGGGGAATCCTGATTTTTAAAACAATCTTCTTTGGGTAACACTAGAGGAGCCAGCTGCGTGGCAGGTCTGTGACTAGTCCCGGGCTGGTCGTTTTTCACTGGGTAACTGGCTTTTGTGCTTATCCATGCCCATCTATGGCAATGAAAGGCTTCGAGGGAGCTTTCAAAGGCATAAACAATTAGGCTAAGGAAAAATATCAAAGGAATTGAGGCAGAAGGAAAGCAAATAAGAGAAATAAAGGGTAAGGTCGGTACAAAGCTTTCATCCCTTTAAGGTGTGATCCAATAGCTATAGGAGGGCATTAAAGTGGTTCTGAGCTTCAAAATTGCCAAAAACAAGATGTGAGCTTGATGGCTCATCAAAATTAGGGTTTGTAAGTAAATCACAAATGACGATGACAACAGCACAGGTGTTCGGGCTTCCCTGGTTTGGGTTATGATAGAGCCTCCTCTTGGGGATCACTATGAATGGCTCCCCTGTCACTTGTGTCCCTGCCTGCCTTCCACACTCAGCTCCTGAGGGCAGCTTGTTGGAAGGCCTGTGACCCTCTGCCTGGGGACTTTGTTCCTCTTGGGAGCAAGCCGGAAGTTCTTGGAGAGGTAATGCTCCAGAAGCAGCCCTCAATTAATGATGGAAAAGGAGCTGGTGGACAAATATGCTGGCTTCCTTGCTCCTCTGCTGGATAATTCTAAGGTGGGTGCTACACTGACTCCCAGAAATCCCCAGCAGGATTGAGCCTCGGAGAACACAGTGGCCATGACTTGATAATGCTCAAGGAGGGATGGGGGTCATCCCTCTCTAATTTCTCTCCCCTACTATTCCCCCTGGTAGGACTGCTTGCCAAATGAACTAGGGGCACTCAGGTCTTTGGCTATGGTCTGTGCCTGGGAAATCCCAAACCGAGCAGGGACTGTGTGGGTTCCAGTAAACAGTGGTCTCATGACACCTCTAGTGAACACAGTGATGATTGTTACACTTGGCCTCTCCTGAAGTCCTCTTGCACAGCTGAGGAAGTTCCCACATCAGTGCCAGGCTATCTGGCAGTATCCTGAGTGAGGGGTCCACAGCACAGATGGACCTTCGGCATTGCTATGTACAATTGAGCCAATTACTTTTATTTGGCCCTCAGTTTTTTAATGTCTAACAAGACAGCACTGGTCATTTGTCCCTTCTGATTCTACAGTTCTTTCACAAAAATATACCACATAAGTTTTTAGGAAGGAAAAAAAAAATCACAGTGCTCTCTGCTGATGTGTTTTTCAGAGAATCGTAGTCTGCTCTGTGCACGTCCTCAGGGTGGGAAAACAGGGAGTTGCCCCTGAAGGGATGACAAGCCAATGTTGCAGTGGCTGTGACATCTCTCAATGTGATGACTGAAGGGAAGGGTGTGGGGAGGGAGGAAGAAGGGGCCCAGGGGTAATTTGTGAACCAAGAGAGGAAATGACAGGGCCCTTTGGAGGCACAGTGGTCAGCATGATCTTCTTGCAGTATGCGGAGGGAGGGACAGGGAATGATGGGGCAAACAGTCCAGGTCTGTACTATGGAAACTCAGGGTGGGAGGATCATATGTCTAAGGCATAAAAAAGAATTCTAGCCCCAACTGCAACAAGTTAAAGTCAGCAAGTTACTTCTCTAACCCCAACATGCATTAATAATCCTGATCACAGAGGGTATGATGGAGATTAAATGAGAATATCTAACACCTGACCACAAAATAGATGTTGAGTAAATGCTGGTGTTGCAATCTGCTGTCTAATCCTGAATTCGGGAAACACTTTGACACCACCTTTGACCACAAACTTCTCAGCACTCTAAAAAGTAGATATTTTGACTCAGCTATTTCCAAACTAGTTTGCATTTTTATTTGATTAAATCCCTATAAAGAGAAAACACACACAACATCCAAATCATGCACTTTTATAGAATAACCATGCCTTAAGGATACTTGAATTCACTATTGAATTTCAGAAAAAAAAAATCTAAAATAAAACCAAATTAAATGGTTTACTCGTTACTTTAAGAACTAGCTATGACCATATCAAGTGTTCCCCTCTTTGGACCTTGGATTTCCCAAAACTAAAATCACAGGGCATTGGGCCAGATGGACTTGAAGTGTTCTTTCAGGTCTTCGGTTTGTTTTAATTCTAGAACCCCCTGGGAAAGCAGAGAAATGAGACCTTTATGTGGTCATAAAGAGCTACTTCTGTCTGCCACCATAATGTTTGTGTTCAGAGTACCTCAGAAGCCAGTTTAGGGGGTCTTACCCTTAATGGGGTCTTTGTTTTTCTTTCCTTGTCAATACATTAGAGAATGTTTCCCCCTTGTTAGCATTCCCCTATAATTTATGTCCTGTGGTCTCAGAGGTTCACTCAAGGTCCAGGAAAATCTTTCTGTTATTCCCTCCTCAATCTTGATGTTTGCAATTAAAAGAGAGTCCCACCAGCAAAAGTCAGAGAGATAACAGGTCTCTACCATTATGTCCAACATGTCTTTCCGGGCTCAAGGTCAAGCTCACCCACTCCAACCCTCAACACTCCAGCCTACTCATTTCAACAAATGTTCTCTGTACTCCACATATTAGTATCTTATTATGCATTTTGCTAAATTTTAATTGTCTGCATCATATAATTGAGCAGTGGGTTATATAAGGGTAAACTGTGTTACTCTGATATCTGTGAGCAGCCTGGTTTAACATGGGCTCTGGAACCAGATAGATGAGGATCCAAATCCTGGTTCTGCTCTTAGGACTGTGGCACAGGTCATATTATGTGGATACATCTGTGATTCATATACAATGGACACTTATGATTTTTACCTACTTAAGTATCCCTTTTTCTGTAAATACCATCCTGACATTAATTTGTGATCTGGGCAGGTTGAATCCATCACCCAGCTCCAGGGCTGTGCCCAAGACTTGGGCTAGCCAATTGATATATTAATCCCCAGATGCTTGGAGATTTTCATATGGCTCAAGACAGCTTGGTGAGAGAGAGCTCTCAGAATCTGCTGGAAATGCAGCCACCATCCTTTCAGTCAAAAATCCCAAGTCCCGAAAAGGCACACTTGTACATGCTGGTGGGACTCCAAAATGGTGCAACCACTCTGGAAAGTAGTATGGAGATTCCTTTGAAAACCCTTGGAATGAAACCACCATCTGACCCAGCTATCCCACTCCTTGGTCTATACTCAAAGGACTTAAAATCAGCATACTGTAATAATGCAGCCACATCAATGTATATAGCAGCTCAATTCAAAATAGCCAAACTGTGGAACAACCTAAATGCCTTTCAATAGATGAATGGATAAAGAAACTGTGATATATATATATATATATATATATATATATATATATATATATATATATATATATATACACACACACACACACACACATACATACACACACACACAATGTAATATTATTCAGCATTAAAAGAGATAAATTATAAAATACAATATATAAATTTATGGCATTTTCAGGTAAATGAATGGAGTTGGAGAATATCATGCTAAGTGAAGTAAGCCAAGCCCAAAAAACCAAAGGCCAAATGTTCATAAGTGGAAGCTAATCCACAGTTGGGAGGGCATGGGAAAAATGGAGGAACTTTGGGCAAAGTGGAGGGAGGGATGGGGAGAAGGTATGGGGGCAGGAAAGATAGTGAAATGAGATGGACATCATTACCTTAGGTACATGTATGGCTGCACATATGGTGTGACGCTACATCGCTACATCGTGTACAATCAGAGAAATGAAAAGTTGTGCTGCAATTGTATACAATGAATCAAAATGCATTCTGCTGTCATATATACCTAATTATAATAAATAAATAAAATTTAAAAAATGAATCTCCCAAAAAAAAGAATCCACTTAAAAACTTAAAGTATCTTTATTATATATGGGACATTTTTGTTATTTATTTGTTTATTTATTGGTAGGCTTGGTATTCAAACTTACTTGGTAACAAACAATGGGTTAAATGATGAGACATTATTAATAATACTCTTCATTAATACCATGTAGCATGTCTGTTAAAGCTTGTTCTGGATATATTCATATATTTCACTAAAACCTGCTGAGTGTGTTATATAATATACAATATATGTACCATATTACCATACTTACATCCAAAAAAATTAAACTTTGAAACACATCTGGGTTTTGCATAAGAAACATGAACCTGTATAGATTTTCTGCATTTGTACATACTATTCCCTCTGTCTGGAAAGTTCACCTGCCCACTCCTACCAATCTTCTTTAGCTGACAAATTATTCTTATGCGCCCCAACCTAAATGTCCTCTCCTCTGTGAAGCATCCCCTGACTCTCCTCAGTAGAATTAGTCATGCAGTCACCTGGGTTCTCATGACCTCAATCCATATGCACCATAGTGGTTTTCACACTGTATTGTGGCTCTCTGTGTTCAAATCTGTCTCCTTCGGTGAGCTCTTCATGAAGAGCAGGGACCCATTTTCAAATCTTCAGTTTCTGCCATAATATCCAATATAAGTATGGGGCAAAAGGTCATCTTACCGTTACTACTTCTTGGAGAAGGAAGTAGGCAGAAATGTTATAGAATCATCAAAATACACATATCTCGTTCTGCAAATTGTGAAACAGAAGCCTTGATTCTAATCTATTCTGTGATTCTATAAAAACTGCATTTTCTATCAACATAGAAAGATAAAATTATATACTAGCATCAGCGCACTCTAGAAGTGGCCTGATGACACATTGACTAACACAACTCATGAGGGGCCCATCCCCCACAACCCACAAACCAGGGCTGCCTCAAATTTATAACTCAATCGACACTTCTGGGAGCTGGCACATTATGTGGCCTCAAAACACATTTGCCACATGGGAAGAAGGGCTTGCTGATCAGTTATTTAATTTATGGGAGATGGGAATGCTAACTGGGAAGAAGGGGGCACGGCTGGATAGCAACCTTTTTTGAGGGTGACAAGGCCGTATCTATGAAAAGCATCGACAGACATACTAGGAATTATAGAAAACAGGGGATATTATATACTAGAATCAGGCTATTTAGGCCCAATACAAATTACATGATTTCATTCTTCTTTATGGCTTAACAATACTCTCTTGTGTATATATACCTTATTTTCTTTATCCAGTTATCTGTTGATGGGCATCTGGGCTGCTTCCATACTTCAGCTGTTGTGAATACTGCCACAATAAACATGGTTATGCAGGGAGCTGTTTTGTATGCTGACTTCATTTCCATCAGATAAACACATAGGCATGGGATAGCTGAATTATATGGTATTTCTATTGTAGGTTTTTTGAAGAAACTCCATTTTCCAAAGTAGCTGCACTGATTTACATTCCCACCAACATGGTATAAGGGTCTCTTTTGCTCAGCATCCTCACCAGCCTTTGTTATTTATTTATTTAATAATGGTTATTTGACTGTGGTGAGATGGAATCTCAATGTAGTTTTGATTTCCTTGATGGCCAAAGATGCTGAACATTTTTTTGATGTATTTATTGGCTATTCACACTTCCTTTGAGAAGGTTCTGTTCAAGTCATTTGCCCTTTTTGATTGGATTACTTGTTCTTTTGTTGTTTCTTGAGTTCTTAAAATATTCTGTATATTAATCCTTTGTCAGATGAGTAGCTGGTAGACATTTTCTCCCATTATATAGGTGGTTTCTTAACTATTGATCATTTCCTTTGCTGAGCAGAACTTTTTAATTCAATGTAATCCTGTTGGTTAATTCTTGTCTCCTGAGCTACTGGAGTCCTATTCAGGAACTCGTTGCCTGTGCAATATCGTGGAGTGTCTCCCTTAAGTTTTATTCAGTAGTTTCGAAGTTTCAGGTCTTACATTAAGGTCTTTGATCCATTTTGTGTTAAGAATTTCTTTTTTAGTTGTAGATAGATACAATATCTTTATTTTGTTTTTTATTTTTTTTATGTGGTGCTGAGGATCAAACCCAGTGCCTCACACATGCTAGGTGAGAGCTCTACCACTGAGCCACAACCCCAGCCCCTCTTTGATCCATTTTGAGTTGGCTTTTTTTATTCAGGGTAAGAGATAGGGGTCTAGTTTCAATGTTCTATGTGTGGATTCCTGTTTTCCCAGCACCATTTGTTGAGAGTCTGTCTTTTCTCCAATGTATGTTCTTGGCACCTTTGTCAATAACCTGTTGACTGTAGATTCATGGCTTTATTTCTAAATCCTCTATTCCATTCCATTGGCCCTCAGGTCTGTTTTAATACTAATACCATTCTGCTTTTGATACTATGGTTCTGTAGCATGCTTTAAATCAGGTATTGTGATGCCTCTAGCTTTGCTCCTTTTGCTCAGGGTTGCTTTGGCTAATTGGGGTCTTTCTTGCTTCCACATGAATTTCCAAATTATTTTTTCAAGTTCTGTGAAGGGTACTATTTTGATATTTTGATGGGGATTGCATTGAATCTGTAGATCACTTTTGGTAGTGTGACAATTTTAATTCTTCCAGTTCAAGAACTTTAGAAGAAATCTTCTAGTTTCTTGCTTCACTGTTTTTTAATTTTCATTGTAGAGGTCTTTCACCTCTTTTATTTAGTTTATTCCTAGATTTTTATTTTTTGAAGTATTGTAAATGGTATTGCTTTCCTAGTTTCTTTCTCAGTGAGTTCATTGTTGGCATGTAGAAAAGCTACTGATTTTTGTATGTTGATTTTGAATCCTTTTTACTTTGTTGAAATTTTTTATCAGTTTTTAATTGTCTTCAGATGAAGTCTTTGGGGTTTTCTAAGTATCATGTTTTCTAAGGATCATGTCATCAGCAAATAGGGATTATTTGATCCCCTCCTTTCCTATTTGTATTACTTTTATTTCTTTCTCTTGCCTAATTGCTGTGGCTAAAATTTCAAGTACTATATTGAATACAAGTGGTAGAAGTGGACATCTACACCTTGTTCCTGATCTTAGAGGGAATGCTTTCAGTTTCCCCATTCGGTATGTTGTTGGCTATGGGTTTTATATAGGTTTTATATGTAGCCTTTATCATGTTGAAGTAGAATTCTTCTATACCTAATTTATTCAGTACTTGTATTGTAAAGGTATGCTGAATTTTATCAAATGCTTTCTTTGCATCTGTTGAGATAATCATGTGATTTTTATCCTTAATTCTACTTATGTCCTACATTATGTTTATAAATTTGCACATTCTGAACCATCCCTGCATGATCTTGTTAGCATGTTGTTGAATTTGATTTGCAAGTATTTTATTGAGAGTTTTTGTGTTTATGTTCACCAGGGATATTGGTCTGTAGTTTCCTTCCTTCCTTTTGTTGTTGTTGTTGTACCCTTATCAGGTTTTAAAACCAGGGTACTATCGGCTTTATAGGGTGCATTTGGAAGGGTCCCTTCCTTTTCTATTTTATGGAATATTTGGAGGAGCCTTGAGGTAAGTTCTTCATTAAAAGTCTGGTTAAAAGTATGATTTTGTGGTAAAGCATTAGCCTGGTATGCATGAAGCACTGGGTTTGAACCCTAGCATGGAAAAAAAAATAGTCTTGTAAAATTCAGCAGTACATCCATGTTGTCCTGGGCTCTCTCTCTGTTTTTTTTTTTTTTTTGGTTGGTAGATTTTTATTACTGCTTCAATCGCATCATTTGTTATTGATCCATTTAGGTTTTGAATATCCTTTTGTTAATTTTTGTAGGTTACATATGTCCAGAAATTTGGTGGAGTTTGTTTTTCTTGACTATCTTTCTACTTCAGTGTGCTTTCTTTCTCAGGAATAAGAGCCAAAATGATTAAGTGTTATTTGGCTTAATCATCATGATGTGTATCCGGCTTTAAGTATTGGCTTATTTGTGTGTATTATGAATATGTAACAATGAATCCCACTGTTATATATAATTACAATACGCCAATAAAATTTTTTTAAAAAAGTATTGGCTTAGAATTCTATTAATCATCAAAATGCTTCATAATTAGAGGGTGCCCTTCATCTGGAAATCTTAAAATGCTTACACATAGTTCTTACATGTTTTTAATGGTGTTTGGGATTTCAATTACCTTTGAATGGTTTTTTCAAAGCATCCATATGAAATGGTTCCAAAATAGCTGGCTTCACAGCACTAGTTGATCTTCATGCCCTGAGGCTCACACTGAAGTTTCCTATGGTGGTTTTGCTAATAGATCTCCTAGCAAACCTCTGTGCCCCTTGTCTGACAGGTATCCCCATAAGTCATGACACAGCTTTTCTGTCTCAGTGTGATACGATAGTTCACTAAACATGTGCTACATGCAAGCCTGACACATGCAATGCTATGTATGATGATGTGGGATATGGGAGAAGGTTCCCTTGCCTTGGGTGCTTACAGGTGCTCACAGGGGTAACAACAAGAAGGCAACTGTCAAACTAGATCTGAAGATTGATCTTATAAAATATGCCAAGCAAAGGACCCTCTGAAACTAGAGATGGCATGCTCCAGTGTCCTGGAAGAGGGGGAACGGGGGTGGGCAGAGTGCAGGAGCTATGATGAACTGGACGCAGCATGGCAGCCAGACCCTGGCAAGTCTCAAATTCCTACCTCTCTGTTATATATACCTCCTGGGAAATGTAAGCTGAATGTGAGGTCAGGATCTTTGTCTGTTTAGACTAATTATATATGCTAATCACTTGAAATAGGCCTAGCACATAGTAGGCTTTTTGTAAATGTGTTGAAAAATGACAGTGGAGCCTTGGATCTACCCTCTCCTCTGCTTCCCTACCACCTTCTAACAGATGGTTGACGTTCAATTTAACCATCACTATAGGGTCAGCATACTTGGAGAACAAGTAAGTCTATACACTTGTGGTCTCTTACAAATAGTCTGGAACACATTTGTTATGGTTTAGATATGTGTCTCCCAAAAGCTCATGTGTGAGATAATTCAAGAAAGTTCAGAGATTAAATGACTGGGTTATGAGAGCTTTAACCCAATCAGTGAATTATCCCCTGATAGAGATTAAGTGAGTGGTAACTGTAGGCAGATGGGGTGGGACTGGAGGAGGCGGGTCACTGGGCATGCCTTTGGGTATATATTTTGTTCTTGTTGAGCAGAGCTCTTTCTGCTTCCTGGTGTGATGTACTGAGCCACTTTCCTCTGATATTCTGCCTCACCTTGAGCCCCAAGGAATGGATTTAGACCTCTGAAACTGTGAGCCCCCAAATAAACTTTTCCTCCTCTAATTGTTCTCATTAGTTCTTTGGGTCACAGTCATGATAAAGCTGACTAAAACCACTTTTACAGTATCAGGTTTAAATAATAAATGATTTAAATCTACAGACATTCTTTCAAGTATCCTCAAACTTTCACTTACCCAAGGGTCTCAGATGCCACAATTGGGCCACTGTGTGGTCCTGGGCAGGCCACAACCCCTCTGAAAGATTCCTGAGCCTCCTATGTAAAATAACTAGGTCAGACTAGAAGACCTCCAGAAGTCCTTCTCCAGTAATGATTCAAGATACTGGAATTCAGTAATTAACACTGCTTATTAGCTCTCAGAAAGAGAAAATGTTTTCCATTCTAATCCCAGTTCTACCCCTTTGCTGAGAAAATCAGAGACTTCACAGCCCTGTCCTTCACCAACTGTGAAGGCATGGCCAATTTGTCGTAGTGTTAAGAATTCTGTTCTCATTCATTTTCCTTCCCATTTTAAAACATCCTAGATATTTTCTTCTCTATCTCTCCCATCAAGCCTTTGACTGCACCAAATTTGGGTAAGAAATTTGGAGCTGCATTTTAGGTTTCTGACTGTAAAGGGGAGCTCTGCAGCACCCTTTGTGTCTATTTCCATTCTCATGGATGCATCCCCCTCCTTCAATTCCATAAGATTTCCCTCTCAGTTCTCTCATTTCCATTCTTCTCTAATTTGACACATTCCTCCTGCCCCCACCATAGCATTACACTAATCCCCTGGCTCAACTAAAAAATTCTTCTCCATTAGACTTGAGATGTTAAAAAAAAAAAAAATTATATCAGTGATCACTGCTGTCCATTGAGCATGGAAAAAAACTCTGAACCAAACACTTTAAGTGGAAGCCATCTCTTTTATCTTTACTACAACTCTAGGAGCTGACATGAGCCTCCTGTTTTAAACACGATGAGAGTGATGCTCAGGGAAGTTACTGAGCCTGCTTAAGCAAAATCATGGAGGCCCAGGGATTGAAGCTCAGGCCTGGTAGGTTTCTCCCACTGTATGAAAAACACCAATACTATTCAGGGTTTCATGATATGCATTTGTAGCTTGGAGATCAAACCTAGATTCAGAGACTTTTTAAGTTGGAACATATTTATCATTTCATTTTAGTGAGTTCTTATAGAACATAGGAAATTTAAGAACATATCCAAACAGAAGAGAGGAATATGATATAATTACATGGAAGAATGCACACATATTATACACATCTATATTTTTAATACACATGTAAATTATATTTCTTATAA
Organism: Marmota flaviventris; assembly: GCF_047511675.1. Lineage (NCBI taxonomy): Eukaryota > Metazoa > Chordata > Mammalia > Rodentia > Sciuridae > Marmota > Marmota flaviventris. The sequence goes on along the minus strand of NC_092499.1, from coordinate 116,911,415 downwards.
AATTCCATGGAACATTTACAAAAAAGTGGTATATTTGGACACAAAAAAGCCTCAATCCTTTTTTTTTTTTTTTTTTAACAGCTGGAGCTACATTGTATACAACATGTCCCCAGCGTTTATCGTATAATAGGAGAAACCCACCAGGCCTGAGCTTGAATCCTTGAGCCTCCATGATTTTGCTTTGGCAGGCTCAGTACCTTCCCTGAGTATCACTCTTATCATGTGTAAAACAGGAGGCTCATGTCACCCCCTAGAGTTGTAGTGAAGATTAAGGAGCTGATTTTAAAATGTCTGGTGCAGAGCCATCTCACGTGAATTATCTTCCACTATGAGTACTTAATATTCTAGCCAAGAGTTTAGAAGAAGAAAGAAGAAAGAAGAATTTGCCACTGTCTAAATATGCCCTTACCTTATCCAACTTAACACTCTCTATTCCTGTTCTTCCTGAGGCTTAGAACACCTTCTTCCAGTATCTGTCTAGGGAGTGTCTTAGTATTCTCCAGTCCCATCTCCAATGCTATTTTCTCCATAAGGCTGTTCCGATCCTCACTAAAGGATGTGATATATTTATTAGAATAAATTATAGATTAGTCTTCACTAACCTATTTATTGGTGCCCACCTTAGAGGAAAGAGGGAGTCTTGCCTCATGAATTCCACAGCACTTAGCACAAAACCTTCCATACAAGATAGTACTCAATACTAGCTTTTAAATTCAATTCGGAGTTGCTTATTTTGCCTTAGTGGAATGTAAGAAAATGAAAAACATATAGATAGGCAGATTTCAGGACATTCTAATATGAACCACTCTATCTTTTACATCACTTACTCATTTTGTCCCTTGAATGAATATGCCTGGATTGAAATTTCAGCATTCTTTCTGTCAATTCATATTAGCTTTCCAAGCTAAAATAAATAAATTCATATAATATAATGAACCAGCAAATATGGCTTTTTAAGTAAAATAATATTATTTTTAAAGGAGGAATGCCTAATTGAGTATGCGTTCCAATAGCACAGTATAAGAAAATAAGAAAAAAAAAAAGTCACCCACTGTAGCCCTAGTTTTGAGACTAAATAATATTTCCATTTACAAAACATGTGACTTTCTATTAATGCACCCAATAGTTTCTTGGCAAGTATTTTTTCTCAAGAAATGCAAATAAAATTTTGTTTGAGCCTGTCATGATACGCCAACCACAATTAATCACTTTAATGGAGCTAACCCAAAGGAAAGCAAAGTTAAAGGAAGTAGTTAAAGGCTACCCTTTGCGTTTGTATCAATCTTTACAGCTTGCAAAGCACTTTCATTGACATGATTTTGTTATTGTTCCTTATATTATTAAGACAAGCATTATTATTGTCCCCATTTTGTAGATGTGACAACAGAGGACTAGAAAAATAATTTTCTCAAGAAACTTTGTTGGGAGAAAAATTAAAGGTAGGGAAAAAAAGAAGAAAAATGTGTCTTGCAAAGGGTCAATATGGTAGACTGGGCAAAGGTATTTGTTTTTCTCTTTCCTCTCTAAAACTCCATCCAATTTTCAGAAAAGATACACATGTAACAACAACTATAAAACAAGAAAGAATATGATCAGCAGATAAAAATTTCTTAGGAACTTCTTGATGTTAGAAAGTTTATGTTGGCAAGAAACCGCAGAAGAAGAAACCACCAAAACAAACTATTGAAAAAACAAAAAAAATTCTAAACTCAGAAACCAATGGTACAATGAGCAGGAGGAGTGGTGGTGCAAGAGTGGTCATTAACATCAAGGACAGACTGCCTGAAGACTGACTTCATCCCTTCCCATCCGCTCCACAGACCAACAAAGCAGCTGTAGGAGATTTCAACATGTCTCCCTTAAACACTGATAGATGAAGCAGACAAACTTTAGTAACAAAAACTTGAGCAACATAGTCTAGAAGGTCCATTAATAGATTCATAAAAGTTTCTGTTTATTGTAGCACTATTTACAACAGCCAAGATATAGGACCAACCTAGGTATGCATCAGTGAATGAATGGATAAAGACAATGTAGCATATATACACAATGGAATATTATTCAGCCATGAAAATCAAATCTGTCATTTGTAGCAATATGGATGAATCTGAAGGACATTGTGTTAAGTGAAATAAGTTAGGTACATGTTTTAGTCAGCTTTTTCACTGCTGTGACCAAAAGATAAGACAAGAAAAATTAGAGGAGAAAAAGTTTATTTTGGAGCTTGGGGTTTTAGAGGTCTCCATCCATAGATGACCAATTCCATTCCTTATAGCTTGAGATGAGGCAGAACATCATGGTGGATGGGTGTGGAGGAGAAAAGGAGACCAGGCATCACACCAGGAAGGTGGGGGCAGGGAGGTGGGAAGAAAGAGAGAGAGGCGGAGAGAGGTGCTTTCCTCACCACTGACAAAATATAAACCACAAAGGTATACCCCCATTGACCCACATCTTCTAGCCATACCCTACCTTCCTACAGTTACCACCCAGCTAATTCCTATCAGTGGATTAATGCATTGATTAGATTAAGGCTCTCATAACCCAATCATTTCACCTCTAAAGTTTCTTGCATTGTCTCACACATGAGCTTTTGGGAGACATCTCATATGTAAATCATAACAGCACAGATAGACAAATACTCCATGTTCTTACTTACACATGGAAACTAAAAAAGTTGATCTCAGAGACAGAGAGTAGTGTTTTTCCAAAGGCCAGGAAGGGTAGGGGAGGTGATACAGAGGTCAGGTAACGGATAGAAGGCTGTAGCTGGAAAGGAGGAATAACTTCTAATGTTCTATAACAGTAGGATTGCTACAGCTGACACCATTAATTATAAATTAATGTGTCATCCCCAAAAAGAGGATTTTGAATGCAGCCAGCACAAAGAAATGATAAATATTTGAGATGCTGCAATACCAAGTACCCTGATCTGATCATTACACATTGTATACATCTACATGTATTGAAATACCACACCATACCCCACAAATATGTACAATTGTTATCAATTAAAAATCTAAAATATATTTCAAAAAGTCCCTGTACCCAATTATATGCATCTAAGTGAAGAATCACTTGGAATATTTACAAAGACTGTCCACATGCTGAGCCATAAAGCAATTCCCAACAAATCTAAAACCATCAGTAAACAGATACCATATTTTTTGACCACAATATAACCATGTTATAAATTAACTTGGGATTAAAAAAACACCAAAAATAAAATTAAATAATGAATGGGTCAGAAAAAATACCACAAGGACCATTAAAAAAACTTTAAAACTGAATAACAATGAAAATACTATATATCAAAATGTAAAGGAAGGAGCAAAGGTGGTATTACAAGAAAAACTTATCATCTTTAATGCTTACATTAGAAAAGATTAAAGGCCAAAAATTAAAGTGCTACACATACATTTCAGAAATTAAAGAAGGAAATAAAACCAAAACAAACCCAAAGAAACCAAAAGGAAACCCAAAAATGGAGCTGAATGGAAGAGAAAACAAAGCTTTATATAGAGGACCAACAAAGCCCAAACTTGATTTTTCATAAAGACAAATAAAACCGACAGGCTTCTGGAAAGAATGATTGATAAAATAAAATAGGGACTCTGCAAAAGTGAACAGTGTTAGGGAAGGGAAGGGACACTGCAGTAGATGCTATAGATAACCAGAGGACATGAGGAACATATTTATGTCAAGAAACTGAAAAATTCAGATGAAATGAACAAATTCCTACATAGTTAGCTTTTGAATAGTTTCCACAAAGAAACAGAAAGCCTTAATTTCCTTACAATCATCAATAAATTGAATAAGTTGTTTAAAACTTCCCGAGAGTGGAGACAAACACACAAACCCTAGCCAATTTTCTGGGGTGACTTTGTAGAAATACATTATAATAAGTTTAGGTACATTCTTCCAGACATTGGAAAATAAGGTAATACTTCTGAAATGAATTTATAAGACTAGTATAACTCTTTAGTTGGTTTGTTTGTTTTTGGTACCAAGGATTGAACCCAGGGGTGCTTAACCCCTAAGCCACATCTCCACCCCTTTTTATTTTATACTTTGAGACAGGGTCTCACTCAATTGTGAAGGGCCTCATTAAGTTGCTGAGGCTGGCATTGAACCTATGATCCTCCTGTCTCAGCCTCCTGAGTAGCCGTGATTACAGGAGTGTGCTTCCACATCTAGCAAGGTTGGTAGAACTTTAAAACAAATCCAGAAAAGCTAGTGTAAGAAAGAAAAAATGTATAGGCCACTCTTGAATAGATATTTTTTTAAAAGAAAGGTCTTAAAATAGTCAGATGTTATAAGGCTAATTTAATAAAAGTTGAAATATCTCATAATTAAGTTAGATTTATATTTGAAATGCAATGGTGGTTTAATATTATAAAATCTATTTTAGTAATTTATCATACTGACAGATTAAAGGAAGAAAACAAAATGATCATCTCAAGAAACATAAAGTGTATTAGATAAAATTCAACATCTATTCATGATTGACAAATCAATAACTGATTAGGAATAGAAGAGGGTTTATCAAACTGACAAAGTATACAACCAAAAATTTACAGAAAACTTTATTTTCAATGGCAAAATAACACTGTCTCTATTCAACGTTTTACTGGTGGTCCAGACCAGTGCAAAGATTAAAAAATAAAGATACATTTGCAAAAATACAACAAGATGGCCAGGAACATATCTAAAATAAAAATATATAAGACGTTTACGTAGAAAAACAAAACATTATTGAAAAATGTTAAAGATCTAAGTAAATGTAAAGCTTATAGTAAGCTCATAAATAGAATAGCTTGATGTTGGAAGGATGTTAGTGTTCTCCTATTGACCTACAGATTCAGTACAATTCTGACACAAATTCCTAAAGGATTCTTTAAGGAAAACTGGGACTATAACTTTAAATTTCATAAATTTATGACCCTTCCAAAGAATAAGGTGGAGAGACTTTCCCTACATAGATTGAGACTCACTGTCGAGCTATAGTCATTGAGGCACCGTGTTACTTGTGCAGACACAGACAAATGACCAAGGGAGGGAACAAAAGAGGCCAGACATATACAAGGGTGGGGGGTGGAGCAGGCACGTAGCTCAGTGATAGCACTTGCCTAGTATGTGCGGGGCCTTGAGTTGGATCCCCAGCACCACAAACTCAAAAAACAACAAATGAAATCACACACATATGGAAACTTTATCAATAAATTCCGAGTGTATTAAAAATTTATACTTGAAATTAAAAGCTTCAATAATTTTATAAAACAAAATAGAAGGATATGCCTATAAACTTGGGACAAAGTATTTCTTAAGCAAGAAATAGAAAGTGCTAACAGAAAGAAAACTAATAACTTAAATACACTAAAGCTGAAGGCTTCTGTTTAGCATAAAACACTATAAAATTTTAAATACAAGTCACAAACTGAAGAAAATATTACATGGAATAAACAAATGATGCATATTTAAAATGATTCATATTTAAAAGATACAAGGAAATGATTCATATTTAAAAGATACAAGGAACTCCTAAGTCAGTAGCACAAAAGCAAAGAACCAATTTAAAACCAGAAAATAGATATCAACAGGCATTTCACCGAAGAGGAAACATGGTGTGGACACAGACACAGATCACATGATGGCAAGAGTTAGTGAGCAGGAAAGTCAATCACCACAAACCAATACCATTTTATGCCTGATAGAGTAAAAATTAGCCTATCTGATATTCCAAATATCGAAAAGAAGATAAATTCTCGAGAATTTTTACACACTGCTAGTAGAAATGAAATGATAGAACTTCTGACAAAATCATCTTGACATTATCTCATCAAGGTTGAGCACACATGTATTCTATGACCCAGCAATTAGAATCCTATGTATATACCCTCAAGGAATCCTGTTCATGCATGTGGGGAGGCATATTCCAAATGTTCATAGCAGCATTGTTTATAACAGAAAAAAAATCCACTGAGAAAAATCCAAATATGTGCCAAGGGGGAAAAAGGTGGCGTATCTGTAGGGAAGAATATTACACTGCAGAAAAATATAAGATGCACAAGTACGTACATCATCACGTGAATAACAATTCAGGTTGAATAAAGAGTTCAAGGTATCAGGTTTACACAACTCAAAACCTAACAATATATTCTTCAGAGACACATGCATGTGTGCTAGTATTATTCTTAAAAGCAAGGAAGCAATGACCATTAAATTCTGGGTGATGTTTCTCTCTGCGGGACTGTAGTAAGGGGCACTTGGTGTGGAACAGCTTACAGGACTGGAAATGTCTGATTTCTTCAGTTGGGAGGTGGGTTCACTGATGTGTGTTGGGTTATTCTGCTTCATTATTCGCTTATATACTAAATATATTCTCATATATATTAAATATTACACTTTTTTAGAAACAAGAGAAGTGGTTACAAAGGTACTCAGAGATGAGGCTTTTGAGTTTATTTTACAAAACTATTAAAACTTTGGTCTAGTACAATAAAAGAGCCACAAACCAATAATACCTATTTACAAAGAAAAAAAAAACTGAAAATTAAATATTTGTAAATCAAATCCAGTGGCAAATTTAATGAATAAATCACCAGGATAAGGATAATTAAGTCCAAGTCAGCAAAAACAATCCAACATGAAGAAATCTCTAATATAAAAACCACCATTAACTAGATTAAAGGAGAACACTGGTAGACATTTTGATTGAGGCAAACAATGTCAGATAAAATTCAACAAAGATTCCTGATCAAAACTCAGAAAGGAACTTATATCAGGAATAAAATTCATCTACCTAAAATATCTGGCCAGCATCACTCTCAGTGATGGAATTTTAGAGTCATTCCCATGTAAGTCTGGAAGGAGTTGTGAATGTTGGCTGTCTTTGCTCTGATTCAACACCGCCTTTTGGAAAGCCCAGCAATATGACAAGGGACAAGAAATAAGAGGCACAGGTATCAGAGAAGAAGAAAAAGGCTTGCCAGTTTGAAGGTTGTACGCATACACACAAACTCATAGGCAACACATTAAACCCATGGCCTTGTGTTTATAAATGTGTAGGGATGGTTCTAGGAGGTGCCAAACTGCGAACCATGGCTTCATCTGGAGAGGGAAGAAGGAGCAGAAGGAGTGAAGGTAAAGAGGAAACTTGAACTTTTATTCTTTTATAGTTTATTGTTTGTAGTTGTTTTTAAAATGACAGCTTTCATAAATAAAAAAAAAAGGATTTAAACATCAAAAGTTAGATTCAAGGCTTAGACTCAGGCCATGAGTTGTCAAGTTAGTTCCACATAGTGGGTTTTGTATTTTAGAAATCAGAAAGCGAAAGAAAGGTGGAGCCACTGAGAATTGCCCACCAAGAATTAGTCATTAAGGGCATTATGCTGGTCCTTCATTTCTACTTGAAAATAATACTCCAGGGACGAAGAGGGATCCCTAGCTTAGGAAGCAACTCTACATTCATAATTTAATTTGACTTATTCCTTATTGGTGACAAGAAAATGTCTTAAAGTGGTGACCCAAAGGACACATCCTAAACAGATTATTTGAGACTAGATCTAGACTGCCTCCAACTTTCAAAGCCACAGAGAACCTCCACTCAAGAGACCCGCTGACGGACAGATGGAATGGGTCCCTCCCACTGTATGCTTCCCAGCTATGCCTTCATTCCAGAACACACCAGGTTCTTTCTTATTTCTAGGGTTCTACGGATGTTTCCCTCTGCCTGGAATGTCCTCCCTCCCCCTGCTACACTTAAAATGCGCACCCACCCATCAGAAATAAGCTAACCCAGCTGTCCTGACTGTTCCCCTTCAGAAGATCTGCTTCCAAGGTTGGCCCTTGGCTGGCATCTGGGAACATGGATTTGGGGAGGGTCCTGCCATTCCTGGAACTGCTAGGAGCAGCTCTCTGTGCCTACTCTGTACAAATGGTTTATGCTGAACACCTGTTTTCCTTCTGGGTGTCTGGAAATTTGGCATATAGCAGGCAGAGGGTGCCTATGTGGTCAGTCCTAATAAAGACCCCAGGCCCTGAGTCTCTTAGAAGCTTCTTTGGTTGCCAACACCTGCTCTCCTGCCCCAGCCACCCAATGGCCCTCTCTGTCTTTCATATCCTTTCTCAGAGGCTGGACAAACACGTGAACACATTTTGTGTAATGGCTGCATTTTAAACATGTTGTTCTACCACTTGTTTTTCTTACCTAACAACAAATATTGAATTAAAAATATATTTACTTTTGACTTTTAATCTTACAAATGGAGATATAATTCACATCTTATAATATGCGCTCTTTAAAGTATGCAATTTGGAGTGGAGGTGTAGCTCAGTGGTAGAAAGCAGGGCCCTGGTTCAAACCCATCACAAAACAAAACAAAACAAACAAACATACTAAAAAACCCCAAACCAAACCAAAACAAAACAGGATACAATTTCTGTGATTTTTAGTATAGCCACAAAATTGTGCAAGAATCTCTACTATCTAATTCCAAAACATTTTTATCACCACAAAAAGAAATCCTGTATCCATTAGCAGCCAGGATACTTATTTTTAATTTCGATAGGTTTTGCCATATTGCTCCATCAAAAATTTTTTAAAAATCCTTTTGACTAACTTCTGGGAATTGATTTTATATAATATATAGATCTGAATAAGTTTCCACTTGCCTCTCTTTCCCTCTCCCTCCATATAACAATATCTCACTGGTCTTATATGACAAAGTCCAGAAAAGAAAAGGCAAGTCTTCCACCCCTCGCCCCCATTATTTTGGGCATGCTGCACAGAAACTGGGTCCTGACAAGTCTCCCACTCACAAGTTCACTGCAAGTCCGGCCTGACTAACCATTCCTTCACAGTTTTAAAGGATACATCCAGACTGTACAAGTATTTGCCACCCTGACCTTGTCAAGGGCAAAGGCATTATATTGACCTCAGTGTTCTTAGTTTAAAGAAATCAGGGACTAAAGCTATACCAGGTTGTCCTGTCCTTGTGATGGTGCCAGCCATCGGATGTCGAACAAGGCTTGCCCTGCATCACGCACCCCTCCCCGCACCTGCAGGCCCCCACTTATCTGGAAGAATGGTGCACCTTAGAAAATGGACTGTGAATTGTTCCCAGGATTTGCTGCTTGGCTGCCAGCCCCAGTCTGAGAGCACAGCCAGCCAAGCAGCCCAAGGTGGACGACACCTTCTTCCCCTTTCTTCCTCTCCTCCTGTGTTTTTAGGAACGTCCAGAGGGAAGATAATTAAAACCTGCAAGAAATCTGGCTGGCAGAGAAAAAGAAAACCTTGGTGACGACGCCACATGTTTATGGGTAAGTTTTGTAAGTAACACGGTAATAAAAAAAAGAGGCTCTTATAAATAAATGCCACATTCTTCAAAGCTCTGTATAAACGACATTCTTTTTAAGGAGGTAGGGGGGCTTATGCATACTCATGTTCCTTCTCCTCATTTCATTTCCAACAATGAGAAAGGAATCCTAAAAGTACAATTTCCTAGGAACACAGGAGTTGTGGAGCCAACAGCACAGAAATACACACACAGTCATATATGCGTACACACACACACACACACACACACACTCTTGCACACGGGGGAAAGAAAAGAGGAGAAGGTACTGGAAGATCTTTATTTCACAGAGCTGTTAGCACAGAACCAAGGGGCAGAAGGGCAGGCATCTCCCCACCCCTGCTAGGGTTTTCTGACTGTTGAACACACACACTTTTAACTCAAAAGACAGAAGCTTTGCAATCCTCTCCTGAGTGAGTGTTGAGTGCTGTCTGACCAACATCAAGATCAGGGTGAGCCTGTGTAATCCCCTTTCATTATTCCTCTGCTTTAGTGATTGTAAGGTGAAACAGAGCCGGCTGCCTCTCGCATGTGACACAAGGCTCAGGGACTCACATTCCAGAGTGGCCCTCCCCAGGAACCAGCTGCGGGCAGGTAACTGAAGCAGCCCTTGGCCTTGCTGTTAATAAGAGTAATTGGCACGCCACTGAGGGGCTGCTGGAACACAGTGATTTGCTCAGTAAGGGGGTCTCCCTTGACCATATGTGCAGGCCGCGGTGATAGAAATATTTTCCATATGAGCTTTCCCCTCGCCTGCTTAAGTGCTCAGGGCTGAGTTAGGCCAGCCCATTTGTCATTTACTCTACACAGTAAAAAATCAACAGGGAAGTTGCGAACCTCAGCTACAACTAGAGGGCAATGGTCTGCTTTCAGCTTCCAGCATCACTAATCCATTCAGTTCCTCCAGTTCCCATTCAAAAGCTCAATCCCCCCACAGACCCAGCCTGTATCTGGAGAGCAGAGGACATGGGTAACTAGCAGGCGAAAAGCCTACAACAAATGACCCGATGCTGCACGCCTCAGAGCCGCACGTCTATTTTGAACAGAGCAACAAGCCTGCCGAAACCACAGCTGGCTCTGCAGCCAGGCTGGGGACTGCTCTCACTTCCAGACCTCTCAGAAAAGGGAAAGTAATCACATTAGGCTTTCAGAGCCAGCTTGGTCCCTGACAAGGCTAACAAAAGGCGAAGCTGTGAAGTGGCCTCGTGGCCTTTTCTAAGAGATACACTTTTCACTTGGCTTTTCAAAGAGGAAGACAGATTTGGGAGAAAGGCTGTCCCTTCATACTCAGGCATCGGTCTCTGAGCTTTTCCATCAAGGCAAGGAGTGACAGGAGTGGAGGAGGTAAACTGGTCACAGGCTTATTTGCAGGTGAAGCACTGAGTGCTTTCTCTCTGGGCTGAGGATCAACCCTTCCAGTTCTCTGCCTGTATCAGAAACTGGCTCCCAGAGGTCTCAGGAATGTTAAAAAAAATGTAACCAGTAAACACATGAGCTAAACCAATAAGAGTAAATCATCTTCTTGGCCTTAAAACATGCCTCTCTCTATGGTAGATCTGAGCACACTCCTAGCCCCACTGGACATCACTGTCCCTCTTCAAACCTACGATAGAAAGTTATGCACAGGTCCTCCAAGCACATCAAAGCAAAATAGGAGAAAAAATGTGGTGTAGAAGCAGGAAAGAAAGACCAATCCCTCTTGCATGCATATTCTCTCTGCAGCACTGGAGAAAATTTCCCCAAAGGGAATTTCCTTTCCTGCTTTTGTACCAGTCCCTACTGGAATCTGACATACCACATATTTTGTTCTGCAACAGCATCTGTCACCCAGGCCAGCTCCCCAGTGTGGCAACTATACAGACAGGCTCAGAATGAAACTTTAGAAAGTACAGGATTCTTCAAGAAGAAAAGAAGTCTTCATATAAGAGAAGGCAAGAGAAGCCTAAAAAAGCAATAGCAAGCATTATTCTCTGCACACCATAAAAACCCATTGCCTGATCCCTGTTGGTAGATAGAAGATGAAATTTAATGCTGACAAAAGTATAACTTCTGACAAGATATTTTATTTGGCTTACCTCTCCCCCAGGTCTTGCTAACATTGCTGTTTGAACGTGGAGCAATGTTAATATCAGGTAGCTGACAAACATTATTACCCAAAGTTAGAGCTACCCTAGAGGAGAACTCCGTCTGCCAAGTGCTAACAGCTAGCAGATGCACTTGTGTCTCGGGATTCCAGCCCTGGAGTTCCGCTAGGCACCGCGCTGGTTCCCTCGGCTCTCCCTCACTGTACTACCCGGCGCTCCGAGCTCAGCCTCTGCTCTGAAGAAAACTGGTAAGCTGATCTCTTCATGTAATAACTTCTCCCGGCTGGGGGAGGGGACAGGAGCCAGCTGGGAGCTGGGGGGCTGCCTTTAACAGAAAGCAGAAAGGGGAGGGACAGAAATGATCAATGTGGAGGTCTGCATCTGGTCTCATTCATAAAAAGAGCTCCAAGGTAAGCACTTCACATGCAGGGGGACAGCCCCTGCCTCATCAATCGAGGTAGGCAGGAGGCAGCGAACTGCAGCAGGATGAGCTCCAGGCTGGGAGCTGGGAGGCTGGGGCCTTCCTAGTCCAGGATCTGGTGCTGACAAGAGCTGTGTGTACTGGGCCAGTTGCCATCCCTCTCTGGGTACGGTTGCTTATTCTCACTAATACAGTCAAGGGTGGGTGGATGAATTCCCTAATTCTGGATTGATGGTGACAGAGACCTAGGCAGTCTTAGTTATGCATTATGAAGGGCAGCCTTCAAGGGGAAAGAAGTCACCAGGGTGCTGTGTGTTTGTGCACCAATCATATGGATGTGAATGGACCAGAGCTGGGGAATCCACCATATCTTCCTCTTGCTGCATTCCTGGGCCACTGTGCCTAATTACTGTTGCCTGTAATGTAAAAATAAGTGGTAAGGTGGGAACAAGTGACTCCCAGGTATGAGGTAAGGCTAGCAGAATGCATGGAAATGCAGATGGCTTTAAAGAAATAAAAGAGCTACCACTTAGTTGGCTCAGAATAACCATAAAAATGGTGGCTGGGGACAGGAGGAGTGTGGGGAGCAGGCTGCAGAACAGGCCTTGCTAAAGCTGACACAGGTCTACTTGAGACATAGTTCAGGGTCAACTCTGATTCAAGGCCATAGCAAGGATAGTGTTCAAAGTGAACACTAAGCAAGTATTGGATTCTGCCTAGAATGGGCATATGGAACCATTCTGAGGTTGTTGGTGTCCGCAGGGGACAGAGTGACTACATGGAGCAGTGGAAACAAGGGTCCTAGAATCAGACAGGTTCACTTCAAACTCCAGTTCTCCTAACTCCCTGTGGGTCTCTGGTCTCTGAGACACCCCAGTGAACCCCAGCCACTCATTCTGTGAAGTGAGGAAATACCCTCCAACGGTCAGGATGATTTACCAAGAGATCACTTAGGCACAAAATTGGCATTGTTCACGGCACAAAGTAAGTGCTAAAGACACGGGCTTTTCTCTTTGATCTGAAGTAAGTATTGGCACTCAGTCCCAGAAAGTAGATTAACAAACACTTGAAAAGCCTCAGGTTATGGGCATTTCCCTAAATTAATGAGAAAACTTTAAACCTAACTGCAGTTTTCAGTCATCTCAGAGTTTATTATCACCAGTAACATGATGATTTACTGGTGAGGAGTTTTTCTGGGGTCTGGGGAGGCAGCTGGGTGAGGGGGACTCACAATCCCTTTTTCCAGGTCTGTGAGAGGCAGAGGTATGGTGAAGGGGGAGGAAGGAAGAAATGTACCCTCCTCCCCTCTTCTTCCTCCTTATTCATTATTATTATAAAGCATTGGGTCCATTCTGCTACCTAACCAAAGAGGCACTGCTGTTGACTCAGTAGCTTCCCAGAAATGAAGGAATTATTTAAGAAAATTAAAGTTTTTGAAAGACCAGGGTGTTTTTTAGCCAATGGTTAGGAATCTTTCTATAAAGGGCTGGACAGTAAGGATTTTCAGTTTTGCAGACCATATGGTTTCCATGGTTACTACTCAACTCCACCATCACAGCACACAAGCAACCATATATGGTTGCATTCCAATAAAACTTTAGTTATAAAGAAGGTAGCAGACCAGATTTGGTTGTAGTTAACCAACCTCTGGTCTAGACACTTGCCAATCACCTTTAGTCCATTGCAATCTGACCTTTGACATCTCTGCTCCACTACAAGGACTCTGAAAGTGTCATCAATAGCCCCTTTGGTCACAAAATACAAAGGATAGATTTTCAGCTTTTATGTTATTTGACTTCTCTGCAGCATTAGCATGCTCTCCTTTTAAAAAATATTGTGGTAAAATATATGCAACCTAAAAGTTACCATTTTAAACATTATTAAGCATACAAATCTGTGGCATTAAGTACAATGTTGTACAACCATTATCACTATTTATTTCCAGAATTTTTCATCATTTCAAGCAGAAACTTTGTACTTATTAAACATTACCTCTCTACTTCCCACAGTCCTTGGCATCTACCGACCTTTAATCTTCTTTCTTTCTCTCTGAGTTTGCCTGGTCAGTATTTCACATATGTGGAATCATACATTCATTGTCTTTTTTGGTCTGACTTATTTCACTTAGTACAATATTTTCAAGGTTGGTCTGTGCTGGAGTGTACATCAAAACCTCAGTCCTTTTTAAGATTAAATGATATTCCATTGTATGGACACATCACATTTGTTTATCCACAGATCTGCTGATGGATGCTTGTATTGTTTCTACCTTTTTGGCTATCATGAATAATCCTGCTCTGAACACGGGTGTATATGTATCTGTCTGAGTTAAAGCTTTCAGTTCTTTTGTATATATATGCTGGATCATCTAATAGTTCTATGCTTAACTTTTTGAGGAACCACCAAATTGTTTCATACAGTAGTGGCACTATTTGACAGTCCTACCAGCAATACACAAACATTCAATTTCTCTACAAGCTTGTCAACACTTATTATTTTCCATGTTTTGATACTAGCCATCTTAGTGGGTATGAAATATATGTTCTCCTTTTTGAACCACTGTGTTCCCATAGTTTCCTGGAAATCACTCTAGTTTTCTATTGCCTCTGATTAGCCAACATTCTTTGATCATGTTTTATCCTTGGAAGGAAAGGAAGATAGTAAAAATACTATGTCTCTCAAGTTCTCCTCTCCATCCCAAGGACCCAGCCAAGTTAAGGGAACAATGGGATCAAGCCTGGGTCATAATATCCAGATAAATGTTTTCTAGAAGGATGCTGACTTTCTATCATGTATGCTGGGAATTAGGGCAAGTTAGTGTCATCTGTTGGAAGCTGCTTTCTCATATGCAGCTTTGCACTTGGGATGCTGGTCATATGGGGACAAAGCAAGGTAAACCAGTATTTCCACTGCTTCTGTGGCCCACCTTATAAAATCCCTCTTCCTGTGATAACTGGCATGAAACAGAACACTTTGACTGGATGTACACAGCTGGTTGCCACTGGATAGAGTGGTGAGGGATGGGAGGCACTATTTTCTGGTGAAGCACCAGAGCCACCATGTAAACTAGAGGTGCACCTGTCCAAGCCATTGCCACCGGTCTTCCTGTAAAAGCACCTCTCCAGCCTGTTGCCACTAGACTGTCCCCATAAGCATTTTTCAATAGACCTTATGTACCACATTTCATCTCTTGGTGTCTCCTTTGGTCTCTCAGCAACCTATCCCACTGGCCTAGCACAACTGGACCATGGACAGTATAGAGCACTATAATCCTAGCATTATTACAAGAACTTTTCAGATAGTGTCTCCTAAAACACTGATAACAACCTTATTGGACTAAATAACTTGCCCCACGTCACACAATGAGTAATAAATGGCAGAGTCAATGTTCTGCCCCAAGCAGCCTGCCCCAGAGTTAATCTCTGCATGTCAGCATTGCAATGCCACCATTTTTCTGGACTCTCTCCATTCTCCTTGTCACCTCCTTGGCCAAATTCCTAAATGCCTGTGTGCTAGGCCCTCTTTTTCCTCTGTCCACCTTCCTTGGGCCATCTCATCATTTCACTGTCCTTATCCACCCTTTATATACCCATGATTCTGACATGCAGGCCCACAGACCCAGGTACCTAGTGGATATGAGGATCTCTCAAATGTACTCCAAATTCAATGGGTCTAAATCAGAGCTTGCCTTTCCCTGAAACCTGTTCTTTCTGCCATTCCCTCTACCTCCATGAATAACATCATTGCCCGACTCCCAGAGGCTGAAACCAGGCTATTATCCTGGTCCTTCTACCTCCTGACTTCCTCACCCAAATCATCGCCAGGCCTTTTTACACTTCCTTCTAGAGTCTCTCCAGATTCCTTCTGCCCTCGCTCCCATCCTGTCTTCTACCATTTCTTCTTAAGAAGAGATCTCCTCTCATCTGCAGCAACCTCCTTGTTCTGGTCTTTTCTCTTTCCAGCCTCCTTTCCCAACACAACCATTGAGATTCTTCTCAAAAGTGAGTCAATCATGTAACTCTTCTAATTTGTTATATCTTTTTATTCTGAAATAATTATGTATTTACAGAGTAGTTGGGAAGATAGCACAGAGCGTCAGTATTTTCAAGCAATCTCTTCCAATATTAACATCTCAAATAACTATGACATATTTATAAAAGCCAAGAAGTTAATATTATTACAATAATATTAGCTAATTTTATGAACATTTTAATACTTATCTGTAGATCTTGCCTGTGGCAATTATTACTATAGTGTTCTAATAGTGGTTTTCTGTTTCCCTCATGCTTTCTATATTTATTAATCAGAATTCATAAGAATGGAAAATTTGTCCCTCCTTTCCCATTAATTTATTAGTTCCATCATTTATAATTGTCACATTAAGCGTGGGAGTATAAGACTGCAATGTGGTCTCCTCCTGCTCATCCAGCTTACTGTCCCTGTCTTCTGTTCACACACAGCCATTTTGAGCCTCAAGAATTCACCCTAAATGTCCATGTCCTCATGCTCCATGTCTCCTCTCACACTAGCCTCTTCCTGTAAAGTGTCATTCTCTCAAACTTGCTGAGTTAGAGCTGGTTGCTCTTTGCCTCTGAAAACTCAGCTCAAACTGTTTATAAGCACCAATTATTGGAAACCACTTAAACATTCATTGGTAAGGACTAATTTGTGACATCTATAAAATGAGATACTTTGCAACACTTAAAAAGAAAGAAGAAAAGGGGCCAGGGTTGTGGCTTAGTGGTAGAACGCTTGCCTAATATACTTGAGGCACTGGGTTCGATCCCTGGCACTACATAAAAAAATAAATAAAATAAAGGTATTGTATCCATCTAATATATATATATATATTATATATATATATTATATATATAATATATATATTACATATATTATATATATAATATATATTATATATATATTATATATATATTACATATATTATATATAATATATATTATATATATTATATATTATATATATTATATATATATATATAGAGAGAGAGAGAGAGAGAGATATGAGAGATTGCTTCCAGTGTAATGATAGGAAACATATCCAAGACTTATTAAGTGAAAAAAAAAGTTGCACAACAGTATGAGTATATATTGTTATTTGTGGGTGCATGTTTCGAATTGTTTGTATATGTATCAACTCTGTAGAAAAACACACTTGAGGCCATCAATAATGGCTACCTGTAGGGAGGGAAAGTGAGTAGTTTCAGGGCAGACACAAGAGGGAAATTTACTACTATGTATCTGTGCTGTTTCATATGGTGGCGATAGACACATATGACTACTGAACACTTGAAATGTGGCCATTTTGGGGCTGGGGATGTGGCTCAAGCAGTAGCGCGCTTGCCTGGTATGCGTGCGGCCCAGGTTCGATTCTCAGCACCACATACAAAAACAAAGATGTCATGTCTGCCAAAAACTAAAAAAAAAAATATTAAAAAATTCTCTCTCTCTCTAAAAAAAACAAAACAAAACAAAACAAAACAAAAAAAAAACCATGGCCATTCCTACTCGCAATATAGTGTAGTTTTAAAATACACTTTGCATCAATTTGAAGGTCTCATTAATGTGTTTTATGCTGGTTAATAGTCAAACAATATTTTGAATATCTTGGTTCAAATACAGTACTAAAATCATTTTTTCAATATAGTTATTAGAAAAAATGTAAATCACAAAGATTTTTATTGGATAGCCCTTCTGTATGCTCTTTCATACTGAACTGTCAAATGTGAATGTATTCCTATTGAAAAAATAAATAAAATAATAGTAATCAAAATGTATCAGTATGGAATGTTTTTCCCTCTTGTCCCACTTATTTATTAATTCCATCATTTAAACTCACCTTCTTCTCACAATTTTCTCCAAATTATATACTTAAGTGTTACCTTTTCAGGCTTCCTACCCAGCGGAGGGCAGTGCCTTGGCCTCAGTCCCCAGCCATCCTCTGATTACTTCCAGTGAAGACCTATCAGGGCACATTGTAATTGCTAACTAATGTTAGCCATTTCTTCTTGTAGAAGAGATCTCTATATATTGATGAAATCTGTAATATTGCAGATCGATACAATCATCAATATATAGAGTGAGCCCTCAATGACATAAGACATGCCTTTCTCTGTGTCCCCAGACTCAGCATATAGTCCACCTCACTCAGTTTGTGCTGAGTAGGGGAAATGTGTGCCAAAGTGGGGTCTGACAGGAAACTCCTCTGCTTCTGATGGGAGGAGAGGTGTTCTAATGGTGCATCTTAAAAACCAGGGAGGGAACAAGGGAGAAGAAAAATTCCCAGAAGGTATATCTTTCAAGGAAATGCAAATAATTTCCACTTTAACTTTTGGGTGACTGAGGTAGGGAAAATATAAGTGAATGGGGGGAAAGTAAAAAAAAAAAAATAAGGAAAACGAATATCTGAAGTCTAAAGCCACCTACGCCATGTAAAATATAATAATGCACTTTGTTTTACTAACAAAGAAGAGTAAACCCACAGCAGATTTTCTTCTCTGAGGCTATTTAACTTTTCATAAAGAATGTCCATCCCTTCATGAAGGACGAAGGAAGTGTAGCCTTCTTCACAGGGGTATATACTATACATTGAAACTGTACAAACTGTTTTTTCTTTAAATATGCTTACATTGTGTGGAATAGGTGGGAAAAGTCCTTGTCAGGGAGGCGCTGGGCTGTCCACTAGGGAGCTGGCCACTTGCAGGATAGCAGGAGCAGGTGTTAGTAATTAGCTCTCCCTTTGTGTGAACCAAGGAGCCATTAAATAGCCACAGAGGTGGGGAAGGGAAAGCACTCAGCTGCTGCTTTTCCAGCAATAGCTCTTTTATAAGAAGAACCTACAACAAAGAGAGTCATTGGGTCCTTACCTTTCTCTGGTTTAGACCAAAGCCTGGCTGTATTGGCACCTGTGACCAGCAGGTAGCCATGGGGTCATGCCCAGCACCTCAAGGGTTCATTGAAAGGAAGCCTATGTGGCTGACTCAGCTGAATGAGGGCTTTGCAGTAGAGACAAGTGTAAGGCCAAAGACACCACCAGGAAGATGTCCACAGAAAGCACACCAGGTAGGTTCCTAGCCATGAGAGCACACCAGGGCATTCAGAAGGTGTATCTGGACCATTCTCAGGTTGGCCGTATTCTTTGTTTCAAGTACTATCTGAAAGGTAGAGGGTCTCAAGATGTGGTTCCTGGATCAGCAGCATCTGAGAACTTGTTAGGAATGTGAATACTTGGGCCCCAACCCTGATTACTGAATCAGAAATTCCAAGAGCAGAGCCCACTGCTTTGTGTCATAACATCAATCATGTGCTCACTGAAGTGCTCTCGGCAATGATCTCTGCTCTGATTTATTACTATACATTTCTGCTAAGAAATAATTCTTTGTCTAATAAACCTTAATTCAAGTTATTAATGTATATTTCAAACTTACTTTGAAATAATACTTTAATAATTTGAATTAAAATATTAAAATATAGCATAAAGCTATAGTAATTAAAAACAGTACCAAGAAAACTCAACTCCAAGTGGATCAAGGACCTAGGAATTAAACCAGAGACCCTGTGCCTAATAGAAGAAAAAGTAGGCCCAAATCTTCATCATGTCAGATCAGGCCCCTACTTCCTTAATAAGACTCCTATAGCACAAGAAATAAAATCAAGAATCAATAAATGGGATGGATTCAAACTGAAAAGCTTCTTCTCAGCAAAAGAAACAATCAGTGAAGTGAATAGAGAGCCTACAGAATGGGAGCAAATTTTTACCACATGCACATCAGATACAGCACTCTCTAGGATATATAAAGAACTCAAAAATCTTAACAACAACAACAACAACAAATTACCCAATCAATAAACGGGCCAGGGACCTGAAAAGACACTTCTCAGAAGAGGATATACAATCAATCAACAAATATATGAAAAAATGCTCATCATCTCTAGCAATCAGAGAAATGCAAATCAAAACTACTCTAAGATTTAATCTCACTCTAGTCAGAATGGCAGCTATTAAGAATACAAACAACAATAAGTGTTGGCGAGGATGTGGGGGAAAAGGCACACTCATACATTGCTGGTGGGACTGCAGATTGGTGCAGCCAATCCTGGAAAGCAGTATGGAGATTCCTTAGAAAACTTGGAGTGGAACCACTATTTGACCCAGCTATTCTCCTTGGTTTATAACCAAAGGACTTAAAAACAGCATACTATAGTGATGCAGCCACATCAATGTTTATAGCAGCACAATTCACAATAGCTACATTGTGGAACCAACCTAGATGCCCTTCAATTGATGGATGGATAAAGAAACTGTGGTATATATACATAGTGGAATATTACTCAGCATTAAAAGAGAATAAAATCATGGCATTTGCAAGTAAATGGATAGAGTTGAGAATATTATGCTAAGTGAAGTAGGCCAATCCCAAAATACCAAATGCCAAATGTTTTCTCTGATATGAGGATGCTGATCCATAATGGGGACAGGGTCAGGGGGCATGGGAGGAAACTTCAGATAGGGCAAAGGGGAGAGAGGAAGAGGGAGGGGACAGAGGGGTAGGAAAAACGTCAGAATTAGATGGATATTATTACCCTAAGTACATGTATGAAGACCCGAATATGTGACTTTGCTTTGTGTACAAACAGACATGAAAAATTATGCTCTATATGTGTACTATGATTGAAATACATTCTGCTGTCCTATGGAACAAATTAGAATGAATGAATGAATGAATAAATTTTAAAAAACAGTGCCAAATATGACTAGTGAAGAAATAGACAAATCATTTACTTAACATGTAAAAGGATTTGGTGTGCAATCAATGAGTCAATTCAACAAGAAAGGATGGAAAAGATTGGGAATATGGCTAACCATTGGGAAGTAAATAAAGTTATTTTTCTAACTTATAACACATGCCCAAATAAATTACAGGTGGATTAAAGATATTATGCAAATAATATACATATGAAAAGATTAAAGGAAAATAGGTCAATATTTCTATATTTTTCGCATTGAGGAAGGACTTTTTAAAAATTTTTTTTAAGTTGTAGATGGACACAATGCCTTTTATTTATTTATTTATTTTTAAGTGGTACTGAGGATTGAACCCATTGCCTCACATGTGCGAGGTAAGTGCTCTGTCACTGAGCCACAATCTCAGCCCCATAGGGAAAAATGCAGAAATCATAAAAGGAAAGATTTATATATTTCTGTATATTTTAAAAATTCTGAAAGTCAAAATTATCATAGATAAATTAAAAGCCAAATACACAGCATTAATGAAATCTGACAAATGCATATGATATGAAATTGCAATGTAAAAAGGGCTGCAAAGAAAAGATAGGTGGATATGTAAGAGGTTTGGCCTCATTAGGAAGATGGCTTGGGATAGAAGCAATAATGGCTTTAAAGAAAAACCAGAGAGGGAACAGGCTTCCATGAAAAGAAGGTGAGCGTGGGCTGGGGATGTGGCTCAAGCGGTAGCGCGCTTTCCTGGCATGCGTGCGGCCCAGGTTCGATCCTCAGCACCACATACAAACAAAGATTTTGTGTCCACCGAGGGAGTTCAGCATCTGCTTGGGCAGAAAAGACAAAGGGAGGGATGATGAAAAAGAGTTTTGTCTTGTAGGACAGAAGTAGGCCACACCAGTGGGGAAGCACAGTCTTTTTCAAAAAATGAGTTCACAAGTGAATATCCACA
Source organism: Marmota flaviventris (assembly GCF_047511675.1). Taxonomy (NCBI): domain Eukaryota; kingdom Metazoa; phylum Chordata; class Mammalia; order Rodentia; family Sciuridae; genus Marmota; species Marmota flaviventris. The sequence goes on along the minus strand of NC_092499.1, from coordinate 116,889,848 downwards.
TGCAAAAGAATGAAGTTGGACCCCTACCTCACACCACACACAAAAATTAACTCAAATTGGATCACAGATTGTACATCACGATGACTGTAGTTAAAAGGAATACATTGTATACTTGAAAACCGCTAAGAGTAGATTTTAAGAGTTTTCACCACACAAAAAAATAAAAACATGAGGTAATTAGCTATTCCACAATGTACACATATTAAAACATCATATGATAAATCATAAAATAGTTTTTATTTATCAAAAACATAAAACAAATTAATGGATCATGTATTGGGGTAGCCCCCAACGTGTTCTAGATTTATGAATATGTTACATTAAGTGGAAAAAGGGAATTAAGGTAGCAGATGGAATTAACATGGTTGATCAGATGACCTTAAAATAGGGAGAGTATCTTGGATTATGCAGGTGGACCCTTAAACATGGAAGAACAAGACTGATGAGGAAGTTAGAGTAATTGGACATGAGAAGAACACAAAAATCTGGCATCGCTGGCTTTGAAGATGTAAGACAGCTATGCCCAAGGAATGTGAGCAGCCTCTAGTAGCTGGAGGAGGCAAGAGGATAGGGATTCTTCTCTAGAGCTTTGTCAGGGTACAGTCTTGTGGACACCCTGATTGTAGCCTAGTCAGACCCATTTTGGACTTCTGACCTCCAGAACTGTAAGATGATAAATTTGTGGGCCGGGGCTGGGGCTCAGCTGTAGTGCACTTGCCTGGCACGTGTGAGGCACTGGGTTCAATTCTCAGCACTACATATAAATAAATAAATAAAATAAAGGTCTATCAACAACTAAAAAAAAATTTAAAAATGACGAATTTTGTTTTAAGCCACTATGTTTGTATTAATTTGTTACAGAAACCGTAGACATTAATAATAGGCCTAAATGTAAGAGCCTTAAACTTTAAAAATTGTAGAAGAAAACACAGGAGTAATTTCATTTCCTTGGATTAGGTGAAGACTTCTTAGGTGTGTTACCACGAGTGACAGAGGAAAAAATAAAACTTTATCAAAATCACAGACTTTTGTGCTGCTCATAATATTATCATGATATTGAAAAGGCAACCCAGAGAATGCAGAAAATATTTGTAAATCATGTATGATAAGGAACTTGTACCCAGAATACATAAAAATTCTTGCAACTTAATAATAAAAAAACCCAACAGCCCAATTTAAAAAAAGGGAAAATATTTTGAGTAGACATTTCTCCTAAAAGAAAACAAACTAACAAACATATGAATAGCCAAGAAGCATAAGAAAAGATGCTCAACATCATTCGTCAATAAAGAAATGCAAATCAAAGCCACAATAAGATATTACTTCATAACCACTAATCAAAAGTACAGGTGTATGGATAAACTGGAATTCCTATATACTATTGGTGATAATGTAAAATGGTACAGTTGCCTTGGAAAACATCCTGGCAGAAGCACCATGAAGTTAAAGGTAGAATTACCACATGATCCAGTAATTCTACTCTTAGGTATATTCACAAGAGATATGACAACATGTGCTTGCACAAAACCTTGGACATGATTGCTCACAGGAGCATTATTTATGAGAGCCAAAAAGTGGAAACAATTCGAATGTACCTCACCTGATAAATGAATAAATAAATGTGGTATATCCATACAACAGGTTATTTTTTGGCTATAAGAAATTAAATACTGATACAAACCCCATGATGGATGAGCCTGGAACATGTCATGCTAAGTGAAGGAAGTCAATCCCCAAAGACTATTTGTTAAATCATTCCATTCATATGAGAGATCTAGAATACGCACATTTACAGAGACAAAAAAAAAAAAAAAATAGACAGAATGGTTTCCTGGGCCTGAGGTCCATGAGGAAGAACTGGGAGTAACTGCTAATGGGTATGGAATTTCTCTCTGGGGTGATGAAAATGCTCTGAAGTTGGATTGTGGTGATGGCTGCAAAACTCTGTGAATACAATAAAAAAACCAGAATGGTACATTTTAAAATAAGTGAATTATATAGTATATAAATTAGATATTAATAGAGCTTTTTTTCAAAGTAGGTCATAAAATAGCACCCTTTTGGGTAAACATAAAAGGTAATCACCATATTCTTATTTTTTAAATTTTAGTTATTGACTAGTTTTTTTATAGTGAGCAAAAAATAAATATAGTAATCCTCCCCCAAATTATTCATTTAGAAAAACAATGAAATAAATATGGGAAAGACTATGAATAAGCAACTGGCAAATGAAGATATACGGATGCAATATAAAAACGTGATGTGAAAAACAGTTTAACATTGGTAGTAACTACAGAGATGTAAAATCAAATAACATGTGGTTATGCTGATGCAATACACTGAAAATAATTTCTTTGAGTGATAAATATACATTATTGGTAAGTGTTTAGGGAGGGAAGTGGGTGGTCTGACACAGGGCTGGCAAGATTGTTAGTACAGGAGCTTTAAGGGCCAGGCTTCTTTATTGTTTTTGGTACAAGGGATTGAATCCAGGGGCGCTTAACCACTGAGGCACATCCCTAGCCTTTTTTATTTTTAATTTTAAGACAGGGTGTCACTAAGTTGCTTAGGGCCTTGCTAAGTTGCCAAGGCTGGCTTTGAACTTGCGATCCTCCTGCCCCAGGCTCCTGAGTCACTGGGATTACAGGCGTGTGCCACAATGCCCAGTTTGTATTATTTCTTTGATACTGAGTCTTAGTCCCTAAGGTCAGCTTAATTGAATGAAATGAGCACACAATTCACATGGAATCATAACAAGATCTTAATCAACAGATCTGGGGTGGGGCCTGAGAGTTTGAATTCCAATAGACCCTAGTGATACTGGTGTCCTTGTTACATGAGTGTCCACACTTGGAGTTACAAGGCTCTAAGCAGGAAATATCAGAAGGTTCAATAATGTATACACTTTGAATAAACATCAGTTACTTTTCTAGGAATGGCATGGAAAGTTGCCACCTTGGAATTGTTTAAAATAGTGAAAATTTTTAATATACATGTTTAATTATAGTATCTCAGTTGCTTTATTGTACATTTATTACTAGTACTTAATTATAAAAATAATGTGCTGTAATATTCATTGATACCAACTGGTGTTTACTATATTGATGCGAAAATTTTGTGTTAAGTGAAGAAAAGTTACAAAAAAGGATTTTGTGGACAAAACCATTTTCATTGTAAATACACATATTGAAAATGTGATTAGAAGACTATTCTCCAGCATGTTAATGCAAGCTACCTCTGAGTGGCGATTTCTACTTTCTCCCCGTTGCTAATCTATATTTTTTCGTGTTCTAACCACAAACACACAAAGTTTTTGTTATAAGAATGAGTCTTCAATTTATTTCGATCTTGCTCAGATTGCTAGGGATTTGCCTCATGGCAACCCAGCTCAGCCAAAAGATGCAACAACTCCATCTAGAGGTTACTCACTAAAACTGTGGACACCTGATCCCAGAAACCCAGGGAAGGTGTATAATATTGGCTCAGCAAATACAGCTCATGTTGCACACACACTTGTCAGGTGTCTATCTCAGAGGACTAACTTTCCTATCACCAAAGGTATTCATTCTCTTTGTAAATGTATGACTTTAAAACCTTCACCAATAGGGCTGAGAAAATATTTTTAGTGGATTAGCAACAGGGAGATAAGCAATTCCTTAGTTTTCTTCTAAGGGTCTTTTCACCCCCCTCCCTCTAACGTTAATTTTAATTACATAGAGCTAATTTTCTGATTTGAATTGAACAGAGATGATTGTTATTTTCTGGTTAAAAAAAAGAAAATAGCTTTTCATGTGTTAACAAAGTTGTCAACCATCTTCGTCACAAATGGATAGCACTGAATATTCTGTAGAAGAGCTTAAAGAACATATGTAAAGTAAATTCTAGGTTACACAGTCCTGCCTTTGGAGTTCTGGCCAGTGTTAGGAGTCTTGACATTCTGGTGGCTGAGAACCTCCTGGATCCTGTTTCTCTTCCTGCCTTGCTTCCTCCGGGCCACGGCAGGAGGGCAAGTACCAATTGCATTTCTGCCCATGACACAGCAACGCTACAGTGTGACCCTGCTTGGGCCCTTCTGTTAGTCTGTAGAACTCACAGAAATTTCTGAGGATGTGGAGAAAGTACCGTAAACCGGAAAGACTGATGTTGTCATAAAAGCTCCAGGCTGGAGTTATGAGCGAGCTGGAGAAGAGACAGGAAGGGAGACATGGGATGGTTTGCACGTCCATGAGGGGTTCTGATGCAGCCCTGGGCTCCCTCCAACCACATCATTCACCAGAGTTCAGGGTCCAGCTGTCAAATTTATGCTTCTCTTATTTGTCAACTGGAAAATATTTATGATTTCGATCTTACATATCTCCCAACGGCTCATATGCTGAAGGCTTGATCCCCAGATGTTGGTATTATTGGGATGTGGAAACCTTAGGAGGTGGGGCCTCGTGGAAGGGAGTCAGATCCTGGGGGGCATGCCCTTGAAGGGGATATTGGGACCCTGGCCCCTTCCCCTCTCTCTCTTTGCTTCCTGGCCACTATGAGGTGAGCAGCCTACTCCACCACACACTTCCTCCCACAGTGTTCTGCCTGACCACAGGCCCCAAAGCAACTGAGCTAACCAACCATGATCTGAAACCTCTGAAACTGTGAGCCAAAGTGAATCTTTCTTCCTTACAAGTTAATTCTTTCAGGTATTTGTTCACAGCAATGGAAAACTAAGAATATTTGAGGAACTAATTCAGAGAAAAGAGCTAAATAAGTGACCACTGAATTGAAATAATACTTCTCCCTGCATTTCTTTCTTTTTTTTTTTTTTACTATTTTTTTATTGGTTGTTCAAAACATTACAAAGCTCATGACATATCATCTTTCATACATTTGACTCAATTGGGTTATGAACTCCCATTTTTACCCCAAATACAAATTGCAGAATCACATCGGTTACACACTCACATTTTTACATAATGCATATTAGTGACTGTTGTATTCTGCTACCTTTCCTATCCCCTACTATCCCCCCTCCCCTCCCCTCCCATCTTCCCTCTCTACCTCATCTGCTGTTGTTCAATTCTCTCCCTTGTCCCCCCGCTTTCCCCTCACAACCTCTTATATGTAATTTTGTGTAACATTGAGGGTCTCCTACCATTTCCATATGCTTTCCCTTCTCTCTCCCTTTCTCTCCCCCCACTCGTCTTTGTTTAATGTTAATCTTTTCCTCATGCTCTTCCTCCCTGTTCTGTTCTTAGTTGCTCTCTTTATATCAAAGAAGACATTTGGCATTTGTTTTTTAAGGATTGGCTAGCTTCGCTTAGCATAATCTGCTCTAATGCCATCCATTTCCCTGCAAATTCTATGATTTTGTCATTTTTTAGTGCTGCGTAATACTCCATTGTGTATAGATGCCACATTTTTTTATCCATTCATCTATTTAAGGGCATCTAGTTTGGTTTCACAGTCTAGCTATTGTGAATTGTGCCGCTATGATCATTGATGTGGCAGTATCCCTATAGTGACCTCTTTTAAGATCCTCAGGGAATAGTCCGAGAAGGGCGATAGCTGGGTCAAATGGTGGATCCATTCCCAGCTTTCCCAGGAATCTCCATACTGCTTTCCAAATTGGCCTCACCAATTTGCAGTCCCACCAGCAGTGTACAAGAGTACCCTTTTCCCCACATCCTCGCCAACACTTATTGTTGTTTGACTTCATAATGGCTGCCAATCTTACTGGAGTGAGATGGTGTCTTAGGGTGGTTTTGATTTGCATTTCTCTGACTGCTAGAGATGGTGAGCATTTTTTCATGTACTTGTTGATTGATTGTATGTCCTCCTCTGTGAAGTGTCTGTTCATACTGTGGGGTCGGGCTCCAAATTCCTTAATAGGACGCCCATAGCCCAAGAGTTAATAACAAGAATAAACAAATGGGACTTACTTAAACTAAAAAGTTTTTTCTCAGCAAGAGAAACAATAAGAGAGGTAAATAGAGAGCCTGCATCCTGGGAACAAATTTTTACCCCTCCCTGCATTTCAACAAAAGAATAATGATAACATTTAACGAGTGCTTCATTTATGCCACCATGTTGAGACCATGGACAACCATGTGGCATTCAAATCACATAACAAGTTGAAGTTCAGGTCTTTTTGCAGATGAACAGACCAAGGCTTAGAGAAGTGAAGCTCATAATCACAAAGCTAGTCTGTCAGTGGCAAAGCAGAGATTCTAATCCGGGGCCTCTGTCCCCACAGTTGAGACTCTTACCCATAGTGCAACAGAAGAGTCTTGTTGACTCCAGTTTACCAGTCCCCATCATCTCCCCTCATTTTTTCAGTAGCCTCCTAACTGGTCTCCAAGCTGCTACTCTGAATGACATTTTAAAACAGAAGTGGAAACAGGTCATTTCCTTATTACTTCAAAGGCTTCTGATTGCCCTTAGGATAGATGAGAGGTTTTTAGTCCTGAGTTAGGAAGTCCTGAGCCAGGTCCCTGGGGCAGTAGGATCTGGCCCCTAGTACACCATTCACCACCCCCTTAATTTGCTGGTCTTTCTATAGTTGTGGCTTCTTCCTGCTGCACACATTCGCATTCACTTTTCCTGTAGCTGTAAACTGTCTTCCCTCCCTTTGCCCAGCAAGGACTGACTGCGTGTCTTCAGGGGCTCAAACTCAAGCACACTTTTCCAGTGAGGAATTCTGACTCTCAAATCTAAGCACCCCACCTCTGTCTCCTACCCTGTGCCTTTCTCTCCTGGCCCCTGCTCTTCCTCTTTGGGCCCTTTCATTATCCACAACACAGATTCCTCATATGTTAAATAATCTCCTCCACTATAAGGTTCACGGAGGGGTGGGGAGGACACACCGTAGGCATCAATACACATCTACTAGGCAGACACTACCCTAATTCAAAGGGCTGAATCTCTTATGTGAGAGTTCCCTAATCAAGGCCCACTAGATGAGGATATAGTTTGGTGAAAGGTCCTTTCAAAGGTTTCTCCAATCGCTGACAACAGCCGACAACACTATGTAGGAATGGTCTGCTGTCATTTTTGTGCTGGGTGATGAATAATGGCTTTAAATACACACACATGTCATACTTACCTATAACCCACCCCTCCCCACCTCCCGGCAAACAGTAGCCCAAAGAATACTGTTTGGCCTCCTCAATGTACAGCCAGCCACCAGGGTGACCTCTGACTATGGGCTTCTTGTCCTTCTTCAATCTCTCATCTTTCCTGACTTCTTTCTCTTCCCCCTTCTCCCAGCCACAGGAACTAAGCTGGCAGTGCAGCAGTGCCATAGTGAGCAGAGAGTTCTGACTTCTGCTGACCTCCGCCTTCTAGAACCAGAACCAGTCAGGCACTTGGACGGGGTGAAGGGGCATGAGCTGCGGAAGTGGCCATTTCAGAGGATGACCGCCTGTTCTGCTGGGGGGCGTCCCAGCTTACAGGACTTGTTCACGTGTTCAGAATAATTTCTACTAAGGTGTTTTATTTTCTTCCTCCAGCAAGGTTTAGAAGAAGATAATTTAAAGCCGGCAGCTACTAGCAAAAGCAGCCAGAGGGAATCAGTAAAAATGGCAGTAGATGCCATAGCAAAATCACCACCATCTAGCAGCATGGATGTGGGAGCCCCAGTCAGGGATACTGCTCTGCGGGTCTCTGAGGGTGGTAACTCATCCTTGTAGCACAATTCCAAAGCAGGCTCCCACAAGCCATAACCACAATTCATATTTCCTACCATCAATACACACAGCATGTTTGTATGTTTTGAATAGATAAACCATATAATTTTTAAAGTCTTTAGCAAAGGATGGAAGGTTTAAATATTATTGTGAATGTTCTTTATTATTGTGTTAGACATTAGGCTGAGAGGTAGATATGATCCCTATTTACTTCTCAATCCCATGGCTATGTCTCCCTCATTTCCCAGTTGATGAAGCTGAAGACAGGGAGAGGTTAAATTGTTTTCAGTGCACTTTAAGAAAAATGTGGAAATGTAAAAGAATAGTTTGGACAAATTTTTAATAATTTTCTCACTTTTGAGTTTGGAATATTGTTGAAAAAATGATTTCCTTTATTTCTCCTGTCTTTCTTTACTAAGCTCCCCCTTTTCAACCCAGCACCTGGCATCCAGAGTGTTTACTCTAACATAAAACACAATACTATAGTTAATCACTAACTCAAGCTCTCAGCTGAGTCTGTTAGGTGAAAAATCAAACAGACCTCTTGCTTACATAACCACAATTCATATTTCATATGAGCAGCACACGACAGGTTTTGAATAGATAAACCATATAGTTAGTTTTTAGGCAATTTGGAAATTTGTTTTCCTGAGGTAACAAAGAACAAAATGGTGCTGGTATGTTCAGAAGAACGTCAGATGCTATCAGAAAAGGGAAAAGTTTCAAAAACTCATCTCTTGTTTCATCAAATTTATTAGTGAAGGTACAGCTAGCTGTTGTGACAGATAAACCTTGAAGTCTTGATGGCGTGACACATTCATTTCTTGCTTAGGTAAGAGAGCCTAATTGATACTTTGGGGAATGAATCAATGGCTTGGAACCTTTCTGTGTGTGTCCACAGGGCACTTTCAAATACTCAAAAGTTTTGGCTGTACATCTGAAAGTATTACAGTGAATACTGATTATAAAAATGAAAGTTTTTGGAAGTTACAGAAACTTTCTACTATTGTCACTTTATTCACTTTGTTGTCCTCCATTTGAGAACTGTTTACTGAACTGACCACATGCTTTTTTATATAGTCATGAGAGGAAGTACTTACATATTTCAATAAATAGCTGTCCTCATGCATTTGTGCTACTATAACAAAACACTTGAGACTGAGTGATGTTTAAAAAAAATAGAAATACATTTCTCATAATTCTGGAGGCTAGAAGTTCAAGATCAAAGCACCAGCAAGTTTAGTGCCTGGTGGGGGCCTGTCTCTACTTTCAGGATGGTGCCTTACTGCTGTGTTCTCACCTTGGCAGCAGGCAGAAAGGGAATGGTGAATCCTGTGTGGAAGCTCTTTTATAAGGACTCTAATCCCACTCACAAGGAGGGAGTCCTCATGACCCAATCACCTCCAAAAGTCCCACCTCTTAATATGTGCCATTGGAGGTTAAGTTTCAACATTAATTTTGGGGGACATTTGGATAATACTACTAGTCATTTTTTCTATATATTGTAACTTGACATGATACCTGTGTCTTACCCCATGGCACAGCACATTATACCTCATTCTGTGCTACACCCATAACTTGTTCAGGTCAAACTACCCTCTATCCAATGCTATAAGAGAATCTATTTTACAGTGAAGCAAAAATAAATTTTCCATCCAGAGCAAAACTTGGTAGAATACCTGCGTGCCCTTGCTCTGCAATAACCCACCACTGGCTCTAGGGATTCATGTCATCTAATTGGAAATAAGTTAAATAAAAGCCACAACATTTGCACAAGTGATGTATTACGCTTCCTTTCACATACACAGTCCTTTGTCCAGCCCATAAATTTGTCTAGAGAGATTCAACATCGTGTTTCCAACACAGCATTAAGAAATAGTTTCTTTCAAGAACCAAAAAACTAAACACAACTTTTAAAAAAAGACTGAACCTAAAAACAGCTCCATAAAACTGCCAAGAATGCCTAGGTTTCTACTTGGTAGACCTTTAAGGGACTGTCTCCTAAAGAGAAAGAAGTAACTTGAAAATATTCTGCCTGTGCCAGTAATGTGTGATTTAAGAGAGGAAATACTTAGAGGCTTAAGAGACCTTTGCAGGGAGCCTGGAAGCTGGCTGCAAGTTTGAAGACATTTGCATTCCCTGGAATCCAGGCTCATTTCTCTCTGGGAACCACCAGGAAGTAAAGTCCATAAACTGAGATTTTAGAAGGACTCTGAAGCTGGCCATGAATCAGAACAAATGAAACTTGGTGCAAGTGGGTAGCAATTCATCGTGATGTTGTCCCAGTCTACAGGGAGAAAATTCAGACATTTACAGTGAAATAGTGATGGGTCAGTGAAAACGCTTTAGCATTTGATATCTGGGAACAGAACATAGCTGAACAGGGTTGGTTCCTATTTCCATGGCTCAATAGATTCAGCTATTGTTTACTGGGAATCTGCAGAGTGTCCTGCTGGAAGCTCCTGCACAAATGACACTCAGCCCTGACCTCCAGGGGCCCAAGGTCAACAAGGACAGGAGAGGGCTATGAGTCTATAGGGATGTTTTAGCAAAGCTACACTTAAGAGGCCAGTGAGATTTCTCTGCTTTTCAAAAACCCCAACCAGATTCTGGCTTTTCAGGATGATTTAGGATGCAGACTTTTGAGTCCTGTTTCCTTTGAGCTAGAATATTCTATCCATGGTCCAGGATAACGGCAGTCAATTATTTCTAACTCCTTACTTGGGAAAATATCCCAGTAATCCACAAAATCTTTGCATGAAGTTCTTTCTGCATTGTAAATCTGTGTCCCTGACTCTTGACTGCATAGTTTGCATGAACTTATCTATGGGCATCTTTCGACCATCTCCCCTGTTGGCTCTGTGCCCAGGCCTGATTTCATCCAGTTCCACCACTGCCTTCTGCATATTTCCATTGACAAGTCTTACCAATGTTTCAAATCCAAAACTTCTATAATTAAACCCACAGTCTGGTGGTTATGAGTGTCAGTTTTAACATTAGGCTGCTGAAAGTCAAATCCAGGTCATACCACTTAACTGGCAACTAAATTGATCTCTATGGATCTCATGTCCTTTTTCCCCTCTTGGTATGAGGATTGAACCCAGGGACACTCACTGAGCCACATCCCCAGCCCTTTTAGTTTTTTTTTTTTTTGAATTTTGATATAGGGTCTCACTAAGTTGCTTAGGGCTTCACTAAGTCGTTGAGGCTGGCCTTGAACTTGGGATCTTTCTGCCTCAGCCTCCTAAATTTCTGGGATTATAGGCATGCATCAACACCTGGCTTGTGCCTCATGTTCTTTATCTACAGAATTAGGTGATTGATAGTCCCTGTTCCTTAACACTATAAGAATTAATTGAGGTATTCCCTGTAAAATATAGCATGGTATCTGATGCACAGTAAGTGATTGGTAAATATTATCTATTTTTATTATTCATTGCAAAATTGATGTCTGTATTTCTGTCATTGGTAACAACTAGTTTTCTTGTAAATTTGATAGAGTATGCTAAGGATTGGAGAGTCTAAGGTTACTGTGGCCATGGCAGTAATCTGCTCCTGGTTGGCCCCTTTTGATGCATGGAGAGGGATGAGAGGGTGGGTGGGAAAGGCATGTGTATAAAGCAAGAAAGTCTCTGATCTCACCCCTATCATCCTCTTCCACTCATGGCAGATACTGCTAGTCATTTACAGCACCCTTGCTCCCCCTTCCTGAGCTCAAGATCCTCTCAAGGCAGCATGAGCATCAGCATCCAGTGGATCAAACTTGGCACACTAGAAGAAATTATCTGCCACACCTCCTCAGAAGCAGCAGCTTCTACTGTGGAGAAGGTAACAGAAAAGGGAGAAATCAAACCACAAGTCAGTTGCACAGACTATTAAAAAATCAAAGAGTCAGCCAGGCACGGTGGTGCACATCTGTAATCCCAGCGTCTCTGGAGGTGGAGGCAGGAGGATCGAGAGTTCAAAGCCAGCTTCAGCAACGGTGAGGTCCTAAGCAACTCAATGAGAACTTGTCTCTAAATAAAATACAAAATAGGGCTGGGGATGTGGCTCAGTGGTTGAGTGCCCCTGAGTTCAATCCCAAGTACCCACCCCCCCCAAAAAAAAAATTCAAGGAGTCACTGTGTGAGTCTGCAAATGGCTTCTGCCAACTGCCAGTTGTGGGTGTTGGTCTCTCTTGTTCTCTTTAGGGCCAGCAGCAGTCTTAGGAAGCAAATCTGGCCCTCAGCATAACACTTGACTCAATTTTCTTCACTCTATTTTTCTGTCCCTCACTTTTATTCTCTTTTCTCAGAGGACACTGAGCTACACAGCAGTATTTTCCAGAGGTGTGTGGACCATTTCTTCCTTGGGATAATCTAGATAAAATATGTCCATGGTCAAAGTCAAACAAGTCTGGGAGAGACTGTCCCCGAGGAAACTCTGTAAAGGTTACAGTAAACATGAAGATGCCAAAGGCTTAGAGAAGGCCTGCAGGACAGAAGCCTGTTGCCCTATTTAACCCAGGGTTCCCCAAATGTTTGTCATCAGAACCATTTTCCCCAACCTAATATTTCTTCATATTCCAAGATCCAGTGTGCTATTGCACACATTTTTTTGGAAACGTGCCAAATTAAAACAATTTTTCTCTTATGCATCACACCAATTAGTCACCAAGTCCTGACTAATTTTTTTTTTTTAACAAGTATCTCCCAGTTCCACCTCCTCCTCTTTTGTCTCAGGGCTTCCACTCTGCTTTATCCAGTGGGTCCAGTGCTTCAGCCCCCTTCCCCTGGCCATCCCTGACACCTGACTCCCCCATCTACCACCTTCCTATTCCACTGATGTCAACTGAGTTGGTTGAATGGCGATCCCCAAAGGATATTCCTATGTCTTGATCCCCAGAACCTGAGAGTGGGACCTTGTTTGGAAAAAGAGTCTTTGCAAATGTTAACAAGTTCAGGATCTCATAATTAAATCTTCTTGGGTTATCTGGATGGGCTCTGAATCTAATGACAAGTGTCCTTTTAAGGGACACAAAGAGTCACAGAAAGAAGGCCAGGTACAGATGGCAGCAGAGATGAGAGTGATGCAGTCCTGAGCAACTGCTGGGGTCACCAGAGTCTGGGAGAGGTAAGGACAGCGTTTCCCCAGAGTGTAGGAAGGAACGCAGTCCAGCTGACACCCTGACTTGGGTGTCTGGCCTCTAGAACTGTGTGAGGATGCATTTCTCTAGTCGTAAGCCACCACCTCTATGGTGACTTCTTGCATCAGCCATAGGAACCTCTGAAGTCCTCGCAACATCTGTTCACCCATCTCCAGAAGGAAGCAGCATGTGCCTGTGCTGATTTATCACTGAAATGTTGACTCCCTGTACCCACCACGTGCCAGGCAACACCATGTGGTCACCACTGTGATGCTGAGTCCACGTGCACTGTCCAAGTGCAAGGGGGACAGCACGGAAGGCTCATCTGCCCCTGTCCTGGTGTCAGACTAGAGTCTCATGAAGTCGCTGGCTTCAAGATTGCCACCTTCTGGACTTACTCCATCCTCTTTCTCACCTCTCAGGTATATCCCTACAAAACCCACTCCCTCACCAAAGAGTACTTAAGGACACCATGGAAGCCTTCCAATTATACTTAGAGACAGAGGGTTAAAGAGTGCATTCTGGGAAGTGCACTGAAGGTGGACGGTGATTCTGGTTTGCTTGTTCTCTTTGCTTTGTATTCCTCTCCCCACATTCATTCAGTCAATCAGTCAGTGAACGTATGTTTGTTGACCACATGTTAAGTGACACTATGTCCTGAATTGGTCATTTTTAAGTATGAGTTTCTGAATGCATCTCTTTCAGTCAATCAGCAGTATTTTCCAGTTGTCTGAACACTCAATTGGCAGGTATATTGTCCCCCTTAATGTCATATGTCCTGGATCTCCTAACCCCGCACCTTCAAGGAGAAATATCTTTCATGGTCTATCCCAAGTTGTGCATGTCTGGGGAGGCAGCCCAGAGGACAAATTTTAATTTGCTTCTACTGAGGACTATAGTCAAACATGTTGGCTAATCTAAATAAATATTGACAATAATAATAATAATACTAAAATTTGGAGAGGTTTAAAGACATTCATAAAGTGTACACAGGATTTTAGTTTAGATAGAAGAGAGAAATTCTTCAAGTAGGAATTAGAAGTCTCAGGCCTGGCTCTGCCATCTCCCAGGTGGGTATCTCTCTGGTTTTTTCACTCCATCTCAAAGGCCTTCTTCATCTGCAAAACCTGGTCCACACCAGGAATTACTGTGTGTGCCTATGACAGGCACATTTTGTGAAATGGCAAGACAAGAAGCCCCTAACTTTCAGGGAATTTGTTACACAAAGGGACACAGACTGGCTCACTAACAGGTGGCTAGACATGCCCCTTACCAATTTTTGTAATCATTCCTTCAAACAAAGAGCCCTTAAGAAGAAAGATCTCGTCTTATTCATTTTGATGTCTGGAGTCTGGAACACAGTCGGCACCCAATGCACATCTGTAAAACTTCTATTATTCATGAAAATGTTTTCCAAAGAGCTCCAAGGAACATTCAGTGATAGCAAAATCTGATCCACCAGGTGGATCAAAAAGAAAACAGTAATTTACAGGTTAATGATTATTTTGGAATACAAAGGAGACACTGGGAACAACCCAAGAGACCATCTTCTTACTCATGGCCATTTGGCAGAGAAACTCTCAGCCCTTCCATGGTGGTTCAGTTTTCCTAGAAGCCTAGGTGTTTTGGAATCAGAGTACCAGACATGTGGTTAAAAAGCAGCTTTGCCAAGATCACAGAGATTAAGAAAACTGAGATCTGATCATCCACCCATGTTTTTGGATAGGAATAGATGAATGTCAAAGAAAATACATTTTTTTAAGTGATGAAATGGATTCAATTAAATATGATACCTAAAGAATCTTATGTCATTTATTGAAATAATTTCTTTAAAAAATACCCCGCATATTTGTTTTCTTTTAAAATCATGGAAAACTAAAACCACCAAATTATCCATGATCCTACCACATTTTTTTTTTTTTTTGGTCTGGGGGGAGAGTGGGGAAGTAGACAGTTTTTTTGGGTGTTCATTATGTGAAATTTAAAGGAGGGGAAAGTGCCAGGTGCGGTGACACATGCCTGTAATCCCAGGGGCTCAGGAGGCTGAGGCAGGAGAATCGCCAGTTCAAAGGCAGCCTCAGCAATGGCAAAGCACTAATCAACTCAATGTGACCCTGTCTCTAAATAAAATACAAATAGGGCTGGAGATGTGGCTCAGTAGTTGAGGGGAAAGTCTTATACCAATAGTGTTACTTTTAGAGTCAGAAGTGGAAGACAAGTAACCAATAACTTCTTTCCTTTCTAGTCTTAATATTCTCTGTTCACGATATTCCATTTCCACCTTTATCTTCCCTGAGTCTAACACTTTAGGTTCCTCCCTGGCCTGGTAGTTGGTCTATCAACATTTCTAAATCAGTATAGTCCTGAAAGGACACCGTTGGCCACTCATGCCCAAGATTTCTCTTCCAACTTTGTGTTGCTACAGTCATTCGTTCTTTTTGGACTTACCAACTCTTCTTGGGAAACACTCCCTAAGCCCAGCTTACGTCAGCGCTTCACTTGAGGCAGACAGCATGAGGATATGACTTCTATCTAGTGTCAGGTTGCCAGGGTTCAAATCTCAGGTCTACTTACAAGGTGTAACTTTGGGCAAATTGTGTAACCTATCTAGAGCTCAGTTGGTCTATCAGGAAGAGGGGAGCAAGAATAGTAACTAAGCATAAGATGGTTGTTTAGTGAAGGAATTGTATATGCTAAGTGCTCAGCATATTGGAACAAAGTCACTCCATCGGGGCTGTGGTGAGATAGTGTCTAGCACCTAACCCATTGCCTGGCAGAGTTCAAGCCCTCCATGAACACTGGTTATAGTTACTATTATCCAGAGAACAACATCAACCCGAGACTTTACTAAGATTAGGGATATCTACACTTGGATATGTTTCTTTTTTTCAGAGTGGAGCAGTACACAACCACTCCCTTTCCAACAGGGTCTTCCACTTTTGGAAAAATGCCTCTTTTGTCTGAGAAAGAGAGCAGATCATCCCATCACCTTCCTGAGAATAATTAAGCCCATATTTAAGGGTGTAAGGCCAACAGAGGAAGGATCCCCAGGTATCATAACTTCTTGTATAAATTAGCAAGAGGAACAGCATTTTCCATACCCTAATTGAGTACATTAAGAACACGGGATTAAAGAGAACATGTTTCCCTGCAGGGAATAAGGTTAACTTTCAACTCTCTACTCCTAAGGAAGGGTTTATTTTGTGCAATCAAACAATGCATGTACATTCCCCAAAGCATCCTGCACTTCTGAGGTCTCACCGATCCACTTCTTTACTTTCCTGCCTGGGGTCTCTGGATAATTAAAATAAGAAGGGTCTGATCTGTTCCACTCCTCGACATTTGTGGTTGACAGAAGAAGCTACATATGTCCACAAGTGTTCCCCTCCTTCCGGGGACCCTCCAGTAGCTTCAAAGCTTCAGCAGAAGTTCTTTTTTTGTTTTGTTTTTCTTTAAATAGAAATGGCATCAAGTCTTCAAGGTAATTCTTGACTTCTCAGCCTGCTCAATAAAGGCAATCAATTACACAAAGCGAAGTTTAGACCTTTGTCTATGGGCCTATAGGAAAGACTAACAAAGGAGTCATTTTTCAATTTTTGTCACAGAACAGTGACAGAGAAAGGAGGTATGAGATTGCAAAAATCTACCATGAAAGCAGAGATTTAGGGAACGCTAAGCTGAGCTCTTGGACCCATGTTGATGTGATTGGGTCACTTGGCACCAACTTTCTATCTCTTGCAAATACTTGTTAGGTAAATTGTTAGGCCAAAATGGCAGCGATGATGCCAAAAGGGAAATATGTGTAAACAGCATGTATCCAACTGAGGCTGCAGCCTGAAGCGCACCAGATACAAATGTTCTTCTACTTTCTTCTGTCCTTACTTTGCTTAGTGTCATATCCTCTGTGCCATGTCCCTGTGTCTCTCACAGCTACTTTGTTACAGGAATACGAATCACTGTTAAACTTTTCGCCATCCTTTTCCTGAGATACACTGGCCAGTGTTTCTGTTCAGGCCCAGGAAAAGTGCCCCATTAAAAACCAAGGCCTCTGACTATTGGCTTGATTTGGATTGTAAATGTAGACAGTTGCCCTCTTGCAAGGAGAGCAATTCACAGGTCATTACATCTGCTGATCCTCTGAAAAAGATGCCAGGATTTTGCCAGAGTGTGCCCTGAAAAATAGCCAAGGCACAAATTAACACCCACTTTCCGGCAATGGGAATCATTCCTGAAAAAGCCACTTCCGCAAAACCCGAGGCAACTTGGAATAATCCAGGAGCCAAGACACAATTTATTACTTCACAAAAAACATAGAATTCTGATCCAGGAGCAAACTAGCTGCTGGGTTTTTTCCTTTCCCACACAAGCTGCATTTCAAAGGCCTGACACTCTCAATTTACAAGCCGAGCCTTTAAGAGGAATGCTTTAAATAGCCCAAGATTTATTAAACGCCATAACTGAAGATGAAGTAGAGACCAAGAGATGGGGACACTGAGGCCCAGGCAGGGCCAATGAGTCACTCCCCCAGGATCACATGCAAAAATAGATGGTGAGCCCTAGAACCCAGGCTACTCCTCTTTCCAGCTCCCTGGTTTTTCTATAGAACATCAATCACGTTCTAAATTAAAATCTGTTTTTTAAAATTTATCTGATACACAAAAACATTAATTTTGAATGGGACAGAATAATAGTCAATACGTGCCTACATTGTATAACACTGAAATCAGGTTAAACATGCCTAGCTCCTCAAACGCTTATCATTTCTTGGTGATGAAAACTTTCAAAATCTTTCTCGAGCTTTTTGAAGCGAACAGTACAGAATTGTTATCTATAATTGCACTGTGCAATAGTACCCAGAGTCAAATTAACATTTTTAGAGAAATGTTTTTCATTTCAAGCTAGCAGAATTCAAAAGGGATTCAGCCACTACTTGGGAGAGGGAGCTGGACAACTTCGAAGGTTTTTTTCCTATCCTGATAGATTATGTGTCTATGAAAAAAGGGAGTATTTAACATAGGGACCAAGGTATAGATCACATGTCAAGGTGACACCATTTAAAAAGAAAAACTGACAATATGAATTAAATGTCTTAAAGATATCAAAGGCTTTGACCCAAAATTTCCACTTCTAGAACTTTCCTTAAAGAAATACCGAAAAGGTGAGCAAACAAGATGTTCAAGATGCCTTCTTATCAAAAGCTAGTAGACAGTAGCAAAAAGCTTGAAACAACTATGTAAGAGCTGAGATTTGGGTAAACAGATTTGGATGTTATGTACCTAGTAGACACAACATCTATTTATAACCTTCACTGATTATTCTTTAAAAGGAACATTATCAAATGGTGTATATGCTATGACCCAATTTTTATTAAAAATAAGAAATAGTATAGATTATCATTGGATTTTTGATTTAAAAAATGTAAAGTTCATAAGAATGAAACAGGTTCATTACTTACTACCCAAGGTGGTACCAACAGAAGAGTAACCTTAATTCCTTCCCTTCTGGCAGGCTCTACTGATCAGAGGTGATGCTTATCTCTACTCCAACATCTGTCAAGCCTTTTTAATTACTCCCGCAGGTGGCCAAGATGGAAATGACTCTTTCCATCTCAGCAGGTGCCATTACAGATCTCCAGTCCAGGTCAGAACTGTGACCTCGGCAATTCTGCCCTTTGTTCCCCTAGTGCCTGCTTCCTTCTGTTCCCTGTTGCTGTACTTGGTCTTCCTCACCTTCCTTCTACACTGAGTGGGTGATGTAGCCAAAGGGCCTGGGCTGGGACATCAGGTGGCCTGAGTTCAAACATTAGCTCTCGGTTTGTCTGTTGCCTCTATTTATTTCCAAGTATCTTCACTTTTTTTTTTTTTAAGTTCTGAGGATTAAACCTAGGATCTCATACATGCTAGGCAGGCATTCTACCATGGAATTACATCTACAGTACTTTTAAAATTATATTTTGAGACAGGGACTCACTAAGTTGCTTGGGTTGGCTTTGAACTTCAGATCCTCCTGCCTCAGCCTTATAAATACCTGGGATTATAGGTGTGCACATCATGCCTGATTGTCTTCACCTTTGAGATTCAAAGGTATGATTTACACATAACATAATGCATAATGCTCAAGCATACAGTCGCACATCATGCCTGATTGTCTTCACCTTTGAGATTCAAAGGTAGGTATGATTTACACATAACATAATGCATAATGCTCAAGCATACAGTCGTTGTTTTAACAAACATTTACAAGTCAGACATATTTACACTGTGAATCCACCACTTTAATCAAAACAGAACCTTTCCATCACCCCAGAAAGTTCCTTCCTGCCCCTTTCAAGTCAACTTCCCTAAAATGAGGCAACCACTTTCTGGTGTACTTGACCATAGCCTAGTTCTTACTTATCCTAGAACTGCATATAAATTAAATCCTACAGATCAGCTCTCTCATATTGACTTTTTTTTCATCAAGGTAATGTTTTGAGATTCATCAATGTTGTACAAGTATTTATGTCATTTTGTTGCTGAATACATCTATGGTATGCAGAAACTGCAAATTGTCCATTCACCTATTGCTAGCTGCTTGGGTTGTTTCCAGTTTTGAGCTACTACAAATAGAGCCGCTGTCAATTCACGTTCAGGTTTTCTGCATGTGTGCATGTGTTTTGGTTTCTTTTCAGTAAATACCTAGGAAGAGAATTGCCAGTTCAGTTCTCCAAAGTGGATGCACCCTGTCCATTCCTGCCAGCTGTGTGTGAAGGTTTCCTTCTCATCCTCACCAACACTTGCTATCTCCAGTGAAGTCACATGAATGACACTGCAGGAAGGTTTCCACTTGCATTTTCCTGATGGCTTATGATGTTGAACATCTTCATGAAATTATTAGGCATTCATATATCTTTTCCTGCCAATATAAGCTTTTCGTTCGTTTTATTGGGTTGTTAGTCTTTTTAAGATTATGAGTTCTTTACATATTCTGGACACTGGCCCTTTGTTATATGAAATGATTTTAAAAGTAATTTCCTCAAACAAAATGAGGAACAAATGAGATAATACTGTGCCAGTCTATGAAAATTTATCTGCTATATTTAAGGGGCAGTAAAACTAGACTAGAAGCAATGCCAGGATGGCACATCTCCCATGTTAAGAGATGATGGAAGTCATCAGCTCTCACCATCCTGGAAAGCCTCTAGCAGTAGCGGATGAATGTACGTCTGCCACATGGCTCCTCTGATTCTGTGTCTTCCTCAGTACCACTTCCCCATCAGCTCCTGTTAAGCTTATCATTCCTGAGTCACTGCTTAAATTTTGGATCAATTTTTTTTGCTTTGATTCCTATTACTTTATTTCTGGAATATTGGGTTTTGAGCTTGCTGCAACTAAAATTTGTGTTTTTATTTTCTTGCATGACTTGCTGCTCATCCTGAGTCCTGTCTTAAGCCCAGCTTCCCTTCCACCCACCTGGCTCCAACACACAGTCTTGCTTTAATTCCTCTTTCTATTCTGGACAGTTTGCATGGTTTCAGGCCCTTAGCCCTGTCTTGGGTCCAGCCTATTTTTATTTTCTGCATGTCCTGATTTGCCCATGAGCCATAATATTTAATTGCACATTCCATACCCAATAAATAATATTGTTGAATATGAGGTAGATTCTGTTCCCCAGGACAAAATATTAGCTATTGGTGCTATTATTTAAGGTCTTTAATGATTAACTTCTTGCCAACTTTCCCTCTCTCATTTTTGTTGATTTTGAAATAAATGTTCCAACAGGAAAATAAATTTGTATTTTTTTCCTCATTACATGGGGATCAATCAAAAGTAGAACCCAAGGATCATGAGAAGTGACCATCTATAGCTATTTCAATACAAGTTATTGTTAGCTAGAAGAAAGAATCCAGGACTCCTTATATGTTCATTCCTCATTCATTCATTCATGATGGATCACCTGCTTGATGTGAGGTTTTGTGCTTAGAACTGAAAATGTAAACAATTCACACACAAAAGCTTGTACTGAGGGGCTTATTAACTGGTAAGGAAATTTGAAAAGAAAAGAACTTTCCCTCTATTACCCAAGTGTTACAACTGTACAAGGTGCTTCAGGAATTCAGGGGAAGAATGGAAGATCGATTCCTGGAGGCCATCAGGATATTGATAGCAGCAGGGATCTTTCACTGGAAAGGCAATATTTTGAGTTCTGCATACGTGAAGGGATAAGTAAGAATAAGAGAGAAGACAAGGAAACAGTATCAACAAAAGACATCCAAACCCTAAATCTAGGATGCTAGGAAAAACTAGGTTCAGACATCATATCTAGGTGAGTTATGCTGCGGTGAGGTATGTCCCCCTGAACTGATACTTAAAGTAAGTACATGAGAAAATTGGTAAAACACACAAACATGGATGGGCTCAGTTACAGAGCATCCCACACTAGCCTTCTTAACACTGGCTAGTTTGATGGTTTGACTAATTTTGCCCCGACAAAAAACTCTGTGAAAACAAAGCACAGGTCTGTTTTAATCCTAAAGCCTATGCCTGGCACAGCACAGGTGCTTTGTAGAGAAAGATGTGTACAAGAGCCCCTAACCACTAGATGGCAAAAGATGGCACTGCCGTTGCAGGCACACCATGTACCTACCCCAGGTGGCAGAGTGTTCTACACCCTGACTTCTATCTATCCACTCTTATCCAATGTTAACATTTTGATTCTTGCTCTGCATATTTAAAATAATTTAAGCCATTACAATTTGAAGGTGATCTTAGAATACTGTATGCTTGTTTTAGAAAGGGCTGGGGATGTAGCTCAGTGGTAGAGTGCTCACCTAGCATGCACAAGGCCTTGGGTTTGATCCCCACTACTACAGAAAACCAACCAGAAAGAACTTTGAGGGCAATTATTTTGAAATAGAAAATTTTAAGTTTCCTAAGACATCTATGTATTTCCTAGGACTGAGTCAGACAGGTTGAACATCCCTAATTCAAAAATCCAAAAGTGGGGCTCGGGTTGTGGCTCAGAGGTAGAGTGCTCGCTTAGCATGCATGAGGCACTGGGTTTGATCCTCAGCACCACATAAATGTAAAATAAAGATATTGTGTCCACCTAAAACTTAAGAATAAATATTTTTTTAAAAATCCAAAAGCCAAAATACTTTTGACTGCTAACATGACACCACAAATAGAAAATTCCACACCAAGAAACACTGATTCATATACAAAATTATTAAAACCATTGTATTAATTTACCTTCAGACCACGTAAATATGGTGTATATGAAACATAAATTAATTCTGTATTTAGACTCCGGTCTAATCCCCAAGATGTCTCATTATGTATATGCAAGTATTCCAAAATCCAAAGAAATCAGAACTCTGAAGCACTTCTGGTCCAAGTATTTTAGTAAAGGATATTCAACCTGTACTACTTTTATGAAACAGGGGCTGTTTTGAGGGGGAGCAGCCCTTCTGAGGAATCTGACCCAGAACAGTATAAATGTACTCAACATCCAATTTAACATGAAAATGGCTAAATACCACCTAAGGTAGAACTTGCTCTTTTCTTGCAAAAATGCATCCCCAGGGCAAATGTACCTGTAGAATAGGCCTGAGCAGAATGAATGAACAGGGGCAAAGAGCAACCTGACCATCAGGAAACTGCAAACCAAAACCACAATGCATTAGATATCACTTCACATCCACTGGGACAGCTAAAATCAAAAAGACAGATAATAACAAATGTTGTCCAGAATGTAAAGAAATTGCAACCTTAATCCATTGCTCATGGGAATGTTAAATTGTGTATCTGCTATGGAAAACAGTCTGGCAATTCCAAAAGGTTAAGCAGAGTGTTGTCATATGAACCCTCACAAAGGGAATTAATGCCCTCATAAAAGAGGCCTGAGGGAGCTTGCTGGCCCTTGTCACCATGTGAGGGTGCAGCAAGAAAGTGCCATCCATAAAGCAGACCAAGTCCTCCCCAGACACTGAATCTGCTGGCACTTGATCTCAGATTTCCCAGCCTCCAGAACCGTAAGCCATAAATTCCTATTGTTTATAAATTGCCTAGTCTGGGTTGTAGCAGCCCGAATGGACTAATAGAAGAGCTGAAAGTGAAATCTACTCAAATGATCAACTGGTAAATGAAGAAACAAATGTGGGCTCTCCATACAATGGATTTTTTTTCTTTTTGCCACATAAAGGAATGAAAGACTGGCACATGTCACAACATGGATGAGCCTTGAAACCCTTTGTTACATGAAAGAAGCCAGTTAGTCACAAAATACCGCATATTACACGATTCCATTTACATGAATTATTCAGAAAAGACGAATCTATGGATACAGAGAGCAGAGTAGTGATGGTTGCCTAGGGCTGGGGTGTGACAAGAAATGGGGAGTGATTCCTAATGAGCACAGAGTTTCTGTTGGTAAGGAAAAGATTATAAAATTAATAGTGGTGGTGGTAGCAAACCTTGTGAATAGAGTGAAAACCATTGAATCATATATTTTTAATATAAAAACAATACAGTATGTGAATCTCATCTCAGTAAAGTTGTCATTCAAAGAGAAAACATTCAGCCAGGTGGAATATTGAAAAGAAGCAGGGACAAAATTCAACCCTGAAGACAGGTCCAAGTAGCCCCAGGGCTCCCCACTCTGCAGGTGAGGGGGCTCCAGGGAACATAGGAAGCACTCCAGTTTTCAGCTGCACTTTGCTGTGTGCATGGTGGTATATGAATGATGAAGCTACCTCTTAGGAAACTATCCATCTGTGCTGTCTAACATGGTAGCCATGGGCCACACATGACTATTTGAATTTAAATTCTTAAAATGAAATGAAATTTAGAATTCAGTTCCCTATCTGCAATAGTCACATTTCAAGAACTCAATAGCCAGGTGTAGCCCAGGTAGCCACACAGCACAGTGGGCAGTTCCACTGTTGCAGGTTTTGCTTGTTATTTGGGAGGGTTTGGTGCTGGGAATTGAACCCAGGGCTTCCCGCATGCTTAGGACAGACTCTACCACTAGATTCTACCCCAGGCCCTAGAGGAAGGTTCTTATCAGACAGGGCTGCTCCAGGTAGCTCCTGTGGCCACCGTGGGCCCCATCATTTGCTGCAAAGCCTTTTTACTATGTTGAAAGCCAAGAGTTAAAAGAACTCCTTCAAGAATGTGGCAGCTAGAACTCTGTATCCAGACCAGGCAAAGAAGCAGGTCGCTGTAAAGAAGGGAGCCCCACCAAGCCCCACTCCTGTGTGGCTATATTGCTGAACACATGCAGTGGCTGTGACCTGCAGGGATATTGGATGCTTTTTGTTTAAACACATACACACAAACACACACGCACACACACCAAGAAAGAAGGAAAAGAATTCTAGTACTGTTTTTATAATACTGGTGGAATAATAAACAACTGTTTAATGTTCTGTGTAGCAAGATTAAGCCCCCAGGGGAACAGGAGGGAAGATAAATCAATATTTACCAGTAGTCTTTATCCTACGTTAAATATTAGCTTAAACTTAAAAACCCATGGTTTTGGTTGCTGCCTCTCCTTCAGGGCACATTTCACTGGTCCTTTGCTCTTGTAGAGAAATAATCATTTCAGAAGCAGTGGGAAATATTTGAACCATGTCCATTATATATGTTTTACAGTCGTCTGTAACAGCTATTGTAAATGTAGGGGTCACAGGAAAACATTGCCTGATTGAAATGGTTCAACCTCTGCAACTCAGCCACCCATAAATCTCAGTGGGAGTCACAGGCAATACTAATAAAGTTGGAGGGTGAGCAAAATTAAGAGTCATTTGCTAGAATGCTCAAGAAAACCTGTGAACAGAACTGGAGATTTTGCATTTCACAGATTTTCATTAACCTTCAAAATCAGAAATGTTGGCAGTTGCTGTTCGGCTTCAACAGACAGAATTGGAACCTCCACACTGAAGAACACACTGGGCGTAGGATCTGCCATTTGTTCAGCTTGGGCAGCTACATCTCTGATTTCTTAGCTGTGAGGAGGGCAACCAAACCCAGTCTCCAAAGAAGCAAGAGGAAGATTTCTAGGGGGAATTACAGAGTCAAAATTATATAGGGCATTATATAACATTGCTAGATGGTCCAAATAACAAATTTCCCATTACATATTGAAATATACTCATGGCCATAGCCCTCCAGTGGTCTCCAATAAAGATCTTTTATAAACACTAACCAAATAAAATTCCCTAGAGCATTTCTGTGTGTGTGTGTGTGTGGGGGGGGGGGCGTATATTAAATACTGAGCTTTTCTTATCAATGCTACAGCTAAGCCCTGAGAGGTGAAATAACTTGCCTTAAATCACTGAGTGCCAGGAGGAGCCCAGGTGTGCCCATGTCTGAACCTGCTTTGTAAAACCCCATTATAGCGGCTCAGAATATGACAAGAAACGCAATCACCAGACAAAGAATTTTGGAAGCAAAGCAGTTATGTAATCAAAATTGCTTAAATGATTTATGACTGGAAGGATCAAGGAATTAATGTTACAAAATGAAGCAAAAGCCAAAACAAAGAACAGGGATAAGTAGGGGGTAGGGGGTGGGGGTGAGATTTGGTTTTCCCACATTTAGCTCTTTTGTGAAAACGAACCCAACAAATGCTTCAATATTTGCAGTGAAAGTAAAATGGTTTTCTTTTTCCCGGAAAAATGACCAAAAAAAATTTTATGATTTTTCAATTCAGTGAGAGCACCCCAGTCTTTGAGAAATCTACTAATCCTGCAACCTTTATTTTCAACCTTAGCTATGGCAGGGGAGATAATCTGTTATGACTGTGTTATGCCAAAAGCTGAGAGAGAGGCTGGTGGAGATGGCCTTAACCTCTAACACAGTCCAATACCAAAAGCCCATTAAGACAAGGGCTTTTGTTCTTGAAATTATAAGAAAGTTACCACTTTCACAACCAGGCCACAAACAGCACAGCTACCCCATTTTCCCTGGTTCTCCTGGCTTCCCATTATTTGGTGCCCTTTCTATTTGATTGGCTCCCCTGAGCGCAGAAGCCAGGTCCGATTTTTTTTCTACCTGCTCAGATTCTTCCCCATGCTCCTTACACAAAACTTCACTCGACTGTACCATCTAACACAGACTCCTTGTCCTCTGGTATAAGAGCCAAGCAGGTAGCAATATTCTATGTTCAAATAAAAATAACCATTTCTACTTCTCTGATGGCACCCTGGAGGTAAATCACGAGACTGCCAATCCTCCATTCACAATGCCAAAAACCCTGCCAGCTCTGTTTGTCTGCACAAGGATTATTCCCAGATTACTGGTGAAGGCCCACAGGGAGACCAGGGTCCAAAGCAGAAAAGAAGGGTAAATTGCAAAGAGACCTGGGTCCTCTTTAAGTCAATCTCATGCTTATTCCTGCTCTAGGTAGTATGACTGCACCTCCTCTCTGCTTGCCCCCAAATCTTGCTTAGGTCTTAAGCAGATACCATATCCTCGCAAAGGCCATCTCTTTTCACATAATCTAAAACAGCCCACTTATGCTATCTCTCTCTAGTCCTTTTCTACTTAAATTTTCTTCAACTGGGCGTGGTGGTGCATGCCTGTAATCCCAGTAGCTTGGGAGGCTGAGGCAGGGGGATCACAAGCTCAAAGCCAGCCTCAGTAACGGCAAGGCGCTAAGCAACTCAGTGAGATCCTGTCTAAATAAAATACAGAATAGGGCTGGGCATGTGGATCAGTGATGGAGTACCCCTGAGTTCACTCCCAAATACAAAAAACAAACAAACAAACAACAACAACAAAAAAGCAAAGAACTTCTTTAGAGAAGCTATTACCTCTGACATTCCATGTTCAAGTGCTTATTTAAAACATTACCTGTCTCCCCTCTAGAATACAACAAGCTCCATGATAGCAGCAACTTTCACTTTGCTCACTGTTATATTCTCAGTGTATCATTTTAATAAATACTTATGGAATAAATTATTGGATGAACAAACAACCATTATTCATTGAGAAAACATTACTAACTACTAAATCATTACAATGTCTACCAATTACTGAGTGCTTACTAGATACTAGACACTGTTCTGAGCACTATCAGGAAGCTCACTGGGTGTTTTGTCAACACAACAACCGTATCAATGGGCAATGTTCTGCTTTTAATCAATCAGAAGTCCCTTGCCCTAGTATAGCCCTAGTGACACACATCCTTAGGGTAATTCATTACTTTCTCTTCACTCCAGTTAGGAAAGTTTATAACTTCTGCAATATGGACATCATAATGACTCCTACTGTATTTATTTCATTCTTAAGAATATCTATCATATTTAGGATCTGGAGCCTGGATAAAAAAATTATTCTTTTTTAAAGCCAAGAAAACACCACAATAACGAGATTTAAATGTTTTCACTCAGTCTATATCAGTTGTGCAATTTGGTAGTTGAATCCTCAAAATAGGTTTAGATGCTAAACTTTTCTGGGAAATATAGCTTCAGATTTAATGTCTAACTAAGATCAACTACTTTTCACTCATTTGAAGTTCTAGTAAACTTCATATCAAGTGGCTTCTATTGACTAGAGGGTATAGTATGGCAAAAGCTGCCAATAAAATCTGTAGGGTTTGGAGTCCAATTGACCCAGGTTTGACTCAAGTTCTGTCACTAGCTGTGCAAAGTTAAGGAAGATGTTCTATCTCTTGAAGTTTAAATGTCCTTGCTGCTTAACTACCACTGTATCATTTGCCTGTAATAATTTCATTTGGGGGTTTATTTTAACCTATTTACAAGCCAGGTTAACCTTTTATGGTTCCACAGATGCTAGAAGAAGGTATGAGAGTCCTGGACAAGGACACAAAGGACTTTATTTTTCCAGGCACAGCATGAAGGATGAGCATCAGTATTTGCATTGGTTAGCTTTGTCCCCAATTCCACAGGGCAAAGCAGAAAGGGCACAAGAGACACTGTACATCTAACAGAGTCTGCATTTCAGCTGAGGAGCATGGAGCTTGAGAATGCACTGTTTTTATAGCAAGCAATAAGCAAGGCTGCTTTTCATCCTGAGAGCACTTAACTCATTTCTAAACATTATTCACTGAAAACACAATCCTGAAGAAGGGCCAGGTGAAAAGCAGTCATGGCCTCATATTCTTAGCATATTCATCAAGACAGGTGGGAGCATGGGAAACCTGTGGAGGACTGCAGCTCAATACATAATAACATGATTAAATTATGCTCCCCCCACCTGCAACACTGCACCCAAAGACATCACCTGCCTCTCTCCTTGCTTTTTTCAGACCTGCTCCTTTTCATTAAAAAAAACAAAACAAAACAAAACACATTTTCCCCCTTTTTGTATCTTCACTCAAAGAATTCTAAAATGTTTGTGATAGGAGTCATTTTTTCAAACCAAATGGTTTGAAACACTAATAAAAATTCTATAGGTTTTTTGGGCTGGGGTGGTGGCTCAGTGGTAGAGCACCTGCCTAGCTTATGCGAGGCACTGGGTTCAATTCTCAGCACCACATAAAAATAAATAAAATAAAGGCCCATTGACAATTAAAAAAATATTTTTAAAAATTCCAAAGGTTTTTTTTTAAAATAATGCACGAAGAAGTGCTTCATATAATGATAAGAAGCAGGATCCAAAATGGTATTTATAATATCTACAAATACATTACATATGCATGTTTTTTTTTTGTCTTAAAATTTCTGCATTGAAAATGTGTCATCTTGCTTTTCTACTCAGAAAAAAAAAAGTAGAAGAAATGCTCTTGTTCAGCCTCTTTCCGTCACAAACATGGAATGGAGGAGCAGGCAGGCTAAGTGACCTGTTCCAGAACCCCAGCAGGACCTTTTCCAAGTGGGTGCTGCAAGGCCTAGACTCTGATGCTAATGCTGTGGCTTCTAATTGTCCTCTAGGGACTTGGGAGAAGCAGCAGGGCAGAGCCGGGTAGGAGGGTCTGGCCAAAGTAACCATGAGCATCCGAACCTTGGGAAGGAAGCCCTTGGCATATTTGAGTGACTGCTGGCAGCTGGACTCCAATTTCCCTGCCCAGTACAACAGTGAACACAAGGGAGGAGATGAATTCCCTTAGGCCCAAGGTTCTCAAGGCAAGTTGCTCATTGTTAATAGTTGGCACCCAATGGAGATGCGGCTTACCCCATGGCAAAAAGAAAACCCTGAGACTGCAGCAGGCGGGGCTGAGGTTGGGCTCTGTGCAAGCTCCTGCAGGGCTGGCTTCAGCCTGAGCTATCTGAATTACTTGTCTAGACAGTTCCCATTTCACTGGATCATTAAGTGGTCCTTTTGCCCCCTTAGCAAGGTTCACAAGTCATGTAAAACATCTTTCTCAATCATTGTCTTTAAGTGACCTTATTGCATCATGATGCTCTTTATTTTATATTTTGGTACTAATGACCAGGCAATTCCCTAATTGCAGGAGAACCCAACATAAGTTATTAGAAGATCTAATTGGAGGACTGGTTAATTGGCTCAGTGGTATCAGAGTGGACCCCTTGGAGCTTCATGGCATTTGTCTCTAAAAGTCTTACAGTGTAATTCTGGTCACTGTCCCATGGGGAGTACATCTGGGGAGGGAATGTAGCTTTCTGATGCCTGTGACAGGGAACTCAAGGTGACATTCAATACTGAAGTAGACTTTTCTCCAGACGCTAGGAGCATGGAGTCCAAAGATTTGGTCTTTGGCTTCAGGAACTTGAGGTGTTGAGGGAGGCAGATGAAATCCAAGGTGGCAATATGATGAGGTAACTGCCAGGAACTGCTGACTCCTCCCTTTCTCGCTTTAGTCCCCACCCTGCAAACTTTAGGGCAGTGGAGGGAACAGGGTCCCCAACTGAGAATATACCAGAGAGGGGAAGACCTGAGGGAGGCTGAAAGGAAAACACACAGTCCAGGACGATCTTTCCAAAACACTTCCTGCAAAAACTTGTGTTCCACAAAACAGTGCCCTAAAAATAGTGTGGTTTATGGGAAAATAACCATTTAAAACTTGTGCAACTTTGTAATCAGAAGCCAGCAAAACCAGCAATTGGATCCCGGGATTATAATGTGATATCCCAAGTAGGAAGCTTAGGACTCTGGAGTTAGCCTCAGGGCATATAAGAACATAACAAGTTTGGCAGGCTGGCCTACAGGTGTGAGGAAGTCCTGGAGCAGACCTTGGAGCAGCAGGGCTTGAGAAAGGGGCATGGGCAGGGGAATAAGCAGACATATCCTGGAATCCCACCAAGCCAGAGGCAACCCCAGGCAGGTGCTCATTTCAAAGTGGCTTAAAATTGATCTGAAAAGGCTCCTGTCTATTCAGCATCCTTCTGAGGTAGGTGTGTGTGTGTGTGTATGTGTGTGTGTGTGCACGCACACAAGCGTGAGCATGTGTGTGTTGACAATTCTATTTCCACTAGGCTTCCCAAGTCTAGGAAAAATTATGCCTGAATTAACCTAACTACCATAGTATAACGATTGACATCATTCTTTCTCCTACCCATCACTTGTGAATTAAATAATGTTACACCACAAGTTACGTGGGAGCAGGCTACCCCTTAGAGGACTGCTGAGTCTGGAACACAAACCCCAGGAAGCTGGCAGAAGTCCCTGCTGTGGCGGAGACCTTGACCAAGAAAGACAAGTCACAGTGATGGAAGTAAAAAAACTGAAATAATGGGAATTGGGGAAAATAGTGGATCTCCCATACCTTTGTGCAACCTGAAGGTTTAATGTATTATTTT
The DNA here is from genome assembly GCF_047511675.1 of Marmota flaviventris. Taxonomy (NCBI): domain Eukaryota; kingdom Metazoa; phylum Chordata; class Mammalia; order Rodentia; family Sciuridae; genus Marmota; species Marmota flaviventris. The sequence goes on along the minus strand of NC_092499.1, from coordinate 116,859,352 downwards.
GTGTGAATGTGAATTGTTACAACTACTGTGCCATTCTTGTATGGGATGGGATGTCTATGTGGGGCACTTGTGCTAAAGGTTTAACAAGCAGGCCACCTGCAAACCACGTGGTTTTGGTTGGCATGGCGGCTACAGAGTGAAGCCAACCTACGGAAACAAATTTACTGTGTCTGTACCAGGTGCATGGAAGGTTCCTCTTGCATGCATGTGGGAAAGTGTGGGGAGAGCATCAGTGCCCTCCAGAACCTTGCTCCCACAGGGATTGGAAGAAAAGGATAAGCAGATCACTCAACTGAAGGTTGGTACCCTGTTCCACATAACATGGTGCACCACCTGCACTACAGAAGGAAACCAAAACAAAAAGACTAAAACTTGCCTGCAAAAGAGATTTGATTCCAAAGACATAAATCATCAAAACCACAAAAAGGAGTTAAGGAATAAGATGGGCATAAAATAACTGGACCATAAACTCCTCACAGGCAGAAACCAGTTCCTGACACAGCACCTGCACAGAGAAGGTGCACAGCGATTTCTTCTGAATGAAGGAAAACATTCAGTATGACACTGCAGGCAGGAGCCACATGCAGAAAACATGCTCTTGCATTCCCTGCCTCAAAATAAACAAGCAAAACACCATTTTTCCAACCTAACATTTTTTAGAGGATTTCTTGCAGTTTTTCAAGTTCCTTTGTGTTTGTTTCTCAAAACAAAGCAACAAGCTGAATCTCCTGCCCACACAGAGAAAACAAGAGCCTTTTCTAGGCTTCTGGACCATTCGCAGACCTCTTCATTAAGCCTAAACTGATAGCTATTAATCACTCAGGGGCTGCCAAGAGTTTCTCACACTTTCCAAATTATAGTACTTTCCTTTTGCAAGATCAGATAACTGTATTATTTGGCATTTCATTAAAATTTGCCTTACCTATTTGAAACTTATTTTTCCAGCGCTGTTTCTGTTCCTATACAAACTTGAACCACTTAAATTTCCTCTACTTTTGCAATTTTTATTTCAAAGTTGGAAACTTTTGATTATTTTTTAACTTTTGCTTTTGACCACTGCTTTTCCATTTTTACATTTGCTATTTTAATCACAAATGGTGCCCCTATTTGGTTTGGCTCTCCACTTTGAGCTGCCATTTCCCTCCCATCTTGCATTTCGGTTCTTTAGTTTCCTTCCCCAAGCCCTAAGAAAATCTTTTAAAAGTGCATGTCTGTTTCATTCACTGTCTTTGACATGCTTAAGCAGATACTCAACAAACTCCCATAAAGAGAGATTACTATAATAAGGACGATAATTGTGGGAACAGGTCTCAGTGATGGGATGGGTCCTGGGTGTCTCGGAGAGTATTATAGAGTGTCTTCTATACCACTGCTATCAGCTTACAAAAATGGTAGGTTGGCCATAAGGAGAGGAACATGCTGGGGTAAAGACAAGAGGTCAAAATGAGTTAAAAAAATTAATCAAGGCAAAAATGCTCAGCAATGTCACGTACATCATATGCCCCCTAAAATGATGTGACAAAGGTACTTTACCTCTGTGGTATTCATCCCCAAATCCTCCCCCCAGTATAACTGTGAGGAAACATCTGACAAGCTGTTGAGGGTATGAGAAATTGGAGAGGCTAAGGAGTTGTTGCAGAGCTGAGGAGACATGATGACTGAATATAGAGAGGGATTCTGGGTTGGATCCCAGAGCAGGAAAAGGACGGTAATGGAAAGACTGGTGAAATCCAAATAAAGTCTAGAATGCAGTTAATAGTCCTGCACCAATGTTAGTTTCTAAATTTTGACGACTGAACTTTGGTACATTAAGAGGTTAACATTTGGGGACACTGAAGCTGATGAAGAGGTACACAAGAACTCTCTACATTATCCTTGTGACTTTTCTGTAAATCCAAAATGATTCTAAAATAAAAAGTTTACTTTAAAAAGTAAAACCAAGGGGCTGGGGATGTGGCTCAAGCAGTAGCGCGCTCGCCTGGCATGCATGCGGCCCAGGTTCGATCCTCAGCACCACATACAAAACAAAGATGTTGTGTCCTCCGATAACTAAAAATAAATATTAAAAAAATTCTCTCTCTCTCTTTAAAAAAAAAAAGTAAAACCAAGGGCTGGGGTTATGGCTCAGTGGTAGAGCACTTGCATGTATGTGAGGCCCTGGGTTAAATTCTCAGCACTGCATATAAATAAATAAAATAAAGGTTCATTGACAACTAAAACATATTAAAGGAAAAAAAAGTTAATCCAAATAATAAATTATTCAACTTGTTCTAGTTCCTCAACTTGAGGCCTTAACCATAGGTTCCACTTTCTATGGGAAGTACAAACTCCCAAGGGGTGAGCTGAAAGTTCTGAGGTGGAACAGTCCAGACGCAGGTCAGGTCATGAGGCCTTTGCCGTGGGGGATGACAGGGAAGAGGGGTGTGCACTCAAGTTGGGTGAAAGTGCTTCCTTATGTCCTATGAGCTCATTGCCTGCCACTCACACATTAGCAACGCAGGCTTCTTTCTACTTCTCGCATAGCTGGGATCTTTCCTGATGCCTTGTGCTATTCACACTTCCTGAAACGGTCTTTCCAATGATCTTTACAAGGCTTCACAGAGAGGCATCAGAGAGGGCTTCAATCCTGATAATCTAAAGTGACCTCTAGTCACTGTCACATGAACCTGTTCCAGCAGCTTCTGAACATTCTTGGTTTATGGCACCCTATTACATCTGGAACTCTTTGCTGTTCTGAACTGTGTATAAGTCTATGCAACTAATATAGATTCCATATATATATATATAGTAATGTACACAACACAAATATATCTCATATAGTTTGTAAATTCATTACACCACATAAGTCCGCTGTGTGTGAGTTCACTTGACTGCAAATTCCCTGAGCTAGTGGGCATTCTGACATGGTACCAGCTCCACAAGGATGAAGCAGCAGCATGGTTGCAGTTAGCACTGAAGACTCTAATATTTTGACCATGTTTCAGAAAAACTCCACTTACAGAATGATTTGTTTTCTATCTCCAACTTTCATTTAAAACATTTCCTATTTTTATTTGATCTGAAGATAGACAACAGCTAAGAGCCTGAAGTTATCTTCTGAGAGTACCTCGCTTTTATGTGTGTGTGTATATATATATATATGTGTGTGTGTGTGTATATATATACAGTATTATGTATATAATACTATATATATAAATAATACATTATGATTTGTCCATTATTTTTCAAGTCAACAGTTCCAACCCTTTTTGTATTTTTCATTTCTAGTGTTTTAATCACTCCAAGTTCTTGCTTTTCTCTAACTTGTGAAGCACTAAACTTGATCCATTCTGACCATACATAGTTAATTTCAAATTGGAAGATCTTTAGTAGGTTTGTAACTATGAAAACATTTTTTGAATTTGCTTTTGAATCAATTCTTGGGCCTCCTTCTCATCTGTGACCCACAATGATCTCTAAATTGTTTTGTACCATAAAAGGTCTCAAAGAAGCTCATCCATTATTTTCATCCATTTCCTGGCCCTAATTATGATGAACTTTAGTACTCCTTATTAGTTTCAATAATGCATAGAAAGTGTTGAGAATGTATTTTTAAATGCTTTCTGGACTGACCCCATATTATTACATTTGGGCATCTCCAAATAGCCCTGATATGTTAAGGAACAGATTTACCCCATTATGCTCCATTCCTTTCAGTAACTATATCAACTCTAATGACCATGCTATTTATCCTTGTACAATGGAGCTCTAATTAGGATCCAGTTCCCACAAATGTTCTGGAATTTTATGAAAATATTTCTCTATGAGATCAGTATCGTGGATTAGTTCTACTTTATTCCTAAAATCAATCAATGTCAAAGCCTTCATTCTCAGTTTTATATTTAAACATGTTCCACATTCCTGGGCAGATCTTAAACATAGTTAAATAGGTGTGTTCTCTGCATGAATTATTCCTTCTTTGGTGGTAGAAATTATGTAACTTGTTCTAAATGGAGAAAGCAGAGATGGGAAAGAGAAGCCATGAGATAACTCAAGAGCACCCAAACAAAAATGATCCCAGAGTTTCAAAAGGGTCTCTGGCATGTGAAGGGTTGTTTTCAATCTTTAAATTGAAATCTGCCTTCAAATGTTTGCAGTTCAAAAGACACAAGCTTTAGTGAATCAAGTCAGAGGACACTGGGCTGGTCTATCAGCTTAGCCGTGTCACAATGACATGCCTTCTCCAAATGACCTTGGCATCTCCTACCCCTGATACGAAGGCAGTCAGAAGCTCACAGTGGCAGAACTGGAAAATAGCTACATGGAGGAGAGACGTGGAGGGTAGAAAGGGAAGACTGAGAATGAAAATGAAAACGAACAGAACACAGGCTGGGAAGTCAGACAAGCCCCCGTTAGGCCTGCCCAGGCCCCACCAGGTACTAGCTTGCAACCTTTAATAACAGAGGTTGCTAAATGTGAGTCTCAATTTCTTCTTCTTCTTCTTTCTTTTTTCAAAACAAGGACACTAACACTCATAGGTTTATACTAAAAATAATATACATTTAAAAATGTATTAATTGCTTTCTTTCTCTTTTCCTGCCTCCTCTAAAAGAAACACACACACACACACACACACACACACAGAGCTTTGGTGGTTTTATTTTCACACCCTTTGATCATTAACAATAATCTCATTGTTATATATAAAGAACTGTTCTAAACAGAAAGATACTTCATGTTCGTGGATTGGAAGATTTAGTATTATTAAAATATCCATACTACCTGAAGTGATCTACACAAGCAAAGCAATCCCTTTCAAAATCCCAGTGGTATCTTTTGAAGAAAGAGTTAAAGCAATCCTAAAATTTATATGGATTCATAAAGGACCCTGAATAGCCAAAACAACCTTGAGGAAGAACAAAGCTGGAGGCTTCACATTTCCTGGTTTCAAAACACATTACAAAGGTACAGTGATCAAAATAGTTTGAAAAAATAGCTTGATAATGTAATAAAGACAGACATAAAGAAAGGGTATGAAATAGAGAGTCCAGAGGAATAACACATATACAGTCAAATGATCATCAACAAGGGTGCCAAGGCTACACAGTGGGGGAAGGACAGTCTCTTTTATAAATGGTGCTAGACAAACTGAATTTCCACCTGCAAAGGAATGAAGTTTATATCTTACATTATACCCTATCCAAAAATTAACTGAAACTGAAAATGGATTACAGATTCAGACATGAGATTTAAAACTATAAAACTCCTAGAAGGAAATTTAGGGGAAAAACTTTATGACATTGTATTTGATAATGATCTCTTACATATGACACCAAAAGCACAGACACACACACAAAATTCTAAAAAAAGGAAAGAAAGAACAGTAGAAAAACAGAATTACATCAAACCCAAAACACTTCTGCTCAGCAAAGTAAATAATCAATAATATGAAAAGGCAAATTACAGAATGAAATATTTGCAAATATTTCCCCATCTCAGATATATGATTTGCAAATATTTCCATATATTTTCAAATCATATATCTGAGATGCGGCTAATATCCAGAATACATAAAAGAACTCCTCCAAATCATCATCAACAACAAGATATTCCAATTTTAAAATGGCCAAAGGTCTTGATTAAATATTTCTTCCAAGAAGATATACAAATGGTTAATAAGTGCATGAAAAGATGCCCAACATTAACAGCCATCAGGGAAAATGCAAATCAAAATCACAATGAGAAATGAGTCTCACACTTGACAAGACTGTTATTATCAAAAAGTCAGAAAATACAATATTAGCTAGGATGTAGAGAAATTTGAACTCTTATGCATTGTTAGTGGAAATGTAAAATGGTATAGCTGCTATGGAAAACAGTATGGCAGCTCCTCAAAAATTAAAATTAGAACTATCATGATTCAGCAATGTCATTTCTGGATATCTATCCAGAATAACTGAAACCAGGATCTTGAAGAAATATTTGGATACTCATATTCATTACATTATGATTCACAATAGCTACAACATGAAAACAATCCAAGGGTCCAACAGTAGATGAATTGATAAAGAAAATATGGTTTACACATACAATGAAATATCACTCGGCCTTAAAAATAAATTAATCCCATCACATGCTACAACATGGATAGAATTTGAGGATCCTATGCTAAATAAAATAATTCAGTCATTAAATGACAAATCCTACGTGGTTCCACTTAGATGAGGTATTTAAAGGAGTCAGATTTCTAGAACCAGAAAGTTGAATGGTGGTTCCCTGTGGCTGCAGAGAAGGAAAAGGGGAGTTGTTCAATGGGTGTAGAATTTCTGTTTTATGAGACGAAAAAGTTCTAGAGATCTGTTGTACCAACTATGTGCATGAGTTATCACTACTGTACTGCACACTTAAGAATGGTGAAGATGGTAAATTTTATGTTTATTTTTTTACAGTGAAAAAAGGAGTAATAATTGTGTGACGCACTTAAGAAATTTAAACATGGTTCTCAAGTTGCTCAGAAGATAAATGTATAGAAAACAGTGTATGATGTGTCCTGTGTGGCATAGCAAAAATGTATCAGGGGCAATATTTCCTTCAAAGACTCAGCAATTGGAGAAACCACTATTCCTTGAGCATACAGGGAAAAAGGAGAGTGGCTTCCTCTTGGGCCTTGAAGGAGGGACTGCTCAGAGGACAGCATTAGGCAAAACCACAGGGGGAGGACAGCACCTCTGGGGACCAGGAGTTCTACAGATTGGACTGATTAGACACTGAAACTCTGTATTTAGAAGTAATAAGAGACAAGGTGGGACATGAAGGACCCATCAGATCAATGCCAGGCTACAATACGAGAATTGATATGTCATCAACCAACACTAATAAATGTTCTTGAGTTTGGTGATCAGATGACCAAGGTCATCTCATATGAAGATGAACCTAGTTGCAGTGCATAGGATCCAAAGAAAATGCAGAACTAAGAGGCAGAAAGCAGCAGGGACCTCCTGCCCTGTTTGGGTTTAGGGTGGTGGTGGGAGGGGAGGAAGGCAGGATTCCAGACAGACCACAAGGAAGAGCAGCACTGGGCGAGGTGGCCAGGGTGGTTTATTAAAAAACAGAAACAACAGACCATTGTTTCCCAACTACTATCAGCAAGACATCATCACACAAGCACAACTGGGGTGAAAAAATGTGAAATATTCCAAAATACATTTCAGGCACTTGCACACAGCAGGAAGGTTTTGTGGATCTCAACTTGCAATGGACCCTAAAATGTTAGCATTTTAATTAGGGAAGAAATAATCAGCTTTCTCAAGAGGAATGAGCTGTTTCCCTCTTAAAGCATGATAAATTACCATGCTCTGTGGATTAGTCCCATGGATTCTTTTGTTTAGAAAGTGTTACAAAACTTAATATTGTTTTGAGCAATTTAATCCAACATCAGGGTTTCTATTTGTTAAAAATTACATAATCATGAAATTCAAGTATTAGTTTTTTATCACCAACCCTTGTTGGCTTGAAGCTACTACAGTTAGGACAAGCACCTAAATCACCGAGAATCACCTTCTTCCTTGTAAAAATCCCATTTCCTTGAAATACAACTTTAACCCAAACATGTTTAATTCCCCACTTTGAAAACCCCATTGGCATGGACCAGAGCTTCCATCTACCAACTGCATTAAATACATGATTCCAAAGCAACATTTTCATGCATAGAGCATCAAAAACACTAATATTTCTAAACAATGACACTAAAAACCTATTATGAGAAATCTTTAGAGCCCCAAAGGTTATATTCAATGACTAACAATCTTACGTTGATAAACAAAGAAAAGAATTACACTAGATACTACAGTGTTCTGGGACCTGTGCCTTGGCAACTAAGGCTTTTTTGTGCAGTAAATGTCAGTCAACCTTAAGTGATTAAACTCATCTCTGTAAACAGGATCCCTGGAGCAAGAAGTAAGATAGTAAGCACTGTAAAATAATCAAAACATTTTATATATATACACACACACACACACACATATATATATATACATACACACATATACATACATATATAAATTATTTGCATATGTTTACATATTACTTCATGGACATATATACCTTCAAACATATACCCAATTCCCTTTCTCTTCTTATTATTAATAGAACATTTTGAAAAATATTCAAATGTGTACAATTGTAGTCTTACCACAGAAGGATTTCATTTTAGGTACAAAACCTTCCGAATCTACAAACCATCCTTCTTTTTTGAAAAATGCTCTTTAGGGTTTAGAATCAACATCAGGACTGACATTCTCATTTCTTGGATGGGGAGTTCTGAAGTTTGCCCAGTATTCATGCATTTCCTTCTCTCTGGTGGTTATTAATTCATACCCTTCTCAGAGCTCACATTTTCCAGAAAATGCTCCTGGGTGGTTCTCTCATTGTCTCATTGTCACCCCAAATGGAAAGGGGGTGGGAGGTCATGCCATGGTCTCTGAGTCACTTTGCCACACTCATCCTTTCCTTCTCCTTGAGGATAGAGCCCCAGTGTTTTTTTTTTTTTTTTAAATTTTTTTTTTAGTTGTAGTTGGACACTATACCTTTATTTTATTTATTTATTTTTATGTGGTGCTGAGGATCGAACCCAGGATCTCGCACGTCTAGGTGAGCACTCTACCCCTGAGCCACAACCCCAGCCCTGAGCCTCAGTTTTATTCTACACACTACTGTGCCTGGTTAATGACTACAGTTCCTACCCTTTCTTGTAGCTTTGGGGTGTCCAGTGGGATGTCAATAAAAGTTGTAGGGTGAGTTTCTGGAAAGGGTCTTTAGCAGGGAACAGGTAGTAGTGTACTTTTTTTTTTTTTTAGTTTTCGGCGGACACAACATCTTTGTTTGTATGTGGTGCTGAGGATCGAACCCGGGCGGCACGCATGCCAGGCAAGCAGGCTATCCCTTGAGCCACATCCCCAGCCATAGTAGTGTACTTTTGCTTTTCCCCTTTTCCTTCAGCCTGCTGACTAGAATGTAGTTCTGCTAACAGGAGCTCTAACAGCCACCATGGGCCCTGAGGCCACCTGGATGAAAGTATGCTGAGATGACAGAACAAAAAGACCTGAGAAACTTAGGATCCCCACTGTCTATGTGCAAACTCCTTTTATGTGAAAGAAAAAGAAAACCACCTTTGGGACTATAGACCACCATTAACATGGTCATTTTCAAGTTTTCTGACCTCCAAGCTGATTTTAATCCCAATTAACATACTTTATACCAACAACTTTCTAGTGTACATTGTCAATTTTTAATATGAGAAACTTGTCTTGTTATACCATGAGGTAACACTGGAATCAAAAACTATAATTCGGGCAAGTTACAGGTACAATCACCCATTCCTAAATTAGCTCAGCTTGACGGGTGAACACCTCAGATTTTCACATGGAACAAGTGATGTTCCAAACTGACTCGCAACTTAGGAGACCAAAGGAGACATTCAGCCATGACTCATTCCTTCCTCCAGGGAAGCAGCCTCTGCTGCCAGGCAGAGTGGCACCGAACTGGTGGTGACTGTGCAGGGAGGGCATGTGTGGAACCCTGGCTGCCACTCCCAGGAAAAGCAGGAGGAGGCTCTGCCCGGAACACTTCCAAAGCCTGTGCTTCTACTGGGTCCCTCCAGTGACTCTACCAGGGTCCTGCCAGGTGCACATTCTTTTCTTGAAATGAAACCCTATGGAGAAACTAAAAACGAAAGGACAGGGAGAGGCCTTGGGGACAGGGAGATGTGTTTGTGAAATAAGAATTGTACCAGGATTAAGCTTTAGATTTAGTCCTCCAGAGCCCTCATGAGAGGCTTCTCAATGCACATTCTTGTCCGTTACAAAGGTAATAATATTAGCCCTCATTTGGGTCCTTTACAACATCTGCAGCCTGCAGTTTCTGTGCCTGCAGAACTTGAGCTCGTCCTATTTGATTGGCTGGGTATCAGAACCCTGAGCACAGGGGGGGAAAGAAAGTAAGTTTCATTCGCTCCTATATCATTTTTCTTACAAGGAGAAACTACACTTTTAGTGTTTTATTTCGGTTTAGCGTATTATTGGGCTGGTGGCGGTGGGATGGACATTGGGGATATTCGGCCAGTCACCGAGGGCGAGTCAGATCTCTGCCCCAGGAGAGGCAGCTCCTGGCTCTCCGTTAAAGGGACATCGGTTTGCGGGTCTCAGCATTCGAGGGCAGGGCTGGCACTGCTCCAAGCAGTAGGAGGGGAGGGATCCATTTTAGCATTCTCCGAAATCACCCGATGATTCAGATTTATGGTGAGAAGAGCGAGGTTGGGCTGCTATTGGCAGTTGTCAGCTTGAGTTGCTAGCAGTTTCTGCCTTTCGAGGAAACCGTGATTAGGTCACTCGCACTTCTTCTCCCCCTGCTTTCTGAAAAGCAATAAACTGTCCACATTTCCTCGGGCCTCCCTCCTCTCGGCCGCCCCTGCGCCTGAGCCGGGTCAGCTGTATCAATACTTTGGAAGGTGCGGGGCCCATTAAGTGGGGAGTCAGAGGGGCCCCTTCTCCCAGCACCTCATCAGAGCACATAAATCACTTCCCAGGCCCTGGAAGGGAAACATATGCCAAAAATATGCCGATTTACAAAATGTTTTCATATCTTTAGGGTATTTTATTTCTCCTGCTTCTTGTGACATAAATAGCACATAACCCCTGACCCCGGGATTTTTTAATAACCAGCTGTGAAATTTCACTAGCACTGGCATAAAATCAAGAACCGAAAATAATTCATCCCAATGTATAGAGGCTTCTGTCCTCCTCTGATGGGTCTTTGATTTGGTAATGGTTTATAAAGCCACTCTTCTTCCTGAACTGCAACAGAACTTAAAAGAAAAATATCGAATTCATTTACAGGCACGATCCAGACGGTATTTCTCTTGGGATCCATCATCTGCTAGTGGGGAGGAGGGTCAGAATAGCGAACAGTAAAGAGGAAAACCTTGTATAATACAGACTTAGATTACTTGAAAGTTTTGTTAAAAAATATTTAATTAAAAACAGCAGCGTTGTGTTGGATTGGGAGCTGTTTGTGTTTTGTGGCACCTCTGGAATGAGACACTGGGGCCAAAGGTGATTCAGGACTTGTGACAAATTTAGGGCACAAGGTTTCCCAGCTCAGAAGATGGGATTAGAAAGGAAAAGATGGGATCAGAGATGAGCCCGGTCTTTCCCCTTTTTTAAATGTTAGTGTTCACCTATTTTATTGTAATTTTTAAAAAACTGGTACCCTCCTTTATAAGAAGCTGTGCAAAGGTAAGAATAGTTCTTGTAAAATTTTTCACCTACAAAGGTTCAGGTATAGTTTTCAAACCTCCTCTTACTGGACTAGCAACAGTTTTCTAGTTTTCTTAAGAAGTACATCCTCACAATTTTTAATCAACTAAAGTCAGGGTCCCATTATCAGGTGCCACCTAAAAGCAGTGTTATAAACTAGGAAAGGTCAGGGTCAAGACAGCTCAGGACAACCCTCCCCTCATTAGTGCTCACAGTGCCAGTGCCAGGGCCACACGGGGCAAAGTTCATATCTAGTACAAGCTTCAACTAGCTGTGCTCTTGGGTAAGGTGACCACCTCACAGTCTCCCTACCCACGGCTGTGACAATGGCAATAGCCCTTCCCCATAAGGCAATGATTCAACATACTGTGTGTGGAGGGGGAGTTGGCAGGGTAGGGGTAGCTAGCTGAGTGGTCAGAGCACAGTGCTAGCTCAGGACACAACAGCTGTCTGAATGGAAATGCTGTCCATAGGACAAAGAGAGTTCTTGCCAGGTGATCCAATTGTGCTCTTGGTTCATGTTGAGTAGTACAGAGGTCCCAGAGTTAAACCAAACCCCAGGTTCATACTCTAGTGCTGACGCACACTGGTCCAACACCCCATAACAGGATGGTAGGCATCTTGGAGACTTGATTTACCTAGCCATCAAATGGGGACAATGGCCACATTTTCTTCACAGATAATTAAGACTCTACGAAGGAAGCTCTTGGTATCCAGGTGCTGTGCAAACAGGGTTATTATTTAGTTTGAGATGGTTCCAGCTCCACCTTAGAGGAAAGGATAAAAATTATTTTTAAAAAATCAAAGAAATGGTAAGAGTGAGAGTTACACAGATGGAGCACTGGTTTGGCAGCCTCAGAAGAGGTTGTGGATGGTCAAGTAGTTAAATGTCAAACTCTGAGGCTCTGTCACAAAACAACACCACCACAACCCTGCTACCAAAACACATGGAGACCAGAGAAGCCCAAGCAGGTTTAGTGTCGATGCTTTTATGCAAACCCGACTAAAATCTTCCAAATCATTGCTGCCCTGGGAAGCTCAAGCAGGGCTGCTTGTTTCAAGACATCAGGAACAACCATATGTCTCAGAAATACCTTTGTGTCAACTCCTCTCAGCCAAGATGCCACCAGAAGTCACAAAATTTTATTTGGAAAATTTGATATTTGGAGCAGTTTTCTGAGGACTATTTCACTCATTATAGTAATGAATACTTCACAGAACTTTGTAAATAGTAAATAAGTAAAAATAAGTAAAATGTTTCATGGGAGAGCAAAAGATTTAAATGTGGCATTCTTCAGAAATAAAGTTTTCTACAAACAAATCAACTTCTGCTTCTAGGTTCTGTGAGGATGGGGTTCATTGAAGAAGGTGCTGGGTTAGCTCTGGGCCTGAGCAAAGAAGGGAAGGCGTTTGCTTCCTCCACTTTCACATTCATTTTCTGGAAGTTTTCCTTCTCTCAGATTCGGGAAGGTGAAGTCAGGTCTTCAGCAGTTTTGCTTTCTCTCACACATACGCTTCATGGGGTTCCTTTCAAAACAAAACCTAAAGCTATAAAAACCACCATACTACTTTAGACTAATGGAGCCCCATCCACTGTGACTGTGGATGCTGAGACAACATGTTTTGAGCAAAGCTGTCCAACACCCAAAGCATCAAGTAACAATATCCATAACCTATAAATAGGTCTTGCAGACTATGGAGAAAACAATAACTAACCCAACAGGGAAACGTGCAAATAGCATGAACAGGCAATTCAAAAAGGAACAGAAGTGACAAGTACACAGAAATATCCCATTCATTTTACTAGTCACCAAGGCAGGCAAACAAAAATTTGACATCATTCTTCAAGTTTCCCAAATTTATAAAGATTAAAAATATAATTATGCCCAAAGTGTGGAGTAAAGGGCACATTTGACATTCTAGCAATAGCTAATAGAGAATTAACCTTTGTGACAGAAAATTTCGCAAGTACCATAAAAATATTCACATCCCTTCCACCAGTGGAAATCTATTTCTTAGGGTTTCTGTTGAGAAAATATGCAAATTACCACACAAAAATAACATGGAAAGATGTTCACCATGGTGCAACTGGAGTTGGAAACTTTCTCTAAAAAGGGCTAGATGGTTTATATTTTAGGCTTGGTAGGCCATCTGGTCTTTGTGTTACTATTCAACTCTATCACCAATAAAACAGCCACAGGAAATACATAAACAAAGGGTATGGCTGTGTTCCAATAAAACTTTATTTATAAAAGCTAGTGCCAGAGGGCTAGATTTGGTCTCTCGACCATAAATTCACCAGCCTATATGGTACAAATTATAATAAAATACCTAAATATCGAGTAATCTAGAAATAATAAAATATTTTATGCTGCTGTTATAACTTTTTTCCTTATATGGTGATATAGGAAAATGCTTATTTGAGAAATAAAAACAAAACAAAACAAAAAGAGGACACAAGACTGTAGGTTTAGAGTGATCCTAATTTTCTAAAGCAAAGAAAAAAAAGTGAACATGGAAAAAGGATTGGAAAGAAATATACAAGGATTTTAACAGTGATGGTGGTTTTAATTTTCTTTTTTACACTTCTCAGGATCCAAGTTCTCTGTAATGTGTATGGGTTTAATTTTTAAAATAGAAAAAAGTTTGAAGTGACAGAAGTGGACTTCTGGTGTGTGCATCATTGCATAAGTCAGCATTCTCTCCTCCTTCATGTGAAAATAATCCAAAAATGAAAACAAAGGGGAAAAAATGCTTTCCATTTCTGGCAAAATCAGGAGACAAACACCCAATTTTTAAAGCAATACAATAAGCATGCAAATTTTCTCCAGAGCTATAGAGGGGAAAATGTAAAGAAAAAGAGAAGAGAGATTTTAGAGGCAGCATATTTCATAAAGTCCTAAAAGTAATGCACCTCTGGAGGCCAGGGGCACTGCTGAGGGTCCCAGGTCTATCCTTCATCTGCAAAGGTGCATGTTGAAGGCAGTATGTGGGGCAGCAGGCAGAAGCTCCAGGGATTGTGGCCTGAAGCTTCTGCAATGTGAGGGCAGTTCCTTTTAAAGATAAATAATACTACATTTAAAATACAAAATGAGCTACAGACAAGAATAAGTATTTTGAATGCAAAAAGAAATAGCAATAATTAAACTGTAAAGCTGATCTACTCTACACACATCAATAAGATTTAGAAAAAATATGATTCCAATAATTAACCTCAACTAACAGAGGTGAGTACTTGAGCCACCTTTATCATACCCTGCTTCTATAATACCCCACCTCCATATACCTTCTTTCCCTATTTTTAAATGTTTAGTTGCATAGCATTAATCAATTCTTCATAGGATAATAATTTTTAACATGCAGGAACTCAGGGAATATTATTCCCATAAAATTTTCTGGGGAAATTTCTAGAAGATGAACCTTAGCCAACTGAAAGATAACTGAAAACCATGACAAAAGGAGTAGTGGGATGCTATGAATACACTAACCACAAACCATAAATTTGGGTATTAGAAAAGGAAAAATACATAAATGGATGCAAGGCAGAAGGAAGGAATTAATAAAAATACAGCAGGTATTAATGAGGTGGAAAAACTCACGAATAGTAGAATAAATGAACTAAAGCTTTTGGAGAGGAAAATAATAATCTGCCAGCTTACTTAATCATAAAAGGATGAAAACAGTAATCACTCAAAGAAATTCTATTAAAAAGAACTACAAAATCTAAGCAAATTAGAGGAATCATAAAAGACTACATGGCTAAACACAAGGTAAATACATCTGAAAACCTAGAGGAATGGACAATTTTCAAAGAAAATATAATTTACCTAAACTGACTCTAAAAAGAAAATCTAAACAGACCAATTTCCATGAGGTGGGGGAAGGGGGACGGTGAGGATAGTTTAGGATCTCCTGAAAAGTACCAGATCCAGCGGGTTTCATATAGGATTTCCACCCAGCATCACAGAACAGAAAGTCCCAAAGTTATTTAAGTTATTCTAGAATATAGAAATAGAGTAAATCTTGTAAATTTTCTGATGTGAGCAATAAGAAAATGCAAGAAAGATTTCAAAAGTAGCATTGCAGACCATATCTTATGAATGCTAATGCAAAAATCCTAAATGAACTATTAACAAACAGAATCCAAAATATTGAGAGAACAATGCATCATAATCAGGTATTAATGCCAAGAATAAAGACAATGTAAGACTGGGAGATGCTTTCATATATTTTATCATATTAATGTATAAGAAAAAAGCATAAATCAACACCTATTTGTGATAGAAATATGCAAACACATAGAATGTTCCCTAAATTAAAAAAACAAAAAACACTGCCCTAGAATTTGCATTATGCTGAAAGGAGAGATATAAGAAGTATCTTTGATGAAGTCAGGAAAAGGGCAAGAATTGAACTCTTATTAACTTTATACTAGAAGTAGTAGCCTGTGTAAGTAGATAAGAAAAGCAAACTAGGGGTAAAATATTTAACCAACAGGAGGTAAAATCACTACCTACATATGATATGGTTATACACCTGAACACCTGAACGGGCAAAGAAAACCCTGTATTAATGAAAGAATTTAGGAAAATAAAGTACAAAAATACATAGAATTCAATAGCAATAATAACCAGAGTGATGATATATTGGAAGAAAATACAATTTACAAAAGTAATTTAAAAAGTTAAAATACACAGAGGTCAATTTAAGAAATATGAAAGCCACTTACCAAAAAAAAAGCCTTAAAATATTTCTGAAGGCCCCCAAAGAACATCTGAACAAATGTAAAGTTATTCCATATTCTTATATGGTTTACTTGATATATATATATCAACAGTTTCCTCTCCTTGGAGCTAAACAGATGTCTACACAAAAGGTTCTGTGCTGGGTTCAGGGGGTACGCAGACACAAGTTAAACAGGAATTGCTCTGTACCACATTGCTTAAACTCTGGTTGACAATTTCTTAAGGTTCTACTATCAAGATACTTTAAAAAATCTATTATGTCTACCAAGACTCAGAAGATGTAATTGGATTTTGAAAGGCTAAGGTTTGGAGATTAAAATGCACAAACACAGATAGCAGTGACAAAGATGAAGCACTTTACTGCAAGCAGGTGATAGCTTATATAGAAAGTGAGAGTCACTTATCTTAAACCAGGAAGCTCCCGGGGCCAATCATAGTAAAGGTCAGGTCATCACCTATGGTGCACGCACGTCCGCCCTGCATAAGATTCAAGGGGGGCACGAACTGTTCATGAGCACAGAACATGGGAGGACCAATTAGAAAATTTTCTAAACAACTTGTTATCCGCCCACTGGCAACTTGCCCGCTGCCATGTTGCCTTAGAGGCTCCTTATCTGAAAGGCCCAGGAAGTTCTAGCCGCCCACTGGGAATTTGCCCGCCGCCATGTCTGAAAGGCCCGGGGAGTTCTCAGGGAGACTCTACCAAGACTCAGAAGATGTAATTGGATTTAGCAATGTTGACCTTCCATAATGCAGTTTCCACCAAGTAGTGAGGCCGAAAACTGGTCTGCAGTAGTTAGCAAAAGCCACTCCTTCTAGGGAGACAATAAAACCTTTTACATGCTTACAAGAATGTGAAACAATGCATCTTCCTCCTCCAAACACATAGATAACTTTGATCTTTCTCTCCCTCTCTCTTTTTCATACACACACACACACACACACACACACACACACACACACACACGGTATAGCCAAATTCAGAATAAGAAAGGGAAATCTCAAGGTGTCAGAAATAAAGAAAAAACACAAAGTCGGAGTGCTCTAGCAGAAAGCTGAATGTCTTACAGTGGTACCAGACCCTAATAAAGCCTGCAGGACTGGGATTTTGATGCAATTTTAATACAGTCCACAAGTGAAACTAAAGCCATTCACTTCCCTGCTGAAAGAGAGCTGGACCTGCGGGGGTTTCTCAGCATACAGCTGAAAGCTTTATGAACCAGTGGGGAGCAGTTCAATAGGCAGTGTCTTAAAAAAAGAAAAAGAAAAGAAAAGAAAGAGAGAAAAAGAAAAAACCTAGGATTTAACATAAAAGATGGTTCTGTAGGATCCCCAGAGGCAAATCCCACACCTGCATGCTCCTCTTGAACCCAGGAAAAGGACCCCAGAAACTGGGTATACCCCAAAAGTATAAACCATGGAAGAACCCTCACCTGCCTACCAGCATCAGCATATTAAAAAAAAAAAAAAAAGGAATTAACACCCAGGGACTGCAGGCAAGGGGCCCATCAGAAAAGGAGTGGAAAAAATTTTAAAAAACAAAACAAAACAAAAATACAGAAGAGAGAGAAAGGGAGAGCTAGTCCATTGCAGGCCTCAGGGAAATGTGAGTGATGCCTGCAAAGTACAATCACAATGGAAAAGCAATAAGTTAGGGGGAAAATGAGGGAGCTGTGGCTCAGGTAGCACCCTACATGTAACTTCCTCATTTCAATCACATGACAACGACTCTGTGGGGTAAAATCATTATTCTCATTTTTTTTTTAAAACTAGACCTGGGAGAACTGAACTTTCCTAAAGTCACATACTGGCATTGAAATTGGAATCTCATACTAGCAAACAGGGAGAAACTATAGCTGCTAAAGAAAAAAGTTGAGAGCTTAAATCTCCAAGGAGGAAGGAGAGAATGAATGAAAGTTTGATTTTAAAGGAAGATGGATACCCCCCTTCAGCTCTGTGTAAAAAAGAGAAATAGTTTACCATCAAGGGAGGGGTTTATAAGAATACTCAAGACTAAATATAATCCAGTATAAAAACTGCCCACGTCCCCAAACTGAAATCACCTCTTACTCACGCAATCATTTTAGCAAGAGAGGAAAAAATGATCTGACTTCAATTTGTTCAGCATTTATTTTCCAAAAAAAGGATATTTACCACAAGTAATCACTGTGAAAAGGGAGCTATGCCTGGTTAGAAAGTTTTTAATCATGAAATGGTATTTGACGATGTAATTATTTCCACAGCATGAAAAACAAACTTGTCACTGAGCTGTAGCGCTCAGAGAATGAGCACAGAAAGATCGGTATGCAATGCTGATACACAGGGCCACTCATTTTACAGGAATAGCTTCAAAATATCTGCTAATAAAGATTTGCCATTATATGACAGGCATTATAAAAAGAATGTAGGAAACCAAGTTTAATTCTTGTGTTGTTTTTCTTTCTTTCTTTCTTTTTTTTCCTTAAAAGCTGGGAGAGGGGGCCTTGGGGCAATTATCTGGGTTGTGGTCTCTTCTTCTGCAGAAGGCAGGATAAAAAGTGTAGGATCTCTAGGCATTTCTGCCTCCAAATTCCACTTTCCTCAGGCCTCCTTCTGCCCAGCAAGATTAGTAACATCAAATGCTCAGGAGGCAACGGTGAGCTCAGTTTTCTCTTAATGATTTCAAAACACTTTAAAGACCAATTTACAGTAAGTTCCTTTCCTACCACTGAACCACAATAATTTTGAGCCAAAAATAGTCAGCGATAGAGAACTGTAACTCTACTCAGGGAGGAAAAGAAATCACAGGAAAATTCTATACGGGGTTTCTAGTTCTACCTTAGCTTAGAATGTGAGGCCCAGCGATGGGGAGGGAAGTAGCCACTAGGGGCTCACCTTGGCCTAGAACCCATCTCTTCTGCTTCCTCAGCTAGGGGTCCATACTATGTGGGGGAGAATCAGGTCAGCTGAAGAATGTCAGAAATATATGCATGAACGTTGAGCCAATCAGTCCTGGAAAAAGCCATTGATGTTGACGAGGATAGCAGAAGAGATAGTGGGGGTTACTCATTCAACACCCTTCCTCAGCCCAACACTCTTGTTCAGATCTAGAAGCCCCGTCTAGAGGAAATGGGGGAAAGAGTTGGAAATAGAGTGTGTGAAGGCACAGAATGGTTTAAACATTTGTGGAAGGTCAATAAGCACTGGTCAGGAGAACAAAGGGCTTGACCAGAGGGCAGTGTCTGAGATGGGATGACGTAAGTCACCTCAACCAGAATCTTATTTTATTAGGCAAGAAACATAGGACATCTGGAAATTCCAATGCTTCCAAATGTTTTGGAGGGGAATCTTGGCTCCAGGTCTCACACTACCATGAGGTTTCATTCCGTCACGAATTCCACAGGGTCATGGGCAGGCCACATCATGTCCCTGAGCCTCAGTTTTCCCATCTGTAAACAGTGACTAATAACTCCTAGGTCCACCAACCTCACAGAGGTGACAAGAGGTAATATAAGATAAAAGATAGGCTTAAAAGATGAGAAGGAGGACAAGGAAGAGGAAGAGGAGGAATTCTGGGTCGACGATGTTACCTTTGACCCTTGATGGACACTGAGGTTAAGAACTCTGCATTGGGGTGAGACAGATGAGGTTTCAAAAACGAGGTTCTTATAATCATCTACTCTTCTGAACCTCAGTTTCCTCAACTTTAAATTTGGAAGAATAACAGTTACCTATCTCATTGGAAAAACAATTTAAGAAGAAAGCCATGGCCAGTTTAGTCTCCTGATGTTACTCATGGAAACAGCAGCATGGGGGCCTTTCTGAAAGCTAATTTAGAAAAGCAGAACCATTCTCCATGGATGCTCTCCATGATTAAACGATGCCGATGGAATCAGTAAAATCAGCAGACAGAAGCTCCCTGGTGGTTAGAACTTTAGGAATTTCATAGGAAAATATTCTAAAAGTTTCCTTTTGGGACTATAGTCTTGCCTCCATCTCAGTTTCAAAATCCTGAGAAAACCCAGATTCAGAGAAAAGCTGTTTTGATGGGCCCAATGTGAAATGTACACCAGTCAAATATATACTTGAAAGGCTATGAACTCCCTTTACAGGACATTTTCTCAGTTCTTGCTCACAACTCTATGAGGTAGGCAGAGTGGATGTTGTCTCCACTCCCCAGAAGAAGAAACCAAAGCTGTGAAAGCTCAAGTTCACGTTACTTTCCTAAGTAAATTGTCAACCAGCCAAATGGTCTTCTCATGACACCACTTCTTTTACTCCATTTGACCAAGTTTAAGAACATTACTCTCACTGAAATAAAATGACAATCAAAAAACAAATATGCTTCACTAGAAATCATTAATCTTTCACTTATTATGGAATCAACATGTAGAATTAAATTCAAATAAGATACAAGTCTCGTATTTACATATATTCACATATATGAAGCTTGGGGAGAGTTTTAAAAGAAGGTATTTGCATTAATTAGCTTCATATCTCTGTAACAAAACACTGGCAATAATTAACTTATAAAGAGAAAAAGTTTGTTTTGGTTCACAGTTTTGGAGATTCTAGTTGAAGATCAGGCAGACCCATGGCTTTGGACTTCTGGCAGGAGTGCAGCAAGGGCAGGAAGCACATACAAAGTAAACTGCTCACCTTGTGTCCAGGAAGCAGAAGAGAAAGAGGAAGGAGCCTGGGTCCCTCCATCCCCTCAGGAGCACACCCCATTGACCTAAGAACCTCCAACAAAGTCCCTCCTACAAGTCCATATTACTTCCCAATGGTACCACCCTGGGGACCAAGGATTTAACATATGGACTTTTAGGGAACATTCAACACCAGACTAGGGCAATACCCAAGAGAATTGAGGGGCTGATACTATGTAACCAATTTAAGGCCCTGCAGCCTGCAGTCAGCCCAGATCACCTTGGGTCTCTCTCTTCTGTGTGTCCCTCTGTGTCCCTGGATGGTGCTTTTATGAACTGTTAAAGATAACTCTTAAGTATTCTGTATTCCTTATTATATAAGATACTGTTTATTGGCAATCTCAACCCCAAGTATCAATACCTGTTCTTTTTAAAAATTTCTTCATCAGAATCACTCCCTCTTACCAAGAATGGGCATATCAGCAGTGCTGGCCAATGAGATATAAGCTGAACTCTGCAGGTGGGGGGGCAGTCATGTGGAAGTTGCAACACTGCCCCCGCCTCCTTCTGTTTGCCTTGAACCCATACCATGGCTGGAACTGCAGAAGCCCTCTGGTTTTACCATGGAGGAAGGCCAAGAGCATCAGAGAAGATGACAGACACCCTGTTAAACCACTGAGCTGATGTTGATATTGCCCACCTCCAAACTCCTTGTTATGATAGGACATAATCCCTCTTAGCTTAAACTACCATAAATTGGTTATGATTACTTGAAACCAAATGCTGTGATCAGACCATGATCAGAAAGAGAAGGGGTTATTTTTTTTCCCCATGTTTTCTAAGTTGGTGCCATATTTTGATGTTGAAATTTGGGAATTCTCAAGGTTTCGCATGTTTTTTTTTTTTTTTTTCTTGTGTGTGTGTGTGTGTGTGTGGTGTTAAAAGTAAAAGACTGAATTACCAAGTAATAGCTGGAAATACAGCAAGAGTCCTTACTTTCTCAAAAGTCACTTAGTGGGGGATGGGGGAGTGGTCACCCAAAACCTTCATTTATTAGAAACTACAGTGCCCTCTTGTTGTCTATAGAATGAATGATTCACTTAATGAGGAACAAAACTACTACTCCAACAAACATATAGTGCAGGAGCTGCTCTCCCTAGCCGTGTGCACACGCACAAGCTCTTGGCTTCTCCTTCTTTCCTTTCCTTTTTCTTTTTGAGTAATTAAAGACTTAATGATGAAGGAATCAGGGTTAGGGGAAGAAGCTTTTTTCTTCTCTTTCTGGGCTGTCAGAAAAAATCATTCTCCAAGGTCGTTATTCTTTAGAATTTAATGAAGGTCCTTAGTTACCTAGAAAAATCCCTGAGAGTGCAATGAAAGACTTGATCTCCTTGAATTTTTCAAACATTAATGCTTTTTTTTAAAATTCATTTTGCAGGAATTCTCAAGGTGCTCTGTGTGTATGTGTGTGAGTGTGTATAAAAATATAGATATCAGATTTTATAAAGTACTTAGATACTAAGAGGCAGTCTGACCACATGTATAAAAATAAAAACTTTATAGATGCTTTGACCTTTGATCAAATTTCACTTCTATTAATTTACTCTAAAACACATCAATCAGGCATGTAATTTGCATGCATAGAGGTGTTCACGGAAATGGAGACAACCATGGTATTCTAGTGTTTGGAAACATTTACTGCCTTCTGGGTCCCTGTGGCCCATGACCTCAGGTTTGGTTGTGTAACTTACTTTGACCAATGGAACATTGGTGAGCTAGATGCAATCCAAGGCTTTAAAACATCTATGTGACTGGGCTTACACTCTTGCAATTTTGTGATCACCATGACAAGCATACAGAGCACTAGCCATCATTACTGTGAAAAGATCCCGGGAGGGGAATGGGAGAATCATGGTGCAGCAGCCTCACCTGCCTCACTAGGCATCAGGGTCACCCCAGCCATCCTGCAAACTCATGAGCAAGGAAGAAGTGCTAATTTCTATGTGTCACTGAGATTTTGTGATTGTTACACAGGTATATCATGACAATAGTTGACTGACATACAACCTAAATTTTTAAAAAAATTGAGAATTTAACAAATTGCAATATATATATACATATATATATATATATATATATATATATACACACACACACACACACACACATATAGTATAAAATAGCCATTATCATTAAAGTTAGTGACCTAGTTAAATATATATTTACATATAGAGAGACATGGATTCTATCTGAAATATATTAAGGAAAAAAAGCAGGTAACATACAATCTAGACTACTTTTTATATAAAATATAAAAGCCTATGTGTGTTTGCATGCACAGGGAAGAATTTGGAAAGAAATATACTAATGTTAACAATGCTTTTCTCTGCATGGGAAGAATATAAATATTTTCACTTTCTTCTTTAT
Source organism: Marmota flaviventris (assembly GCF_047511675.1). Taxonomy (NCBI): domain Eukaryota; kingdom Metazoa; phylum Chordata; class Mammalia; order Rodentia; family Sciuridae; genus Marmota; species Marmota flaviventris. Next base: position 116,836,261 of record NC_092499.1, on the reverse strand, counting down.
GACTGTCGAGTTTTGCATTAAAAAATAAACATACAGAAATTTTAAGTGAGAATAAAAATAATTGTTATTTCATTTAGAAAAACAATTAAAACTTACAGATAAGTCTAGCTGTAAGTTACCATATATTGTTTGCCTTGACAAGGAAAAAAAGCTGATTTATTTTCCCAAACCTCCTAAAGAGTTAAAGGTATGTTAGCTGTGTGTTTGAGTATGTGTGTGCGCACATATAAAATCTGGCAACTAAAGGCTGATACAGTATACTTCAAAAGTTTAACCAAATTCCATTCAAGATTCAAAAAGAAAGAAAGAAAGAAACTCTCAGCCTGTTTCTTTCTCAAATTGTCTGTTTATTACATCAACTAATGAAAATTCCTTGTTTCAGATTTTGAGTAGCATATCTGTGACCAAGGGCTTGTATTCTTTCCCAAAGGTAAAGTTAAACTTCTCTCTGTGTCTAACTCCTGATGAGTTGTCCTTGATCTACCCATAAAATCCCAAATCCAGAAGCAATGATTAGGAAACTGCAGACTCTAATAAAAATAATTTCATTAGTGTCAGGGAGAGAGAAAGGTTACCTAATTAAAAGGACTAAGGCTTGGCATCAAAAACAGAAGCTATGAATATAATGAGTAACATGGATAAAGGGACATGGCAAATGTTATTTAAGTCTACTGGGAATCTGTGTCAAATGTGTCCTCCTAGGACACCTTTCAGGTATAGGGCAGTCATTGAAAACATTTAGAAAAAAAAATAAAGGCAAAGAAAGAAGGGAAGAAAGGAAAATCTAGCAGTGATCAGCCAGCATTTGCAGATCCAGACGTGGCTTGCAAAAATTCTCTGCCTAATTTTCCCGCAGGTGTTTCTGTTCCCCTAGACTGCCACTGGACTCCTGGGGGCCCACTGCTCTCTGGTGTTAAGGATTATAGTTGTTTGAGTTACAAGACATGAAGCAGACCTGTGGTTTCAGGAAATATTAAAGACCTGTTCTCTTGCAGAAAATGACAGAAACTTTCATCTCTGTTAACCAGAAAATAGTCCCTTTTTCTAATGGCCCATTAGGGAAGCCCAGGAGGAACAGGTTCTTAGGCCATTTTGCCACCCTGCCCAGCATCTGGAAAAGGTCCATATGGCTCTCATCCCTTGAAACCACTCATTTGGTTGCCAAGGACCTCCCATTCTCTCTCTCTCTCTCTCTCTCTCTCTCTCTCTCTCTCTCTCACACACACACACACACACACACACAAACATACATGTATACAATATATATACAATATATACTGTATATATACACTACACATACACATATGTTACATATTACTTAATTATACCCAGTGTAGGTATGTTTAAAGACACAAAAAAATGACTTTGATTTTGACCTACAACTGAAATTCTACCTGCATACAACTGAAATTCTCTTCAGTTGAAGTCCAAGACCGAATTCTCTCTTCACCATGCTGTACTGTTTTAAGACAGGTTCCTAAATGTATTATTAACTGGATTTTGGTCATCTTTTGGGTAAAGTCCATTGACTCATGTTGTCTACAAAAAAGCTGCATCTTTCTATTAAATAAATATACTTCTACAGATACTATATGTTTGTGTTCATTTATAAAAATACAAGAATGGAGATATAATTACATACATGCTATATTCTACATTAAAGGTAGCTTACATAAATATATGCCATAATACCAGAAAATGCAGATTAAAATAAGTAGATGAGAACAATAAAGCCAGGAGCATAGAAAGTATAAAACAGATTGTTGTACCCAACCACATACTTGCTAGAGGTAGATGCTGGGCTTTCTGACTAGTCAGATGACATGGCATCTGAATGACCAGGACAGCCACTTGCTTGGGACAATGACATCTAATCCTACCTGGCTAAGCCTGAGGGAAATTTCTCCCATGGGTCCTCATTAAGATGCTCATGTGGAAAGTAATGAGCCTGCCTTCAAAGAAAACAAGCAGCAAGCAGATGTAGGGGACTATTTCTTCTAGCAGTGTCAAGCAGGCTAAGAGCCATCCTTGGGGACTAGAGCCATTTGATGGGGGACACAGCTCTGCTGCATGATGCCTGAGCCAGGGCCACATTTGGGAGCATGCAGAATAACTGTCTATATATAGCAATGTTTCAAGCTGAAGAACTCAGTCCCCAAATGAAGACTTCCTTCAGAGTGGGAAATACAGGGGAAGGAAAAGCAGGTCAGGTGTGCAGGGTGACGCGAGCAGTTTTAGGGGTGTGGGACTTTCAGCTAGAGGTATGAGGTAGAAGTGGGGAGGGAGACCAGGGCTGCCTGGTGGTGCAGCCTGGAGAATCTCCTGTGTGGGGGAGGAGATATTGGAGAGGTGCTCAAGAAGCACAGGAAGCAGCAGCTTTGATTTCTTTTCCATCATATGTAGCATAAGCTTCCCAACATGGCCTTCAAATCCTAATCCCACTCCTATACTTTTCAAGTGTCTGTTCTATCTGTCCATCTCCTCCTCCTGGGCACCAAAGCTGCTTTCAGGGTGGGGAAAATGAGTTCAATACACAGGGCATGTGGGTGGCACGTCCACTTCCTTCACCTCTGGGAAACTTCTAAATGTTCTTAATGTAATTTTCCGCACATATGTGCAGTTTTGCTGGCTGTCTGTTTATGTCTTTGTTCATGTCACACTAAACATAAGAAGAAGGCAACTTTCCATGGAGCCAGTCATGTCACACCTGGCCTCCTCTTAACACCTTGATGCTTAGCCTTTGTTTTTTTTTAAAATATTGTTTTGTAAACCAGGATATGTATTAAAAACTATTTGTTTTTTTGCCTTAGTGGATTGTGCTGTTTGGGGGACCCAATTTGCATATCAGGAACAGGCTATGAGCAATCCATACAGGTCAGAGTGGGTATGGCCAAGTTCCTTAGAAACCTGAGTTTGTATCCTTTCATGTAATGAACAACATCATTTCAGACAAGGATGGACTACATGTATGATGATGTCCCATAAGATTATAAGAAAGTTGAAAAATTCCTATTGCCTAGTGACATCATGGCCATCATAATGTCACA